>NC_061087.1:56245987-56303487 GCF_015104395.2 Macrobrachium nipponense
AAGATCTTCCAGGCTGCATATATGAAATTCTTTGCAAAAAATGTGATAAAGTCTATATCGGACAAACCGGTAAAATCTCTTTCACAAAACGTCTCAAACAGCATCAGGATTCTGTGAGAACTGGGCAAATATCGAATGCATTATTCGTACATATGAGAGATTTAGACCATCCTATTAACTGGAGTCAAGCAAGAGCCTTAATCCCATGTAATGACACAGTTAAAAGGAATATCATTGAGATCTTGTTTCATCAATGTACCAAAATAATAGAAATGTTCTAAAAATTGAGTCTTGGTTTATTTAAACTTGATGCTTTCATATGAAAAAAGTTGTAGATAAATATAAACAACAAAATTAATAAATTCAGTATTTACATGTTTTGGACTGTAAAGAAACTTTGTAATTCGGTTAGGGTCAATCTGTTTAGGTTTGTGACCGTGTGGATATCCTATATCCTGGATTATCTCTTTTAATTTTTACCCTTTTGACAATTAACCATCTGGTATTCTTGATCTTGTGTTGTACCTGAGACCTTTCTCTCCAATTGTACCTCATTAACTCCTTGACAATGTCTGAGTAAAAAGCGCTTGGATTTCTGACTATCATTTTTTCCTGTGGAATTCGCTTATATATATATATATATATATATATATAAACAAATACAATATATATATATATATATATATATATATATATATATATATATCATATATACATATTAATATACAATACATATATATATATACACTACATATATATATATAGATATAATATATATATATAGTAATATATATATATATATATACATATATATATATATATATATATATATATATATATATATATATATATACAATACATATATATATATATATATATATATATATATATATACAATACATATATATATATATATATATATATATATATATATATACAATACATTATATATAGATATATATATATATTATATATATATATATAATATATACATATATATATTATATAGTATATATATATATATATATATATATATATTATACAATATATATATATATATATATATCATATATATATTATATATATATATATATTGATATATATCTACTATATATATATATATATATATATATATATGTAGATATATATATATATATATATATATATATATATATATATATATATATCTACATATATATATATATACATATATATATATATATATATATATAATATGATATATTATATATATATATATATATATATATATATATATATGTATATATATATATATATATATATATATATATATATATATATAATATATATATATATATATATATATATATATATATATATATATATATATATATATATATATATATATATATATATATATATATATATATATATATATATATATACAATATATATATATATATAGATATATATATATATATATATATATATATATATATATAATATATATACATATAAGTCATATCACTTTACAGTGATTCATATACATACATCGAGCTACAAATGTTTCCTTAATATCTAATTCACTCTACCCCTCGGAATTAATATATTTTCATATATGCTTAACCGAAGGGAATTTTATTAGGCGATAAATAGAATTGTCGGGCGCCCAGGCTTCAATCTAGGACACATACAAATCCAGGAACGTCAGTGAAGCTTTTACCCATTGACGTTCCTGGATTTGTATGGTGTCCTAGGTTCGAGCCTGGGCACCGACAATTCTATTATCGCCTAATGAAATTCCCCTTCGGTTAAGCATAGGTATTAAAATATTTTTAATTCCGAGGTAAAGTGGATTAGACATTAAAGGACATTTGTAGCTCGATGTATATATACTATATATATATATATATATATATATATATATGTATATCATATATATATATATATATATATATATATATATATATATCTACTAGGGTGAAAAAGAGGGGGAATGGCTAATAATATGTTTAAAGTGTCATATATGATAGTGAAGTCAATAGACAAGACGTGGTGCAGTGCAAGTTCACTTGGAGAAAAGGTATTTGCTGAACAAGCAACTTGACTCTGAGATCATTCCCCGTTTGTGAGGCATGTACGTTCGTTTGTACGCGTATTACAGGCCTACTAGTTCAGGGTACTTGTGGAAGACGCATTCTTTGAGACGAACGAGAATAGATCAAGTGGTTGCTCCGATGTGTCGGGAGAAAAGAAAACGCCCATCGAAAAGGTAGGACACATTCTATAAAAAAACTTAGAAAAACTGTTACCTTTTGAAAAGAGAGAGAATGTGAAATACTCTCCTTACGTGAATACTTTGAAAAGAGTGATGTGGGGGATGTCTCTATACCTATTATCTTTATTACAGATGGGTCCAATTCCATGGTTGATTAGAAACGAGATTCTTCTAACCTGACAATACGAGACGCTAAGACACTTTGGGTTGGGAGTGTAACCTTAGTCGGGAGGGTAGAATGTTATCTTACTGGTTTCTTTATGGGTAGATTTGGCTGTTTATGCCATTATGACTTGTTAATTATTTTGTTCTATGTTATAACCATTGCTTTGGGAAATAAATAGTATTTTTCTATATGTTTACGCAATCTTAATAAGCCTCGTGACATCTTACAGACAGGGCACCGTTGGCACAGGTAAGAATTCCCTGTTTGTGTAGTTTAGGGGATAAGGAGGGGTAAACAATATATATATATATATATATATATATATATATATATATATATATATATATACAATATATAATACATATATATGTATCTGTATATGTAGATATTAGATTATATATATATATATATATATATATATATCTATATAGATATATTAGATATATGCACATATGTATATATACATATATATATATATATATATATACATATATATATTATATATTATATATATATATATATATATATATATATATATATATACGTATCATATAAATATATATATATATATACTATATATATATATATATAATTTATATACTATATATATATATATATAATCATATACTTTATTTTTTCATATATATATATATATATATATATATATATCGAACTACATATCTCCTTTAATATCTAATTCGCTCTACCTCGGAATTAATATATTTTCAAATATGTTTTAACCGAGGGGGAAGGGGGAATTTTATTAAGCGATAATAGAATTGGCGATCGACAGACGCGGAACCATCGACTTCTCAATTCTATGGATAGGCAAGTGAAGCCCTAGACCACCCCGCCACCGCATGAGATATAAGTATATGCCGCCTCCCACCATCAAATACCTGCCGCGGACAGGTATTTTTTGTTTTGGAGACTGCATACAGCCCATCTCGTTCTTGGTTCCGTGGTAGTGCTTTTGCCCGCACGTAGTCATTATATAAGTCTATCACATTACCGTGATCATATACATATATCGAACTACAAATGTCCTTTAATATCTAATTCGCTCTACTCGGAATTAATATATATTCATATATGTTTTAACCGCGGGAGGGGGGAATTTTTAATTAATAAACTACGCGCGGCAGGTATTCGAGGTGGGAGGCGGCATATACTTATATCTCTTGCGGTGGCGGTGGGGTGGGTTTTGGGGCTTCACTGCCAGTCCTAGAATTGAAGAGGTCGATGGTTCGCGTCTGTCGATCGCCAATTCTATTATCACTTAATAAATTCCCCCTCGGTTAAAACATATATGAAAATATATTAATTCCAAAGTAGAGCGAATAAATATTAAAGGACATTTGTAGTTCGATATATGTATATGAATCACGGTAATGTGATAGACTTATATATATAGGTATATATATATATATATATATATAATATATATATATCTATATATAATAATAATAATAATAATAATAATATAATATAATCGCATTATAAATACCGCAAATGCATCCAACACCGACCATTGCACTTTGTGATCCCGTTTCGTAGATGGCCAAACGAGGGGGCCGAAACAGTAGACGTCTATAGGAAAACCAGAAAAAGAAGAAAAACATAAGAAATACCCAATTGACCCCTGACGACTGTGGTCTGTTCCCGACCTACGATGGACTCACCTGAAATACCTGTTGCGCCCTACAGTACGATCAATATTGGATAGCTGCTCTTTAATATTAGTGTCAGAAAGACAAATTATAATGAGAATTGAAAGAACTTTGTGCAAAATCATTTCAGTGAATTTTGCCATTATTTTTAATTTAAAAATATTATCATTATTCTTAATTTGTAGTACTGGATTAGTAGTATCAAGTCTACAGATGTGTTTAAGTGAAATGAACGGCAGAGTTTTATTTCTTTACTAATGCAAAGAAATACAAATTACACAAGCTACAACTTAGATTAAAAAATCTAAATAATCTGTTAGGATCACATAACGCTCTGAAACGGTATTGGTTCTCTCTGCTCTGGTTCTACCGCTCTGCAATCAGCTACCCCCACGAACGTCCTGGCTCAACCTCCTAAGGCGGTGCATGTCCCAGGTTTCCGCCCAACTCGATCAGGATTAATGGAGCTGACTCTCTCTTATCTTACCCCATCCCCTTTTTGGTGGGGTCAACATGTTAATTCCTCCTCTTGAAGTTGGAACTTGCTAATTGACATGTTAATACCTCCTCTTGGAGGTGGAGCTTCCTAATCTATGGAAGCTGAGTGAGTCAGGTGCCGAGGTCACAGGTCATTGAGTCTAAGGCAGTCTTAAGATTTCTATTGCGATGGTGTTTTTTGGCTGTTGCAGCTTTCCCGTCTCGTCAATGACCTGTGACTAAACATCTGTTTTGTCATCGATGTTCGTCTGACTCACACACCAAGGCTATAATTTTTATCTCTCTCTCTCTCTCTCTCTCCTCCCCTCTCTCTCTCTCTCTCTCTCTCTCTCTCTCTCTTTTCTCTCGCTCTTTCGTTATTTTCATTGTGCTCTGATTATTCTCTCTTTAATCTTTTTACGCTAGCCTTCCTAATATTATTTACCATAGCTATCATTACAAATACATGGATAAAAGGACAGTCACTACAGTAACACCTGGAATAAAAGGACAGTCACTGGAGTAATTCTTGATAAAAAACACAGTCACTACAGTAATACTGTATTAGGGACAGTTATACAGTATTACTTAGATAATAGGGGCATGCACTACAGTAATACCTAGATAAAAGGGAAAGTAATTGCAGTAATACATGGATAAAATGGACAGTCACCACAATAATATCTGGATAATATGGCCAGTTACTACAATAATACATGGATAACAGGGACAGTCACTACAGAAATGGCTGCAAAATATGGATAATCACAACAGTAATACCTGGATAAAATGAACAATCACTACAGCATTTACCTGGGTAAAAGGAAAGTCACCACTGTAATACATGGATAATAAGGCAGTCATTACAAGATATATAGATAAAATAGACAGCCAACACAGTAATACATGTATAAGGGACATTCGTCACTGTAATACATGGATAAGAACAGTCACTACATTCTCTTTCTTCTTTCCCACCGTTATCCCTACATCATCACTGGAATACCTGGATAAATGGCAAAAATCACTACAGTAATACATGGATAAAAGGGACAGTCAGACAGTTATACCTGGTTTAAAAGGGACAGTTACTACAGCAATACCTACATAAAAGGGGCAGTCACTATAGTAATGCCTGAATAATAGGGCAGTCACTATTGTATTACCTGGATAAGAGGGACAGTCACTACAGTAATGGATTGATAAAAGGGACAGTTATCATAGTAACCTGTATTAAAAAGTGCAGTCGCTATCATAATACCTGGATAAAATGGATAGTCATAACATTAATGCCTGGATAATAGGGACAGTCACTACAGTAATACATGTATGAGAGAGACAGTCATCACAATACTACCTGTATGAAAGGGACAGCCTGGATAAAAGGAACACTCAGTACAGTAATTCATGGATTAAAATACAGTCACAACAGTAATACCTGGATAAAAGGAGAGTCATCACAGCAATACATGGTTAAAAGGGACAGTCACTACCGTAATACCAGGATAATGGCGACAGCTAGAGCAGTAATACCTGGATAAAAGCAACAGTCAGTAAAGTGATAGAAGGATAATAGAGAGAGTCTCTACAGTAATACCTGGATAAAAGGGGCAGTCACTATAATAATACCTTGATAAAAGGGCCTGTCGCTAAAGTAATACACTGATAAAAGGGCAGTTACCAGAAAAATTCCTAGATAAAAGGGACTCTCACTAAAGTAATACATTTTAAAAAGAGACAGTTGCTATAGAAATACCTGGATGGGACAGTCATCACAGTGATACCTGGATAAAAGTAATATTCACCACAGTATTACCTGGATAGTAGGGATAGTCACTTCAGTAAAACATGGATAAAAGGGAGAATCATCACGGTAATACATGGATAAAAGAGACAGTCACTACTGTAATACCAGGATAAATGGGATAGTTACTAGAGTAATACATAGATAAAAGGAACAGTCACCACAGTAATACGTAGATAAATGGGAATGCCAATACAGTAATGCTTGGATCAAAGGGATATTCACTACAGAAATCCCTGGATAAAAGGGACAGTACTACAATAATTCCTGGATAAAATGGGCAGTCTCACAGCAATAGCTGAATAAAAGGGACATTCACCTAATACCTGGTAAAATGACCGCCTCTATAGAAATACATGAATAATAGGGACAGTTACCATGGTAATGCTTTGATAATAGGGGCATCACCAGAGTAATACCTGGATAAAAGGGTAAGTGACTGAAGAAATACCTGGATAAAAAGGGAGATTTAGAACCAGAGTAATAGCTGGAAAAAAGGAATAATCACTATGATAATACAGATAAAAGGGACAGTCACTGGAGTAATTCCTTATCAAAAAGACAGTAACTACAGTAAAACCTGTATAAGAGGGACAGTCAATATAGTAATAACTAGATAATAGGGGCAGTCACTAAAGTAATACCTCGATAAAAGGGACAGTAACTAAAGGGTTTGTAACTACTGTAATACCTGGATAATACAGATAGTCGTGACAGTAATACATGGATAGAGAGGACAGTCTTGACAGTAATACCTGGATGAAAAGGGAAGTCACTACAGTAATATATAGATAAAAGGGACATTCATCACTGTAATACTTGGATAAAAAATAGACTCACTAATGTACTACAGCAATACATGGATAATAGAGATAGGCACCACAATAATACCTGGATAAAACGGACTACCACTACAGTAATTATAGGATAGAAGGGGCAGCCACCACAGTAATAGTTGGAAAATAGGGAAGTTACTATACTAATACATGGATAAAAAGGACAGTCATCACAATAATACCCAATTGAAAAGGACAATCACTACAGTAATACCTGGATATATAGAAAAGACACTAAGGTAAATGACTGGATAAAAGGGACAGTGAATACTGTGATACCTGGATAATAGCAACAGTCAATACAGTAATACACTGATAAGAGGGAATGTCACTACAGTAATACCTGGATAAAAAGGACTTACCACTGCAATAATATCTGGATAGTAAGGGCAGTGACTTCAGTAATACATGGATAATAGGGACAGTCACCATAGAAATACATGGATATGAGTGGTTGTTATCCTGTAATACCTGGATAAAAGGTACAGTCACTACAGTAATACAGAGATAAAATGGATAGTCACTACAATAATACCTGAAGAAAGATGATAAAAGGGACTATCATGACTATAATACCTGGATAATAGGGGCAGTCACTATTGAAATACCTTGATAAAAGGGAAAGTCGTTAGAGTAATTCTTGGGGAATAGTGACAGTTATCAAAAAATACCTGGATAAAAGGGATAGTTACCACAGAAATATAGGATAAAAGGACCGTCAATACTGTAATACCTGGATAAGAGGGACACTTGTTACAATAATACATGGACAAATGGAACAGTCATCACAGTAATACCAGGATAAAAGGTTCATTCATCACAGTAATACCTGGATAAGATGGATAGTCACTACAGTAATACATTGATAAAAGGGATAGTCATCATATCAATCCTGGATTGTAATGCTTAGATAACAGGGACAGTAACTGCAGTCATACCTGGATAAAAGGGACAGGCATCACAATAATACCTGGACAAAGGAACAGATACTAGAGTAATACATGGATAAAAAGTCACCATAGTAATACCTGGATAAAAGCGACTGTCAGTACAGTAATAGCAGAATAAATGGAACAATCACTTTAGTAATACCTGGATGAAAGGGGCAGTCAATAAAGTAATACATGGATAAAAGGGGTAGTCACGACAGTATATCTGGATAAATGGAATAGTCACTACAGTAATATGTGATAAAAAACAATAGTTATCACAATAATACCTAGATAAAATGGGTAGTCACCTTAATAATACCTGGATAAAAGGAACACTCACTAGAGTAATACCTGGATAAAAGGACAGTCAGTAGAGTAATATATGGATATGGATAAAAGTGACAGTCACCATAGTAATACCTGGATAAATGGGACAGTCATCGAAGTAATAAATGGATAATAGGGATAGTCACCATAGTAATACCTATATTTAAGGGACTATCAGAACAGTAATAGCTGTATTAAAAAGACAGTCACTACAGTAAAACTTTAATAAAAGGGACAGTGATCTCATCAATACCTTGATAAAAGTGACAGACACTACAGTAATATCAGAGTAAAAGGTACAGTCACTTCAGTAATAAATTGGTAAAATAGACAGTCACTTCAGTAATACATGGATAAAACAAAAGTGACAGTCATCATATTAATACCTGGATTGAAAGGACAGACATTACAGAAATACCTCGATAAAATGGACAGTCACTACAGTAACACCTGGATAAAAGGGACAGTCAGTACAGTAATTCCTGGATTAAAAGAAGAGTCACTACAGTAATACCTGGGTAAAAGGGACAGTCACTACAATAATACATGGCTAAAAATGATAGTCATCACAGCACTACATGGTTGAAAGGAACAGTTACTACAGTAATACCTGGAGAATGGGGACAGTCACTACATTAACACCTGAATTTAAGCGATAATAGCAACAGTCATTATAGTAATACCTGGATAAAATGGATAGTCATTATATCAATAACTGAATAAAAAGGCCAGTCACTAAAGTAATACATTGATAAAAGAGACAGTTGATACATTCACACCTGGAAAAAAGTGACAGTCATCAGTCAATACCTGGATATAAGGAACAGATACTACAGTAATACCTGGATAAAAGGGACTGTCAGTACAGTAATGCATGGATTAAAGGGATAGTCACTACAGTAATACACGATGAAAAGGGATAGTTGTGATATCAATATATGGATAAAAGGACATTCAATACAGTAATAAATGGATAAAAGGTACTGTCACTACAGTAATATATTGATAAAAGAGGCAGTTACCTCAGTAATACATGGAAAAAAGGGCAGTCACTACAGTAATATGTGGATAAAAGGGACAGCCACTATAGTAATACCTGGATAATAGGGACCTTCACTGCAGTAATAAATGAATAAATTTGACAGTCATCACTGTAATACCTAGATACGAGGGACAGTTACTATAGTAATACCTGGATAAAAGGGTTAGTCAGCACAGTCATACCTGGATAAATTGACTCTCATCACTGTAATAACTGGATAAAAGGGACACGCGCTACACCAATACCTTAATTAAAAGGACAGTTACTACACTAATAACTGGATAAAAGGGAAAGTCATCATTAATAATGAGATAAAAGGGACAGTCACTGCAATTAACAGTGAATAAGAGGGCAGTCACTACAGTAATACTTGGCTAATACATAGGTAAAAGGAACAGTCACTATAGTAATACATGCATAAAGGAGACAGTGACCAGGGGTAATAACTGGATAAAATGGATAGTCACCATAGTAATGCCTGGATAAAAGGACACCCACCACAGTAATACCTGATAAAACGGATACCTGTATACAAGGGACAGTCACCAGAGTGGTACCTGGGTAAAATTTAAAGTCAACACAATAATACCTGGATAAAAGGGATATTAAACACAGAAACACCTGAATAAAAGTGATAGTCACCACGTTAACATGTAGATAAAAGGACAGTCATTACAGAAATACCTGGATAAAAGGGACAGTAATTACAGTAATATATGGATAAAACACATACTCACCACAGTACTACCAGGATAAAGAGACAGTCACCAGAGTAAAACCTGGATAGAAGAGACAATCACTACAGTAATACCTGTATAAAAAGGACGGTCACCAAAGTAGTACGTGGATAAAATGGATGGTCACTTCAGTAATACATGAGCAAAAGGGCAGTCACTACAGTAATACCTGGATGAAAGGGAGAATCATATTTCGATTAAATGGATAGTCACCACAATAATAACTGGATAAAAAAGGGATAGTCACTACTGTAATACCTGGATAAAATGGACAGTAATCATAGTAATACCCTTCTGAAAGAAACAGTCACTATATTATAACTTTTATAAAATGGATAGTGAAGAGTAATACATGGATAAAAGGATAGTAACCACAGTTATACATGGATAAAAGGAATAGTCACCACTATAATACCTCTAAAACGGATAATCATTACATTCATACCTTGATAAAAAGGATAGTCACCATATTAATACCTAGATAAGAGGAAAAGTCACCTAAATAATACGTGGATAAAAGTGACTGTCACTACAGTAATACCTCGAAAATAGGTACAGTCATTACATTAATACCTAGATAATAGAGACAGTCACTATAGTAAAAACTGAATAAAAGGGACAGTTATCGCACAACACCTTGATAAAAGTCACTCTCACTATAGTAATACCATGATGAAAGGGATAGTCACCACAGTAATACCAGGATAGAAGGTAAAGTACTTATTGTAATACCTTGATAAAATGATAATCTCTACAGTAATACCTGCATAAATTGGCATTCACTACAGTAACACCTGGATAAATGGGACCATTACCACATTAATACTTGGATAAAAGGAGGCAGCCACTACAGTAATGTCTGGATAAAAGGGATAGTCATCACAGTAATGCACGGCTAAAAGGAACTAGCTACAGTAATATCTGTATAAAAGGTCAGTCACTACAGGAATACCTGGATAGAAGGGATGGTCAACACAGTGATACATATAAAAATGGGATAGTCAATAAATTAATATCTGGATAAAAAGGTCAGTCACCATACTAATATCTGGATGAAAGGGACAGCTATTAAAGTAATACCTGGATAAAAGATACAATAACTACAGTAACATCTGAACGAGAGAGATAGTACCAACAGTAATACCTGGATAAAAGTGAGTCAATACAGTAATTCGTGGATAAAGGAAACAGTCAGTACAGTAATACATGGATAAAAGGTACAATCACTATAATAATACATGTATAAAAGGGATAGTCACCGCAGTAATATCTGGATAAAAGGGACAGTTACTATAGTATTACCTGGATAAGAGGGGCAGTCACAATAATAATATCTGGATAAAATGGGCAGTCCCCAAAGTAATATCTGGATAAAAGAAGTAATCACTATAGAAATAAGTGGATAAAAGGGATAGTCACCACAGTAATATCTGGATAAAATGTACAGTCACTACAGTAATACCAGTATAAAAGGGATATTCAATATAGTAATACCTGGATAAATAGGACAGTCACCACAGTAATACTTGGCTAAAAGGCATATCACCACATTACTATCTGGATAAAAGGGAGAGTCACTTTAGTAATAACTGGATAAAATGGATAGTAAATACAGTAATACTTGGGCATAAGGGATAGTCAGAAAAGTAATACCTGGATAAAAGTGACAGTCACTACAATAATACCTGGATAAAAGGGACAGTCACCACACCACAGTAATATCTGTATAAAAGGACCAGTCTCTACAGTAATACTTGCTTTAAAGGTACACTCACTACAGTAATACCTGGATAAATGGGACAGTCACCACAGTAATATCTGGATAAAAGGGACAGTCCCTACAGTAATACCAAGATAAACGTGTCGGATTGAACAGTAATATATATATATATATATATATATATATATATATATATATATATATATATATCTATATATATATATATATATCCATATCATATATATATATATATATGTATATATATATATATATATATATATATATATATATATATCGAGCTACAATGTCCTTTTTAATATCTAATTGGCTCTACCTCGGAATTAATATATTTTCATATATGCTTAACCGAAGGGAAATTTTTTGCTCGATAATAGACTTGCCTGGACCAGGCGCGAACCCATGGATCCTTTCAAATCCAGGAACGTCAGTGAAGCTTTTACCTGCTACACCACCGCGAGAGGTGGTGTAGTAGGTAAAAGCTTCACTAACGTTCCTGGATTTGAAAGGATCCATGGGTTCGCGCCCTGGTCCAGGCAAGTCTATTATCAAGAAAAAATTCCCCTTCGGTTAAGCATATATGAAAATATATTAATTCGAGTAGAGCATATTAGATATTTAAAGGACATTGTAGCCCGATATATATATATATATATATATATATATATATATATTATATATATATATATATATATCAGTAATCAGCAGGGTCCATCAAACACGTAAAAAAATCCATGGTTTATTACAAAATCGTTTCGCACATAAACTCAGTGCATCATCAGTCTGTAAAATTAAAACATACACATTAAAAATATTTTAAATAACAGTAAAATGTAAATAAAAACACGAAAAATTTTTAAAAACTTAAGAATTAACTTTACTTTAAAAAACCATCACAAGAATTGTGTCAAAAGTAAAAGAGAGACCCAGTGCCTTACAACCTGCTAGAGTTGAAGTGAAGAACAATGACCAAGACTGCAGACCTACCCAAGAATTCAGTTTATGCTAGATATTAGAGGAGCAGCAGATACGTTGGAGTTTAAAGACGGAACCAACCGTTTAATGTATAAAGACTCAAGGGTGGTGAGGTAGTTACTGTGGCTTGTACCACCAATAATAGAAAAATGTTTCTTATCAACTTGAATCCTGCATATGGACGCATGGTTCCTAATATTAGAGAATTCAGGTTTGCTAATTCTCTGTCCCATTCTGAAGCTAAATCCCATGTGACTGCAATATCTCATCTGCAACAACCTTTGGCAAGAACCAACATAAATACCGGGACATCCCGGCACTTAAATTTGTAAATAATGTTGGATCTCATGAAGGTCGGCATTTGTTTTCTTTGTGGTTGAAAAATGTGCAAGTCTTACTGAGGGTTTGATAAGGATAAGATGCATATTAAGGCAGCCAAACTCTAGTTCAATAATGCGTTTCACTTTACTTAAGAACTTATTATCTGAGATAAAAGGGATGGTAGCGAATAGTTTCTTGCTTTTCTACATTGTAAGAGGGAGTTGGCTTAAAAGAATTTTTTTAAAGCAGTCTGTTGATAATCTTATAAACCAAATTTTCTGGATACGAGCTCTGTGAAACGAAACTTACTAAAAACTCTATTTCGTTGTGAAAAAGTGACCAGCTTGAAGAGTAACGGATAGCCCTGTAAACCATATGGTAAATGAGTCAATATTTAAAATTCTTAAAACATGTACTATAAAAATTATTGGCAATTGTCCCGTGTACGATTTTCCTGTATACCGACGTGGTAATTCACCATTATCTCTACTGACTATAATGTCTAAGAAAGGCAGAGAGTTGTTACTTTCATTTTTCATAGTAAATTTCTTATTTTGCCATGGCTCTTTGAATAACACCCAAGTGTCATCGACAAATCGTCTATAGTATGCGGGCTTACACACAATATCTCATACAATATCTCATATGGAACTTTATATATATATATATATATATAATATATATAATATAATATATATATATATATATATATATATATATATATATATATATATATTTATATATATATATATATATATATATATATATATATATATATATATATATATATATATATATATATATATATATATATTATATATATATATGCATAAGTGACATTGCGAAGAGTGCTGAAAAAAACGCCATTTCAGGCCGAAATTGCATAGGACAGAAGATAGCTCCTTCCATACTTAACTCCATAAAGGGGGGATCCTCTTTAAATAGTTCCTACTCTTGCCATGATTCAAACTTGAACTTTTATGTTTATGCATCTATAAAGTTAAGATTAATTGTGTTTCATTTCGGATAGACATTTTCCTTACATGCACAAATCTTTCATCTTTCTTGCTTTACAAAATTAAATGATTCATGGTTTGAAATGAGTTATCTCACCCTTCTAATTTTGGGGCATTTCTTGAATGCCATTGCTACCATAATTATGGAATGAACTTGTATGCGCTCAGTTTTGATAAAGCCCACAATGGGACTATTGGGTTTCTCTGTCTTTCATTGTTCGAATTATGGAAGCAAAAAGGGGGCGTCAGGTAAGATAGTTTGGGAACCACTGCTCTAGAGAAATGTATTTCTACATATAAGTGACTGAGGCAGCACTTGAAAAATAATGAAAAATAAAACCGAACGTATTCCCTTATATCTCATGAAAGGCGCCAAATTCAGCAACTGAAACACCAAATTATACCTAAACATTTCCTCTTTAAAAACATTCTTTCAAATAAACAGCCCTAAACGTGTGCAGTTTATTTGCAAATGCAATACAGACCAAGCAATTCACATAAAACTTTCATGGAAAATCTTGATGCTTCCATCTGGAGATTTTCATAATTTTTCGGTCATCAGCTTTGCTTTCCCATGAGATAGTCCAAGTTCATCCTTTTTTTATTTTATTTTTTTCATTTTCATTTTCACTGGACTTTCCATGCTGTCGTTACTTTCAGGTGAGTGCATTTTGGTAGCCAGATAAAAGTAATAATTTGGGAAAAGTACTACACTGAAAGTCTTTATCAAATTTGGAGCAAATGGCTTAAAAGGGTCAAGCGTTTTCTTGCATCATTCCCGTTTTAAAGAAAGAAGAACATTCCTCTTCCCTGTATTAAGAAATTTACATTAATATACTCTTGGCAACTCAAACCAGCATTTACAAAATGAAGAGAAGTATTATATTGCTGTTGGAAAATCTTACTTTAGTTAGAACTTCTTTAATTCAGAATAAAATTGTCTGGCATTCGAGATAAAATCTCTAAGAGCGAAACGTAACACCTCTCTGGAGCCCATCCAAAGGATTCTTAGCCCATGTGGGTAACCTGTGTTCCAGAATTACCGATAAGAATGAGTCAATGAGACAAGACAGATGCAGACGCTTCATAACTGCCCCGCTGGTATGTAAACATCTTTCAACAAGTTGAAGGATATACATTTAACTCCCAAATTACCCAAACTGGGATCGATTGTGTTCATTACTAAATATCAGCCAAGGTTATGTGGTCTCTGTTGCACGATAAATTTGAAAGGGTTGTATTTCTTGTTTTTCATTTATGATAATAGTAAGGTGAAAGTGAAGTGATGGCACTAACACCTGTGGGACAACGAAAGATTTTGTGCGTCTTCAGTAATTAAGTATACATTAATTCTCCAGAGATCCTAGCTATGCTCTCATTAACAATACTTAGAGACACACTTCGGATGTTATCCTGTGATCCTGCTTGCACCTGAAAGCTCTAACAATACAAAAAAAAAAAAACCTTGTATTTATTCATTAATATTTCCTGATCTGAAAGGACAAGGAAATGATGTTCTTTGATGCAAATGCTTCCGCTTACTAAATTTTATTACAAAACTCTCATTAGTGTTTAGGTCAAGTTGTACCGGGAAAATGAATACGGCTCATACTTCAGATACGTTTAAGGCTGACATCAAGTTTTAATCAGTTTTATAATCATGAGATATTATGCACATAGACCTACTACTGACACTAAGGAAACTTTCTTTTTTGTTTAGTAAATGGTAGTATTCACAAATTTTTCAAACATTTCATTATATGCTTAAGGTAAGACGTTTCATGATTTCTGGTGCCTTGCCTATTCACAGCACAACTAGAAATAGATTCCTCAGCATTTGGCAGCGCTGAATTTAATCGTTTCATTAATTTTTACTCTTCTAGGCCGAAGAAAGAGGAGTATTTGCTATAATTCTTTACGGATATATGGTTCAACAACCTCTGTTGATTTCAGTTTAAGTCTAAACAGTAAGCTTAGGTGCTGATATTCCAATCAATAGTGATCATTATTTGCCACTCCAGCAGTTCTGTGGGTAGCACACCATGTACTAAATTCCATCGAGACAATAGTTGATAATTATGTACTAATTGCAGTCCTTCTGAGAATTATCCGAAAGACCTGCAGGAGCCCGTTTTGTACCATAATCTATACCTGAACAATAGCATCAGTGAAACGTTTTACTGTGAATCAAATTCAGTAAGATTTTTCTTCACTCTACTGAGTGATCTCTGGACTAGTGAGCTGTCAGTAATATTGAAGGCAAGCGAGATTGCTCACTTGTGTAGAAGTCCTCCAGTTGTAGATCAGTTGTAGACGATGTCCCAGACTGAATATGGAAATGATTATGCTTATTTACTATCTATTTGATAATAATGACGATAATCAAATTTTAGATAAAGGGCCACAGGTTTATGCTCATTTATTACTTTCTACGTCTCTCTCAAAAAGGATAAAAAACTTTCATATTTAGATGATTTAGATTTATCTACAGAGAATACATTGATATGTAGAAGGAATACAGAACAGATTACGTACTTTCTTTTGAGATATTTGCACTGCTATCAAATGCCACAACTAATATGCAGTAATGGACGTTTGTGAGTTCCACCATCCGGGATCATAAAACTCACGTCACCTTCTCTTGTAGTGCAGTACAGCTGTGGATATATCATGAACCAATATTTTTAGGCGCCCTTATCTAATCCTCAGCTCTAGGAAATTCCCCTGAATTAGAGAAGGAACTTTCCTGGGAGCCCGGGACTTTCATTATAGAAGGTCTCTGATGAATTCAGACTCATTGCTCTGTTCACGATGGCGGTCTTTGTTATCCATGTTTGGTGGCTCAGAAACCACCCTCTTTCGGTGATTTGGATTCTTCAATGAACGGTGACTGATATACAAGGTTTGCTTCATTCTTGCAAAAGCGTATCGTGGTTAATGAAGTTTTCGTTTCAATTAGAACGGAATGCAGTAAAGGGAAGGTAGTAATTGATTACACAATGTTACCTTTCAGCTAAATAATGGGCAATTTGTTTACCAAACCACCGTTTTCTTTGTCCAGTACCAGCGGAGGTACAACATTCATAACTGACAGAGAGAGAGAGAGAGAGAGAGAGAGAGAGAGAGAGAGAGAGAGAGAGAGAGAGATGCTCCCTTTATCTCTTTCTTCCAAACATGAACGGGATTCTGTGTAATCTGGAGAGTATGCTAATGAAATTAGCTGTTGATTTACTGAAGAAATTAAGGATGAAATACACAAGAGGGAAAATGGGATTTGTGTTGTTGCTTAATTAAAGAAAGAATGCCAGCGAGCAAGCCTGCCGAAATGAAGGGAAAGCGAAAGTATTTGTCAAGAATATAAAAAATTAGATGAAACTTTCCATATTTGTGAAGCACCATGAAATGAAAAATATACGTAAAATTTACATCATAAAACATTCTCCATGAAGAAATCCTTTCTGTCCTTTATTTAATAAGACACTGACGAAGGAAACTCAGAGTAAAGAATCGTTCAAACGAGCCACACGCCTCTGCAGTGTCTAGATGGTTTCCGTAAGGTGTAAATTCAGGTAAGATATTTTACTAGTGGCTTAATGACTGTCAGTCATTTATAAGAATAATGACTAGTAACAGTACGCGCCATTAGCCCTACACCATATGCGAAAGGAGAGTAGTCATAAACGCCCTTTAATGTCAAGGGAATTTTTACTACATGTAATTATATTTCTCACGTGAGACTCGCGAGGCCCTGTTAACGCAGAGCTTCATGCTCCTCCTCCTCCTCCTCCTCCTCCTCCTCCCTCCCTCCTCTTCGTCTCCCTCGTCTTCTTCTTTCTCCTTTTTCGCAAGAGGTCCGGCTTCTCATCTAACATTCAAGGTAGATCACTGCAAAAAAGGAATACGTTCCCAAAATAAGATAGACGATAATACAAACGCACGAATAAATATGTAGGGCGAGTGAAACCACACCAGCATATCCGCGCACCTCTCCCAATTGCTTCGATGATGGTGTTCAAATGTCATTCAAGAGAGAGCAAAATATCTCCCGTCTGATTAGAATGAAACTGAAGCTGTTGCATACATACATTCCTTTATCTTTACAAAATGTTCTGGCAGCGGTAATGTTTTTATTACATAGTGCAGCAGGGTAGTGGAGAATCACTAGTTTGCAGTACAAGCATGAAATTTGGCACAAGTGCTCATTTTAACCCCCTCTTTTGAAAAATCTGGACGTTCACGCAAAATTTCAATATGGCCGCTAGTTGTTTCGATTTCTGACACTTGAGTAAATCATTGTTGAAATAAAAATATCAATCATTATTCAGATAATGCCTTCCTGGGTAAAAGAGTTAAATGAAGATATCACCAGAGCTCCTACTACTATATTTACTATTGTGATAAAGATGGTGGACAAAATGTCCGCCATGAAACATTTTGCTTGATAACTCTGCAACTAAGAAAAACAGACATGAAATTTTATCTATGCCTACATTTATGAGGCCAGAGAGTCTTTCTAGGATTTCTGTTGGGCTATTATCAACATTACATCTTGGTGACAGTGACATCTCCTAGTTGGGCTGATATCTCCAGCACCCTGCCATAGAAATGCTCTTGCCATGCTCATGAAGCATTTCTACCAGGTTTCTCTTCCTGGAAAAGGAATTTCCCTGTCCTGTGAGTGTTGATGTACACTTGCTCCTTCCTTCTGTTTTGAGAAGCTGTTGTACTGCAGGAGTTGAGCAATAGCCAGGTCTGACCCTGATGAGTCAAACCTTACCTGTGACTTTATGTCAGTTCTGTTCGACCATACTAGTGCACTGGAGTAGACTTTGAGGTATAGTATCATTGATGCATCCTTCACCAAAGGTGCTGTCAAAACTAGACTGATGATCCAGAATATGCTTCCTCAGTATCAGGTACCTGATATAGGGCTAAAGCTACATCTTTCTGCAAGGCAAGTAACACAGTTTTCTTCCTTTCTTGTGTGCTTCTTATTCAGGAATTTCTGCTAACAATTTGCCCTGTAATCTTTTTGTATTTACAATGGGTGAGGCAATGGCCAATTGTTCCTGGCACAGCTGGTATAATTGGGATATGTCTACAAGCGGTAATATGGCAGGACCATCCAAACTAGAGCTGGTTTCAATGATATAATTAACCAGCTTCAATAGAATCAGTGGATATACATCTAGTTCTTCACTGTGCCATTGTTCTTTCTCAAGATTTCTAGGCCTGTGAGACATATGGGATAGTATTTCAGCTCTTGTGCAATTGCGTCACCTGCACCTAGTTTCGCCAATCATTAAGTGTTTGAGCACACTCATTTAGTCTCCTGTTGAGGTGTCACATTTTCACAAAAAATGCCAGCTTCATTGTCATGACTCATTCGAAGCTGCTTACCATACTTTTCCTGTGGTTCACAATCTTCAACTGTACATCTTCGCTTTATTGTACGATCAAGTTTTGCATTATTATACGTGACCCTAAAGCTCTTGTGGATTTTGCCATATTTTGTTGCAGTGTTGCCTCTATGCCACTGTCTTCATCCAGTCTTACTAGGTCGAAGTTAAGCAGCATTTCACCAATCTCCTAGAACAATAGCACATTGGTTGAAATCATTACATACCCATCATGTTCAGGATTATAATGTAAAGAGGCCAAAGGGGGAAGTTAGACCTTCATTGTTCTTGTCTTCCTGGCAAAGACAACATTTGATCGATCTTCCTTTTGCCTGTGATTGAATTTACACTTGCCATTATGAGCTCTTGACTAACGTCGAGGGGCTATCCTTTTACTACCTTAATCTGATATGCACATTGATGTATGGTACACAACTATGTTCAGTCACCCTACATCTAGCCCGATCATTCATCCAGCGCCATTCAAGTCCCATGTGATCTGTGCACCATCCAGGTAAGTACATGAACAAGCAATGTAGAGCCCCTCTTAACCTTAGTTCGACTCTCCCACACTGGCACCTCCTGTCGATTCAGGCATGGCCGTCAACTAGATCTGCCAGTTATATATATACTTTCTACTAGATATTTGATAAGGGCGTATTAGACAGTAATTAGGACACTAAAGTACTAAACTATACTAAACTAAAGCAAGGTACAGAGTAAGCGAAGCAAGATTAGCTGACACTTAACCCCATGCTGAGTTACAAAGCAGTGAAGTCACCAGTGTGCCCTGGTTGTGCGCTGACATTCACTCTTTTAAACTAAAACTAAAGATAAAACCACAATCTAAATTACATATGGACTTGCAAACTATTAAACTGAACAGGAAGACATTTTTCCATGCCTACTAAATCTTGAGACACGATTATCTAAGGTATTTGGCTACCATACTGGATGCCATCTTTCTTTATTTATGCTATATGAATTCTTTATCAGAAATACATATTAATTTTGCTTGGTGACTGCTTAAAATGTGTATAACCAAAACAAATGCATAAAAACATGACCAGAGGCACATGAGTCCCATGTTAAAACCTTGACCAGCGGCCATCTTGAAAAACATGAGCCATTTTTGAATTTTAAGTCGACACCCAGTAATTTTCATAAGTGGTCAGTGGAGAAGAAGATGTGTACCAAATTTCATTCTTGTATCATTAACTGAAGGAATTTAGTGAAAAAATGATTTTATCTGCACAACACAGATTTTATCTTAAAAACTGTACAACTCCATAAAATTAACCATCATATCTATCATGAAATTAGTTGTAATTAGTTTATTGCGTGAAGTATTACTTGTGTTGAATATTTTATCTCAAGAGGACGTTAATTCAGTCATTATTTTTAAACTTAAATTATCTTAATCACATCTTAGTACAATGCATTTAGTGCTTGTTTTACATTTAATCGGCGTCAAAATACAAACTAGTGGGGACCAGTATTTAATCTGGAATTTATGTAAATTTAATTGGTTTCAAACTCTTCATATTTATTGCCAATTTATTATAAATTAGATTTTACTTCAAGTGTTATAGTATATGTTCAGCGGTTACGAGCTGATATGACCTCAAGTGGCAAGTAAACATCTTAGTTAAAAAAAAAAAGTCATAAAATTTTACTGTCAAAACCTTAGCAGGGAAACTTTGAATTACTTGCAATCTGCTCGTTCTATTTTCCAAATAGACAAATAATTTGAGGACAAAGAAATAAAAGTGGTGTATTTTGGTTTTCCTTAACTAAAATATAACCGGAATGGAGATATTTTGCTTCAGTTATGATAATGTAAAAAAAAAAGAGGATCATGTAATCGATACTTCGAAAATTACTTCAGGCCTCCTATTTCATATGATATATATATATATTATATATAGGATATATATATATATTATATATATATATATATATATATATATGCATATATTTATATATTCATATATATATATATATATATATATATATATATATATATATATATATATATATATATATATGCAGAAGCCTGGTACTATGTCGTACCTCTAAGTAAATGGGGATACAATCCACAATGAAGTAAAATCCTCTTGTAGTTTAAAATATATATTTCTTGTACAGGATTAAAGCTTTCGACCATCAACTGTGGTCTTGTTCACAGTTGATGGTCGAAAGCTTTAATCCTGTACAAGAAATATATATTTTAAACTACAAGAGGATTTTACTTCATTGTGGATTGTATCCCCATATATATGATGATAACTAAGATAGTGGCATTGATAGGATTCTTTAACATGAAATCTACAATGGAAAGTGAAAAATAGTACAGAAAATGGTTGAATAAATAATATAATAAGTTTCGTATAAAAAAGATGAAAGGGGTCTGTGAAGAACTTTTACCAAGTATTTTGGAAAACGATTTGATGAGGAGATCCAAGCGGGGCGACAATGATATTCTATTAGTGTAGTCATTTCATGGCCAGAATCCACTGACAAAATGTTATGTGCGACAAATCAGTATTTGGTGACACTGATATCTCCTTGCGTTGTTACTAAAACATTATGAAAGCGGATGACGTTGTCAACTGTTTCTGGGTGTTATAGCTACACATCGCCCTCGTAGTGGGGCAGGTAACAGAAAAATCGTGCAAATGATGATACAAGCATCAAATATGGCACAAGTGTCCTCCAAGGTATACTATTCAAATTTGCCCGATTGGCCAGTTGAAAATCAAAGATGGGGGCTATTTTCGAGATGACCACCAAAATAATCACCCGAAGTAGATGTTTTGCTTAGAAATATTTGTAGTTGTCTGATTTTTATGGTCTAAGTGTGAAATACTATGTTTTGAAGCCTGCTGAACTATACTTACCTGTTTAAAAAACACTCTGAGACATATTTCTCCAGATGACCACCAAGATGTTTGTCTTTCTTTACACAAGATTTGTCCCAGCTAGTACATTTTAAGTTATGCATACCGTGCTGCTGTTTCTCGATCTGCTACTGTTCACATATGCAGCTGCAGAGTGATGTGCAAGGAAGCTCTGCCTGAGAGCACTTGCATCTTCCTTTGCAAACCTTCTTACAGGAGTACTTTGTCAATTCTTGACAGCTTGCTGCAATCGGTGGTAGTGTTGTCCAATGTATCTGCCATGCTTCTCCTTTCTGTGTCCACCTCCATTCAGCTGGACTGCTCATGTGTGGATTACAGTGGGATGCCTGGCCCCAGATGATCCCAGCTTGGTAGGCTGCATGCTTTGCATGTTCTCTGAGGGCTGCCTGTGTTGGTGGAATTGAGTTGTACGGCCTCTGCTTGTGAGCAAACAGATCTAGTCTTGCTTCATCCACACCAGTGGGTGCGCTTCATCTGTCGTACATGAGGACAACGAATCTTTCCAGCCTCTGCATGTCAAGATCACGAATCAATGTTGGATGCTGGCTGAGATTGATGAATGTTTCTGTAATATCATCAAATACATTCCAAGTCTGCCGTGCAGATTTCTTCGCTTTCCTATGGAAGGCAGACACAATGTCACATCCAGATAATGCGTGAAAGTAGGGGATCCCTCTAGCTTTCTCAAGCCAAATTGCAGAAACTACCTCATGGACTGGAATCCATCACATATGGGCTCCTTGGCCAAAGGCAATCCACATTTCCTGAGGATCTAGTTTCTGGAAGGATGGCAGTGCAGATATTGCTATGGCTAGCACATTTGTGTCATTAGTCTTGATGATTACAGACTTGCTCCCGTCAGTCGTTGCATCATATTGGACTGTCAGCTTCCAGAGACTTCACTGTGCTGCTAATGGCATCTTCCTCTTTTGTGACGATGACTGTGCTTGTTGTTTCTGTTTCACACATCTTTTCAGTCAGGAAGTGAAACAGTTCAGTCTTGTTGCTGGGGTCACAAAGGAAGCTTTGAAAGTTTCCTGGTGTCTTGCTTGTTCCTGTCACCCTTCTTCTGATTCCTTTCCCCCTTTTTTACCTTGTCTCTGATTTCAGACTTGATTTCTTGTATACATCAAAGACTATGTCCACCAGCTTGTACCGATCACCATAGGATTCCACCTTTGGGATGTCTTCTTTGGCATAGTCATTAAATGTCTTTGAAGTACATGGAGGTGAGGCATTGATAAGTGCTGAGCTGCCAATGATGATTGTATCTCCCTTTGGTTCTCCCACTGTGACATTCACTTGTGCTTCAAGAATTTCAACCAGCTGTGACTTTTGACATGTATGAAGCTTGCCGCTGTCACTGAGAGATGCAGGGTATGACTGATTCTCATGCTTGAAGAATTCTTGCAAGTCACACTGTCTGTTCTGGCTTGAGATGAACAGTCACGAGAATAACTGACAGTCATCTTTTAGGACTTTCTCCTTAGAAATTCCATCAGCCTGTTCTTGTTTGAAAAATGAAACAGGGTTCTTCTTGATTGGATGGTAGAAAAGTCTTTCAGCTTCATCCTCTAACCCTTTCATAAATCATAGGAACTACTCTTTGCCTCGCCGGTGATGTGTAGCTACCATTTCAGCTAGAGTTGGGTCTGCAATGTTCTTTGTATCTATCACCATCAGGTCTGCTGATTCTTCTTGGAATGGGTTACTATCTCCTTTATCACTGCAGAGAGTGATTTCACCTTTTCAAAGAAAGATTTCTGGGCACTTGGTGTCTGCTCGTGGTGTATGCTGCTGTAAGTGGCATCCTTTATACCAGACATGGCCTCGTATCCAGTTAGTAGAAGACTAACTTCAGGTCCAGCAACCACCCACCTTCGAAGTGCTGACCGGTCTTGTGTCAACCCAATTGCTCATCCATCAGTTTTGATTACTGCATTATTGTGCTCATGTGCTTGATCAATCGCCATGCCAGAGAATTCTCTTCTCGACTTGTGGATGACAAAGTTACCATTGTGAAACTCCTTGGCCACGTCTGGATGTTGTTGTTCGAGTGACATCATGTCTCGGAGGTGAATAGTGATCCACCAGGGCATAGTTAACATTGTTATTTGCAAAGAAGTAAGGCACCAGTTCTGAAAGTGCTTCATGGTGCAAGTTGAAGTCTCCTTCTCTGAATGAGCAGATGAGGGTAAATATCGTGAATTCCATGTCCAGCACCAGACTCCAGAATTGGAACTGCAGACTCTTTCTTCCGTTTTTCACACCAACCCTCAAAGGTTATTTCTTATGTGCTAGACTCTTCAGAGCAGAAATCATGATATGCCTTCTTCATCAATTTGTCCAAGCTGTAAGTTTCTCGTTGGACAAGTGGTTTTCACGCTCGGCTGCCAATCCGGGGGTTCGAAGTTCGATTCTTGGCTCGGCCAACATGGAATCAGAGGAATTTATTTCTGGTGATAGAAATACATTTCTCGATATAATGTGGTTCGGATTCCACAATAAGCTGTAGGTCCCATTGCTAAGTGACCATTTGGTTCTTAGCCATGTAAAAATATCTAATCCTTCGGGCCAGCCCTAGGAGAGCTGTTAATCAGCTCAGTGGTCTGGTAAAACTAAGATATACTTAACTTTTTAAACAAGCTGTGTGCTGTAATCTGGTGTGGTTGTCTTGTCTTTGCGACACTGGATGCAGACAGGTAAGACTCTGATGTACCAGATGAGGCCACCCCTGCTTCCGCAATAGCACTGGTCCACCCACTGTCTCGCAGTAATGTTACTATCGATCCCAGTGAGCAATTTCTAAATGAAGGCCTCCAAACATGGCAATGAACTTGTCCTCTCCATATTCTTGCCACTTTCACTGTATTTGTTTCGCAAGAGCGTAAAATGGTTGGTCAGCAACAATTACAGGTGTCTTCTGTGGGTTCAAAAAAGCCACTGTATCACGGACCTTCTCCATGGCATGCTTGATAGTTGCAACAGAGTGTGCCTGGTCTCGCCACATAGGCATTATTGCCGATATGCTTACTTCAAATAGACGGCTCCTTTTCTGTGTTGCATGATATGCTAACCATGTGATGCTGACTGCATCAGCCACATTCTCAGTGAGGAAGACTTCCTCCAACCAAGAATATTCTTCTTTCAAATGTGACCTGATCGACTCTGGTGCTGGTAAGAAATGGCTTGCAACTAGAAAAGGATTGGGGTTTTTGGTGATGTATGCTGGTCGAATATTGGAAGCTCTGGAACTTTTTTAACCTTCATTTTTTACTTTATCTAGTTTGAGTGACTCACGTTCATCACCAGGATTTCCTGTGTTTGGATGGTGGAAAATGGACACACTTGTACTGTGTAAAGATGTTTCAGCTGTGGTCACAGTCGGATTATGATCTGCTCCAGTTGTGAACACATTCTTTATCAAGACTGGGGGACAGATTACTCCATCTTCCAAATACTGTGCAACAGCTGCTTCTCCTAACTGTGCTGAGATTTTTAGGGCTCAGTCATATGATATGTTGAGCCCATTCTCATGGAGCATTTCAATTATTTGTCTCTTCCTCGTCTTGGCAAACACATACAGGCCCATGTAAACTGCAAAATATGGCTCCTGGTCCTTGGAAGGCCTGTGGACATCCATTCCTTCCTTGTATTTGGCGAAGCAGTTGTACTGTAGAAGTTGCGATGTAGCAGCCTGATTTCGATGCTCCATAATGGAGTTGGGACCTGATGTCTGCACCATGTTTGATCATGCATACGAACTGAAGCAGTGATGGTGGCACAGCCTGTTGTAAGTCTTTGTCATGAAAATAGCTGCTGAAATTCGACTTCTGACGGAGCATGTCTTGTCTTATTATCCCAGCAGCTTTTGCTAGATGGATCGCTTCACCATAACGGGATGCTTCTGATAAGATTGAACCTACATCAGTTTCAACAGCCAACAGAACTTCTCGTCCTTGGCAATCAGCTTGCAGCTATGGGATGTGCAAAAGCAGCTGACCCTTGAGAGTTGAGTAGGATGAACATCAGGTGAGTCAACACCAAGCTGTTCCAGCCTCTGCTTGTAAAGCATGGTCAAATCAGCAAGCTTGAAAATCGATGACCTCCCCCTGGCATTTCTCATCTCGCAGATGTAGGTGACTAGTTCAGAGAAAGTAATTGGATATGCATCCTTCCAGTGTTCCTGTGCTTTTTCTTGCTCCTGCACCTTTAGGTATGCCCATTCTCTCGGTTATACAATGCCACCAAACAGTTGGGGTGATATTTCACTTCTTTGGCTACAACATATCCTGCACTAGTTTGGCGAGAAGTTTTGTATCACTGAGTGTTTTGGCACATTCATTTGTTCTCCTATTCACTTGCAAATGTCATTGCTTCTCTAAGCTCCCCTCCTTCAGTTTTGCAGAAGAAGTATTATTCTGTTTTAGTTTCTTGGAGCTTTCGTGGAATCTTATTTCTACTGCCCTCATCACTAGTACCTATATGACTTGCTCTTTTTTCAGCTCGGTGTAACTGTGTTGTTGAACAGAAGCCTGCAAATTCATGATATTGTGCTTTATTTTTTCTCAATGTTTCCTCTTTCCCAGAACCTTCGTCAAGTCTTGCAGGGTCTAGCTTGATTGGTAGCGCACTGAGTGAGTGAAACAGAGGAATATTCTTTGCCAGGTTCGTATATCCATCGTTCCCTCTTCTGGCAGGATTGGCCTGGGGAGATTTTAGATCTTTCTTGACCTCCTGACATAGGCAACACTTGGTCCAGTCTGTTTTCCATGATCGCCCAGTAGAGTTCGCATCCATAATTACGATGAGGGTCGAGGGTTTATCCTTTTACCACTCTGTACATGTAATAGTATAATATGCCTCTTATGTCCTGTGATATACAATAGGCGCTTTTCTGTATGGGATACAACTAGGTTCTTGCACTGTGCTATACACCTAGTCCGATCGTTCATCCAGCATCATACGTCCCGTGCGATCTTTACACAATCCATATAACTAAAACCCTCTTATCCTTGGTTCGGCTCTCCCGCGCTGGCACATCCTGTCCATTCAGGTGCGGTTGCCTAAATGATTTGGGGTTGATTAGGCAGCATTTTGGATACTAGTAGGTTGTTGCAGTACGATGCCAACATAAATTTCCTACTTAGATGACACTGAATCCATACTGAGTTTCACAGTAGTGATGTCAACAATGTGCCTTGGTAGTGCCCGACAATCACTCCTTTAATACAGTGCCTTAACCATGTTATAAACTAGAAAATATACATCAGCAGGCTTAAAAACATAGGAATCCACACTTAGATCATGCAATTCGGCCAACTATAAATATTTCTAAGCAAAACATAACTTCGGATGGCAATTTTGGCGGCCATCTTGAGAAATGGCAGCCATTTTTTATTTTCAATTGGCCAATCAGGCAGATTTGATTAGTATCCCTTGGAGAACAATTGTGCCAAATTTGATGCTTATATCATCATTTGCATGATTCTTCTAAAAAATTACTCTTATATGCCCTACTACTTGTGATAAGTCCAGAACAGACAAGATTTGCTCATAAAAGAGAGAAAAGAACTCTAGAACACGGTTGTTCCTCTCTTTAGGTGTTGCCACTTAACACTTGTTTGTGATTAATGTTATCATGAGATAATCATGCCTAATGGTTCATTTTTAATCATATATACGTATACAATACATTAAAATACATACCTACACACACACACACACACACACACACACACATATATATATATATATATATATAATATATATATATATATATACATATATATATATATATATATATATATATATATATATATATATATATGTATGTATGTATATATGTGGGTATATATATATATATATATATAATATATATATATAAACATATACTATATAGATACCACATATATACATACATACATACATACATATATATATATATATATATATATATATATAATATAATATATATATATATATATATATATATATATATATATAATATGGTAATGTAATATATGTTTATATATATTACGTATATATCTTATATATATATATATATATATATATATATATATATATATATATATCGTGATTCATATACATATATCGAGCTACAATGTCCTTTAATATCTAATTCGCTCTACCTCGGAATCAATATATTTTCATATATGCTTAACCGAAGGGTAATTTTTTTCTCGATAATAGACTTGCCTGGACCAGGGCGCGAACCCATGGATCCTTTCAAATCCACGAATGTCAGTGAAGCTTTTACCTACTACACCACCTCTTGCGGTGGTGTAGTAGGTAAAAGTTTCACTGACGTTCCTGGATTTGAAAGGCTCCGTGGGTTAGCGCCCCGGTCCAGGCAAGTCTATTATCGAGAAAAAATTCCCCTTCGGTAAAGCATATATGAAAATATATTAATTCCGAGGTAGAGCGAATTAGATATAAAAGTTCATTGTAGCTCGATATATTATATATATATATATTATATATAATATATATATATATATGATGTTATGAACTCTTAGAGATGGTAATGAGTTCAGAGGTTCTTAATCCACTTCTAAGTCCTTACCACTATGATAATGAGTAGGACTCATAACCAGAACATCAACAATCCAAAGTATTTCCTCAAAGAGAAGGATACAGAGACTAAGCATATACTTAATTATTTATTACAACAAAAAGGTCTTATCATTACAAAGAAATCCCTTGAAAGCATACTTTAGGGAAGAAAGAGCAAAACAAAACTCACAATTACAAAAAAATCCAAAAATACATTCGCTTAGCTAACTATCATACTAAAGTAAAAGAAAAAGTTACTAGGGGAGATAGAAAACACAGATGCACTGGTCGTTATGATAGTAAGAGACTAAGCAAGAAAAATAGCCTTAAACCTAATCAAACCACACATTCGAATAAGCGTACATTAGGACTATGAAAAATTAACTATCACTCCACTAATCCAATGATTCATAGTAAGTCGTCTCTTTAATATTAGCTCGAAGTCTCGTCTTCAACGGTTAACTCCAGTAGTGCCACTAAGGATGAAACACCCAACTCAGGTTGTCTATACGAGAGAATATTTATGGTAAATACACACAGGGTCTGGGATCTTACCCTCTTCTTCGACCCTGGGAGGCCTCTTTACGACTCCAGAGGTTCAGGTAACTGAGGGCAAGGGCAAATGACGGGCGAGGTTCGCCTCCAAAAGTACGTCAAGCAAGTAAGGGCATCACAACCCCGAAGTATACGCCTTGTAAAGGGAGAGCGTCACACGATTTCTTACACAGACCGCAGGGACGTCCACAAAAAGTACTGTTCGTAGGGGGATGAAAAGGAACACCTCCAAGATGCCAATAGCTTCACAAAGTCGAGGACGTCTTCAGAACATCCGAGTAATTTACCACAAGCCGTCAGGAAAAATATAGGAGCTGGTAACCTCTCTACAGGTAGCCGTTAACTAATTCTTCATCACTCCGCAAGTTCCCATATCAGAAGCGGAGATGAAAACAAAACGGGTCACAAACAGTCGAAACACCGTCAACCATGAAAAGAAAAAACATTTACAAGGGTTAAATACCAATTAAAACTATAACTACCCTTAGATGGGGGGAGGTAAAAACCCCAAGTCCGACCTTCAAACGACATATATAAATAAACTGGACAAAAACAAACAGAAATTTACTCTAATGTGTGAAGTCAAAAGCATAACTACAATATAAAAATTTATCAAATATATTAATTCCATTACAATATGTGTGTATATATATATATATATTATATATATATATATATATATATATATATATATATATATATGATGGAATTTGGGGGGGAAATCTAGCAATAAAACTATCTTACATTTCAAAAGTTCATTGTAGAAATAAATGTATGGGGGTCTATTCTCACCTATGAATCTCCCGCGTTTCCAGTCAGACTCACTCATTTCGGTTTCCACCAAGAAATCTAATTTCTCCAGAAGTATTTTCTAGAAAATTGCTACCTATCCAAGCTTTTTTTAAAACAATTGCATAATTTTCTTAATCGTAAGTTTGTTCCTGTTTTTAATATTCCTACTGTACTCAAGTTGGCATTTTAATTCAGTATTCCTTTCATTCATGATAAGTCCTTTTATGTTCAGTTAAATGACCTTATTCACCGACACCTTCCGGCAGTTAACAGTAGAGTTATACCCAAGAACCCGTTAACCATTGCGTCTCTTTTTAAACATAAAGAAAAACTAAGCTCCTTGATGACTTCCAATGTCGTTTATTTATATACTTGCCCCAAATGTAAGGTGGGGAAATATGTGGGGGCTTCTCGTCGCCTACTAAAAGTCAGAATTGATTGTCATCGGGAAGTTAGTTACAGAACAGGCAATAAATTAACTAATTCTGAATTTTCTAATGTACGTGATCATGCCGAAAAATGTAAACAACATATTGATTGAATATAAACATTTTAAAATTCTCTCCAGAGCCACCTCACCTCATCAATTAGCAATAACTGAATCTTTATATATTAAGAAGCTTGTTCCCTCTTTAAACAATCAAACTACCTCCACAACACTGTACCTGTCTTAAGTGTGCCCCTGTCTCTGTTTTTTATGTAATTAGGTCCTTGGTTCCCCTCCTGAAAGGTAGCGGTCTGTTTCTTTCATTGTCTGTTGCATATTAGTTTATTTTAATTTTTAAATTTTTTGGTTTGAAGTTTTAATATTTTCTAATTTGTAAATTTCTTAACTCTCAAGTCTTTCTAATATTTTTATATATTATAATTACGTTTTTCAGCTTTGAAAATAAGGCTGTGTCCTCGAAACGTCAGCATGTTTAATAAACGGACAATTATTAGTACATGACGTCTCCTTCAGCTCCTTGTCGCATGTTGGTTGATAGCAACGCTTCCCATATCCATATATATATATATATATATATATATATATATATATATATATAATATATATATCTATATATATATATATATATAATATATGTATAATAATATATATATTAGTATATATATATATTATTAATATATATATGTGTGTGTGTGTGTTGTGTGTGTGTGTGTGCGTGTGTTGTGTGTGTGCGTTTGTGTGTGTGCGGGTGTGTGTATGGGTATTCATGATAATAGCATTTCACAAATTATGTCCATGTCATTTTCATGCATTGAAGTATTATGGCACAAATTACCCTCTGATATCGAGTATACTTTGCCTTGTAAAGAACGTATACTTAAAGGAATTATAAATAAATAGTGCCTACGATAACTGCACCTTCCCATAAAAAAGCAGTCGCTTTTAAAAGAACTGCAGGGATGTTGAACATATTGTAATATATGAATAGCCTCCGAATGCTACCATACATTTTAGGACAATTAACTCATACTAACCTATACATAACAATTGAAACCATAAGCTAATATAAAGGTACCTCATAGGACTAGGCTACTATAATTCTTGGCCTATTCTTAGCTGGGACAGGTACGTACTTGACGTCGGAGACGTTCGAATCTCCATTGTTGTAGTTAGGGTTGAGGGAAAGGCTGGCTCCCTGTTTTATTTTCTTTTTATTTTTTTTTAAATATTTCTTCTTAACAGTAGATGGATACATTGTAGAAGCAGCTTATTCCTAGTTGTGTTCCTACAATAGCAGTTAGAACCAACACCAATTCTTATACCGATTCTTACATATAAGACCCCTACGTTCCCTGTAACACAGACAGCTCATTTAGGACGGCAATCTTGTGCCAAAGAGCATGCAGTCGTTAGCCCTGGCTATGCTGTGCTCATGCCTAACTTAACTGTTACAAAGCACAGTTAGCCTGACTTTATAATCATAACATAAGTGGAATTTAGTCTAGAACTGACATTTTTATAAACATATGGAAAACTAATTCACATATTAGCCTACAGTTGATGGTACAATTGCAACCTCATGCAAACTCAACATGATGCAACTTACGTAACAGTACCATTAAAATTCTTGGTAATTGGCAGTTATATCAAAGTAAAAGTATAAAGGAACACTACCAAGTGTTATGGCAACGTATACATTATAAATTAAGACAACTGCATACCTTTTACAAGGGAGAAATACATAATTTCACATGAATATAAGGGGAGATACATTGGTTTCCCCTCAGCGTTGCTGTACTGGTCTCGAACAGAGCAATTTGAGCTTATGCAACTGCCCACTTGGTTACAGTTACGTACTTACGTACGTACACTCGATCATAGACAATCTCAACTCCGAGTGGCTAACTTAACATCTTGATAAGACGAAAATCAATTCGGTTTTCCAGTCCAACAATTTCCATGGGTACTGTCATAAATGCTAAATGAATGATTTCCATCACTACATCACGATTAAAGGAACAAACTAGATGAATGGCGGTGGACTAGTCTCCTGAGGCTGGATTTGTAGTTCACAGTTATTTCTTTGTAAGACTTACTGTTTTTTTTTCTAGTGTCTTAAGAGACCTGGTGGATGCAAATATCTTTCCATTTCCTCGGAAATTAAGTTTACGCTGCATGAAAATGTAATTATAGATATAAGAAAATCACAAAGCTCATGTAATTGTAATTTTATTTGGCTAAACAGATTTTCTGCTTGATATATATCTCTATACATAAATTGGAAAATGTCTGTTTGTGTGTTTGTTTGTATGAACGCTATAAAAATCCACATTTCTTGACCGATTTTGATGAGATTTTTACATAGACTCCCCTCCCCCAAAAATGTTTAGTCTAATCCGAAATTCGAGGGCCGTTTCTAAGGGGTCATAACCCCTCTTTTTCGTACCCTCTCATTTATACAAATTGACATTGAATTCTATACAAATTCATATTTATTGACCGATTTTAATGAGATTTTAAATGGAAGTCAATATCAAACCTGGAAAGGTCATGGTGAAAACAGAATTAAAATTGGACCATTGATTGGGTAAAGGGGGCTTGTGGGAATAGGGTGAAATGTAAAAATTACCGAAAACAACGGACTTTGCCCAGCAATTTTGACCTTTTACATTTCACCATTTCTCGGACCCCATCCCCATTGGGGCTGAACTTGGACTTGAAGGGCACCAGGAGTGTCTCTACTCATCCAAGCGACCCCGAAATCTATGGATTAGCTCTGATATCCGTAGTTTTCAGTTATTTTAAATGTCACCACATTCCACCCCTTCTCACGCCCCCCTAGTGGGGCGGATTAGCTCAAATATTCAAAGGAATTGTGCATTTTGTGATACAAGCACCAATTTTGGCACAAGTGTATATTAATATATTGTGAAAATTTTCAGGTATTGGGCCACTTGGAATTTTTTCTTTATGTCCACCATATTGGATTTCAAAATGGCCACCACTTGAAATCTACGTTTGTTATTATCTTTGGACATAATGAAGCTATTGACTTGATTCTTGTATCTAAATATATGTTTTGGGGGGTAAGGAATCCAATGGTACCAATTGCCACTTGGTATTGTCTTTCACAGTCTGTTATATAATTGTATTTGGAAATTATCTAGGCAAATATTGGATTCAACACAGTACTTTGCAAAGAATGATTTTATTGAATACTGACATGCTACATGGTCTAGTATGAGGCTAGGTGGACTGACATTCTACAATGGTCTGCTATCTGATGCTAGGTATATACCGGTACTGAGGATACTTGTACATAAACAATTTCATGTTAACGAGTTCAGCATTGGCACAAGTACATGCATGTTGTGGAATCACCGTCACAATCACAGAGGGCTGTGCACTGAAGGGCAGCCTCTTTGCACTTGCAGCGCCTCACACACCCTTTCTTGCACTTGCAAGAAACCAGCTCAATGCAGCTGCGAGCTGCTTCAGGTAGCCTGGTCCAGTAAGGTGTATATTGTCCTTCTCTAGTCCTTGACCAATCCCAGTTGGTTGGTGGAGAAGCTCTGGTGCTGGCAGCAGTATCCGGCCCCACACATGTCCACCTTGATACACTGCCCTCTTGACATGTTCCTCCAGAGCTGCCTTCGTTGGAGGGATGAGCTGCACATGGTTCTTCCTTGCGAAGAGTTTCCTCCTGGCCTTGTCAGTGTCTGTGCATTTGCTGATTCGGTCATACAACAGTCTTCTTGCCACGTCTAGCAAAACTAGACACATTGGCAGTGCACGAGCCTTCTCTCATCCCAACCCAGCTGCTATTTTTTGTGCTCCTAGGTATCGGAAACTCTGGCCTGTTTTGAAAACCAGCCACAGTTTGTCTTCTGATTTCAACTCTTGTGCCAGAGACACTGCCAGCACCACAACATCGGTGTCTACAGTCCGGATGAGTATTGCATCTGGTGGCTGTCGGCTGGCATGTAATGCAGACCAAGATGTGTTGTCATTGTTCACTGTATCAGTGTTGTCTTCCAGGACTCGCTTTGCATTGCCTAGCCATTGGTATTCCTCATCAGAGTGCTATTTGAAGTCTCCTATGGTCAATGATGTCACTGTAGCAGCTGAGACTGGCGACTTCTTGATGCTGCTAGTGACAGGGGGTACTTCAGTGTAGTAGTGCGGCAAGGGGGTGACTGTCTCTGACTGTGCATCCCCAGATCCTCCAACAATGACGATGCTCCGATCCACTCCTTCACCAGTGTAAGAAGGATGTTGTATCAGGGAGATAGCGGTACCATGGAAGGATTCCTTTGATGCTGTCGCACTGGGGTTGTGATCTATGTTGTCCACAGTGGCAGTTGTGACGACTTTGCCACTCATTTTCGGAGGGCAGACCACTTGTTCTCCGCGAAACTGTTGGCAGACACTGTTACCCTTCTGTGCTGAGAGCTGGAGCACTCTATCACAGGAGATGCTCAGGTCAAGGTGTGACACTCTGTCGACCGATTCCTTGCATGTATGAGCATGCAGCATCATCCCTATGTATATTGGAAGTGGGTCTCCTGTGCAACACTGTGCCTGACACTGGTGGATGATTTGGTGCCACGTGTTCGCTTGTGTTTGATGCTGTTGAACTTCAATATCTGGGCTGCAGAAATTGCTGCAGGGTTAGTGCCTGCCATCTGTTCCTTGATGTTGGGTCCCTCTAGGATCATACTGACTAGGGCAAGCAGCAACGATGCCACAGATTCTTCTTGACATCCTTCAGGGAATCCTGTGAAGGGCTTGGCTTCTCCAAACATGTGACGATGAACAATCTGTGCAGCATGGGCAAGATGGATTGCATCACTATCACTGTCCAGCTCACAGGCTTTTGCAAAAGCAGCACCGACATCTTCTTCAAATGCCATCAGGATGTCTCTCCCCTTGGCGTATGCCCACATGTCAGGAAACTGAGCCAGCAGTCTCTGTTTCAGTCGTGTGAAGTGGACTCTCGTGTCCACCTGGACTCCTAGCTGTTCCATTCTGGACTGATAGAGCTGGATAAGGTCAGCCAATCTGAATACTGGTGCGTCTCCTCCTTTTGTCTCGTTTCTTCAATGTAGAGGACGAGTTCAGTGGAGACAACTGACGACATTTCTTGCTCTTGGTGTGTGTCCTGTGATCCTGTTGACTGGGCCTTTCTTGTGCAATTGTAAAGTCCTATCAAGCAACGTGGGTGATACTGGGCTTCCAACGCTATCATGTCCCCACCACTGAGACGGCCCAGGAGTTCTGTATCACCAAGAATGGTTGCACAGACAAGCACCCGTCTGTCCAGTTGGAATGTTGCAGCTTTGCGAAGACTGTTAGCCCCAGCAGGTTGTTCACAGAAGAAACAAGTTTCTGGGACTTTCTTCTCTGTACTCGATGAGCATGAATGTAACCTGGTGTGTTTGCATGTAGCTTGTTCCTCATTGCTCTCACCTTCTTTCTTGAGTGCTCTCTTTTGTGCTCTCTGCAGTTTGGTGTTGCTGTACTGGAGCCTGCATGTCTGATGATATTTTGCAGTGTCTGCAACCATCACAGCTTCATTGCCATGATCATCATCAAGTCTTTCCAGGTGAAATGATTGTGGAAGCTCTCCAAGTTCACTAAATTTGACCAAGTTCTCTGCGAGTGAACTGTACCAACTCCCAATATCTTTTCTCTTTGATTAGTCAGGTTTGGTCAGTGCCTCCATCTTCTCCTCTTGACATATGAGGCATAACTTCCAGTCAGTTGTGGTGAGGTGCGGGGATGTTGATGGTGAAGTTCGCTCACCAGCAGCAGCAGCTCATCTGAAGCTCTTGGACATGGTGGAACTGTCTCCCGAACCTGCAATGAAATTGACAATGTTAACATTTCTGTTGTCACCACTACTATACCACTACTATCAACAATATTACACTACTATGCCACTATAACTACCACTACCACCACCACCACCACCACAACTACCACCACCACCACCACCATCACCACCACGTAAACATACATTTAGACATCAGAATTCAAGTCAATAGCTGCATTAGACCCAGAGATAATCGCAAATGCAATGTTTAAGTGGCGGCCATTTTGAAAGTCAACATGGCGGCCAATACTTGACAATACCAAGTGGCAATTAGTACCATTAGATTCCTTGCCCCCAAAAACATACATTTCGATACCAGAATCAAGTCATAGCTTCTTTATGTCCAAAGATAATAGCAAACGTAGATTTCAAGTGGTGGCCATTATGAAATCCAATGTGGCAGACAAAAAGAGAGAATTTCAAGTGGCCCAATATCTGAAAATGTTTGCAATATATCAATGTACATTTGTGCCAAATTTGGTGCTTGTATCGCAAAATGCACAAAAGGTTTGCTATGCTGCCGCACTACCCCTTCCTATCAGTGCTGAACTAGGACTTAAAGAGCATTGAGAGTGTCACTATTTATCTAAACAACCTCAAAAACTATGGATTACACTCTAATGTATGTAGATTTCGGTTATTTTTAAGTCACCCCCCTTCCCCCCCCCCCTTTTTTCATCCGTTCCTGTCGGGGCTGAACTTGGACTTAAAAGCCATTAGGAGTGTCAATATTTATCTCAGTGACCTCTAAAACTGTGGATGAGACACTAATAGCTGTCATTTTCGGTTGTTTACATGTCATCCCCTTCCCACCCCTTCTTACCAGACTTCCAATTGGGGCTGAACTTGAACTTGAAGGGCATTTGGAGTGACACTATTCATTTCGACCACTTCGAAGACTATGGATTAGACAATAATATCTGTAGGACACCATAGTTCACCATCTGTGTACATTTCAAAATTTTCATCGCAAAATTTAATGTATTGCTCTTCTCATGAAAGTAGGGCGCCACCTGACTAAAACTGTTAGTGGGCCCATCTAGAGGCACCCAGTGATTTTCGGTAACTATTTCCGGAAGAGAAGTTCAAAACGTGTTTTTGTATATTTACTTTCCTTGTATATATACGTTACGTTTTCACGATTTTGTGTAGAGTTGACAATATCAAAAGTGCAACTAAAGAGTACTTGTTTAAGAAGCAAAACTATTTGAGTCCCAGTAGGACGGAGCCAGTGCCTTCGGGTCAAAACACTTATATTGAAATGGTATTTTTGTTAAGAAAACAAAGTGTAAAATGAGTTTTATATATAATAATAATATATTATATATATAATAATATATATATATTATATTATATATATGTATATATAATATATATATAATATATTTATATAATATATATACATATACATGTACATATATATATATATATATATATATATATATATATATTATTATATATATATAAAACTCATTTTACACTTTGTTTTCTTAACAAAAATACCATTTCAATATAAGTGTTTTGACCCGAAGGCATTGGCTCCGTCCTACTGGGACTCAAATAGTTTTGCTTCTTAAACAAGTACTCTTTAGTTGCACTTCTGATATTCTCAACACTACACAAAATCGTGAAAACGTAACTTATATATACAAGGAAAGTAAATATACACACACACACACACACACACATATATATATATATATATATATATATATATATATATTATATATATATACATATATATATATATATATATATTTATATAGATATATATATATATATATTATATATATATTGTTACGAAGTGCCAAGTATCTGGTTACTACACTTACCATTCATTCATTGTTACCTCACAAAAGATGGACACCTGAACCCTCATCACAGGTATTAAACGAATGAATACTCTAAAGGCAACAGTGATCCCTTAACACTTACCAGTATTGCAGAAAATCAGACTAAGTTCATCAAAACAGGTGTGAGGTAATCTTGTAAGTAATTAAATTAATCAAAGGGCATCACTCCATCAACAACTTTAAAAGTCTAAGTATTTCCCTGATTTCAGAAGTCTAAGTACTTCCCTGGTTCTAAGTCACTTCAAGTAAATTGAAGGAATACAGATCATTTACCACTCTATGTTTCTACCTAACATAAATATAATCAAATGCAAATATACTGGTTAGAAATGAAATACTTATAAGAATTCAAATACAAAAATATTTATTAAATTATTCAAAATTTATAAGTAAAATTCACAATATCAGGGAAAATTACTGTTACTTGAAAACAAAGTAAAGTTTAATTAATTCTTGAATCAAACTAAGTCAAATTAAATCAAAATTAATTTATCATAAAATTCAAAGAAATTAATTCAATTGAAATTCAAAAGTGTTAGGCAATAATTGAAAATTTGAAATTAATTCACAAGTGCTGAACAATAATAAAACTTGAAAAGAATTCTAAGTAAATGCAAATTAATTCACAAATGTTAAATTTAATTAAATGTGCAATGATTAAGCAATGAAAATAACTAAGTCAATTAAATTGTGAATGCAAATGAAAATATAAAATAAAAAGGCACACTTCAATAAGAAAATGAACAAGTGCACAAACAATGGAACAAACATAAAACACAAAAATACGCAATGTGTAAAAGTGTAAATCTTTTTCACTCAAAACATTGTAACCATCAGTTTTTACCAAATCTTCATAACCATCTGTTATTAGTTAACCACTGTTCCTATCAGTTATTAGTTAACCACAGTTCCTATCCGTTATTAGTTAACCACAGTTCCTATCCGTTATTAGTTGCAACTAATAAAAATATAACACACTTTTCCTTGGTATACCAACTTCTTTCTTTGCTGCAGGCTTGTTTCACTTTACCAAAACCCAGGCGCCGTTACGAAACAATGTTTGTTCAGATTCCACAAAAATAAATAACACTAAAAAAACTCTAAGAAATATCAAATATGAAATTCTAAGTTACGAGTGACCAATTTACGTTACGCTAATATAATCTCAAGGATGTCGCGGGAGAGAGAGAGAGAGAGAGAGAGAGAGAGAGAGGGAGATGTTAACGCCTCGCGGTTCTAGGACATAATGAATTCTCTTCCCTTGCGAAAGCTGGACAGGGCAGATGACAAAATGTTTTGAGACAATAATGCTTCTAGAAGCTTCGAAATCTTACGCAATCTTACTCACAAAATGTGTAACCTCCACATGACTTTGATCAAAGACATACACGTATGAGTCCAGTCTGTTAAAAAAAAGACATGTACTCAACTCGATCGACACGGAAGGCTTATCACATACGATGACAGATTCCCAAAACACATTGAAGATTTGAGCTCGCTTATCAAACGCGTTGACAGATTAAGAAAGCAAACGGATCTCACAGACCCTCTAATCTCACAGTGCTGACATAAAAGGGAAACAACTGTAGTTTCGAATAGACAAAGAAAATCTCTCTTTTTTACATTCTACGTTATATATATATATATATATATATATATATATATATTATATATATTTTTTTTTTTACAATATGTTATGCAAAATCTGAACACACATTTTTAAAACATCCTATTTCTAAGCTATCTAGGAATCTGAAAAAAATGTTGCACAATTCTACATGACATTTCAAAGAGAGGAAATATGCATTTTGACAGTAACAATATATAATAATAATAATAATTAATATATATATATATATATATATATATATATATATATATATATATATATATATATATATATATATATATATATGTGTGTGTGTGTGTGTGTGTGTGTGTGTGTGTGTGTGTGAACTTAACGGTCAATTGAGAGTAAAAAAAATAATTTTACTTTTCTTTACATTGGTAAATTAGGTGTTGGGCATTTTTGTCTACCGGTACCCTCACAGTTTAACGACGACCACTAAATTCACTTTCCCTGAAGAACACCGTCAGACCAAGAAAAAGCAGATAACAAAATTACCCCCGGAAAAGTTCGTCTTACAGAGAGAAATGACATATGTTTTCATCAAGTTCTAAGTGTATTATTCTATTTTTTTTTTCAACTGAACCATCGTTGCAAGAAGTAAGGCTTTGATGTCTGTCCTTTTCTTTATATTGGGCTCATTTTACACTTTGTTTTCTTAACAAGAATACCATTTCAATATAAGTGTTTTGACCCGAAGGGATTGGAACTGATTAATTCAGTACCGGTGTAACACCGGCCTGTTGGTGCTTGACCTCCGTCCTACTGGGGCTCAAGTAGTTTTGCTTCTTAAACAACTACTCTTTAGTCGCATTTTTTATATTCTCAACACTACACAGTTCATTCTCAAAATCGTGGAAACGTAACGATTATATATATAAGGGAAGGAAATATACGAAAACGAGTTTTGAACTTCTCTTCCGGAAAATAGTTACCGAAAATAACGGGGTGCCTCTAGATGGGTCCACTAACAGTTTTAGTCAGTCGGCGCTCTACTTTGATGAGAAGAACAATGCATTAGATTTTGCGAAGCAAATTTTGAAATTTGTATAGATGATGCACTACGGTGTACTTCCGCAGTTGCATTGAATCCTGCGTATTTCACTCATTCACGAGTACTGGAATCTTTGGGAGACATAAGAAAAATAAAAACATTTTCAACATGAACAGACAACTTTAGATATCTATTAGCCCACGTAATAAGAATTTATTCTCTCGTCCTTGAATTATTTCACGAACAGCGCTAGGAATGGCAACTGAAAATTGCACATGAAACCCACTGAATAGAGACATCATTCACACCCGCCGTTTGGGGAAGTTCTTGTAGTGCTCCTTCGAGCTTGTTGACACGACTCTTCTCTCGCCGCTCAACTCCTGTTGCATAATTTCCATCACCGTTCGATGTTCTTGTTTCCCTTCCGCCCTGGATATTGCGACATGTTTTCCCTTCATCTGTAAGGCCCGACAAAATCATGGAGATGAAATCGACCGATGGGCCAGACGGATTTGTTTAACTCCTCACCTCGTAGAGAGGATAATTTTAAAGATCGACTAAAGAAGACTTACAAAGAGGCTGTGCCAGGCCGGGCTATAACCCTCAATCCACTCCACACCTGTCCGGGCTGGTTGTAGCCAACGGAGAAGCGGCCACATTTAAGCTTTACTCGGTCATTATTAAAACAAAAAGCCCAACACTCCACGGATCTCATGAGGTTAACGCCGTGACACCGGATCAGAGAGAGGGAAGGTTAAATGTTTACCCAGGGGAAGAGGGAGTAAGATGTATGAATAAATGCAATAAAAAAAATGAAAAACTTTGAATCTCAATACGTTCTCGTGTAAGCGTGTGAATGTGTGTACACGCCAAAGGTGGTATGCCAATTATCTCCACCTTTTGGAGGCATTTAAGAGGGTTTTATTATCCTCGTCTGAAGACATTTGTTTTTACGGAGTTTTTTTTTTTCTTTTTTTTCGGAGCCGGTTGACTCTTATCTGCGAGGATCGAACTTTTAATAAACATTTCTTGTGCTTCGGTGTGTGGTTGATGGCTTCCCCAGTGGATCTGCTCTGCTGCACCTTTCCATTCTTCTAACGGTCGTTGCCTCCTGTTAACTCGGTTTTGCTGCTATGACGTTTGTTCCTGCTGGTTCGGTTCTGTTACTCAATGCAATATGGAATGGCAAAGGACAGCGTTGACGCCATTTTTATGAAGATGGCAATAGACTGACAAGATTAAAATGATTAATATCATAAGCAGTAGTGGTATAAGAAGTACTATTATTAGGTGTTGTTGCTGTTGTTTTGCAGACAAATCACAGATACTACGTGTATAGAAATATACAACCGTGAATAATGTCCATCCAAGTAGTGTAGTACTGTAGATGTCCACCAAAATATATTCAGTATAGAATTTATAAAGAATTTATTTCTTGCAAAAATTGTTAATTTTATTGTGAATTTCTCTTGAAAACAAACAACCACCATTACTTTTAAAAGTAATCAATGAAGATCGCAAAACCTGCATTACCTCTCGTTTAATAGATTTAAAACCATTCAGCATGGATATTTTCTCGATTGTTTTTATGGAGTAACATATGCAATCTATTCAGTATTCAACAAGGAAGATAACCTGAATTCTGACATCTTTTGGTTCTCGTACTACAGCTTTCAGGTATTTCTCTGTCTCGGCTGAGAAACTTCACAGTTCTTACGTGGTCCAGAGAGTCACAGTAGCACAAGAGTACCTACAGTTGGAGGTGGGGTTTAGTGTTGTTCCTGAGTTGAGACATTTTTTTTTCAAGATCATTCCCTGATAATTGTGGGAGTCACATTATTCATATTCAAAAAAAGAAAGAATATAGTGATAGACCCTATAAACCCTATCATTATCATGACCATTATAGGGTTTATCACTATCATGACCATTATAGTGATAAACCCTATAACGGTCATGATAATGCTTGGAATAGAAAAGTGAAACTCATTATCAGAGCCATTTGCAGATTTGGTCAAATGCGCTGATGATTCCTAGGAAGACGGTTCTCCTCTTCTGGCCAATACAATACCTACGTCGGCTGAATTATCAGTAGTTACTTATTGGCTTCACCTAATCTCAAAGCACATTGAGAAAGGTCTGTGGAAGAGAAGCCGATAAGCAGAAATTTAATTCATGATGCTAATACTCGCAGTTTTTTGCACTTTCTTATATGGTCACTTTTCCTCTGTTTACTTGTTTGATTATGTTTCTGTGAATCGAATATTTTTCTTCATAAATTATTAAGTAATTGTTCGTTCATATTTTCTTGCTTTGCCATTTAGACTTTTAGCTGCTTCAATTTAAAGCTTCTGGCATTGAAACAACAAAATGCTTTTTAAAAGTCAAACATTATGTTCTAGTTGTTTTTGTCTGTTTAACTGATTATTAATAAGTAGCCAATCGCTGTTACTGATCTTGGGATACGAAATAAAATAAGAGGTATAAAGAAGCACAGGTATCTCAGGGATAATAACGATCAACTTTTTTTAAAAACATGAAAGATAATGTACTTTTCACTGACCTCTCTTTGAGAACTTCCTAAAAGCGGAACTTACTCTTTCTTGCTTTACGAATGTGAAGCAAAATCACTCCGGCCTTTAGTCCTCGTCGCCTTTCTTCTTCTCCCTCGCCCAAAAGAAAATTCAGACAAGAAGAGAGAGAGAGAGAGAGAGAAGAGAGAGAGAAAGGAAGAATAGACTGAACGATGTATTATCTCGTGTGAAGTCAGCGAGGACATGATGGATTTAAATATAATGGCCGGGGATGGCGCTGGAGGGCGCAGTGCCTTACTGCCTGGTGGAATGAGATACCTCCACTCCTCTACTCTTCGTCTGCTGCTGCTCCTCCTTCTCCTCTTTTTAGGCTTTTTGAAAGAAGACATCGGCTAAACTAATGAATAGTAGAAGACACCATTTCAGTCTGGGCAAGGACTGTGTTGAAAACATGCCTATGTCTGCGTGAAGAAAATTACGCAGGAATGAAAGTCATGTCACAGGTGTCTGTTTGGGAAATACTGTTTCTAGGACACCTGCCATTTCTCCAAGTTAGCGCGAGGGAAGAAAAATAGCCTAGGGACTGGAAACTTTTAATAAATATCACAACGATTCTCTTATTTTTTTACTGTATTTCAATAAAACAAATCCATGAAAATAATCGAGTTTGAGCTGTTGATAACAAGTAATTTGTTCGAAATGCGTAAGGAGACTGTTTCCTTGATGAGTTAGGGTCCTTCCGAGGTGTATTCATCCACAAACTGTTGTGGAAATAGATCTCGCAGATTGCCACTACCATCTGAAGCTATACTAGAAACATATCCGTAACACTTATAGCAACTTATCAGAATTATGGATACCATTTACAAGACTGCTTGCATATTAGCTTCTTCGGTGCATCATTCAAAAGACTCTTCGTAGTTTGGAAGTCGAGTGTTTGTTATGTTTAAGAAAGACAACTAGACTTAAAATGCTTTGCTTCTTGGGCGTCATGAACCAATTTTCATTGCTTCGTAGCTTTTTTATGGTAATTATGACGCCAGATTTTGTTTGTCAAAAGCGAGCAGCGTCTGAAATACATTTCTTTTTCCCGACCTTTAGACATCCGATTTGGAATCACTTTGATTTCGTGTTTCTTGAATGATTTTCATGCTTCTTCTCTTTGCGATTTCCAGCGGACATGATTACAATACTCCTTTTAAGTCTCTCTCATAAACCATTTCCGGAACATTCTGATATGCTGAAAACGATCTTCAGAGCCAAACGTTACTAGACTAATTTCAGTCCCATAACGACATCAACTCACCACGCGTTGTTGAAAAATGACGATTTTCATGGTTCGGACAAAGCTTATTGCTACGTACATAGGATTTGCCAAGACTTGCCTTCCAAAATGCGACTTCACTCTTTTCTGCATTTCATCCATCGTCTGTCTATTAATTTCTTTTTTATTTTTACATCCACACATTACTTGCATATGACCCAGCTCTTTATTCTCCAGTTTAACATAGGTTTTGAAAAGCTCAGTTGCTTGTAATCTTTCACCATGTTTGTAGACATCACTGGCTTAGGTCTAACTTCCTTTTTCCCTTTGCTAAAGACTTTCTTTGAGAGGTTTTCACTTTACCAAATTTAGAGTTAACAGTGGATCGGCGTCGATGATCAGCTGTTCCAGTGTTAAGTAACAGCCTTTCCTCATCACTCACATCTTTGTACGCGTCATATCCTCGCCTGAATTTATTTCTACCATCACATCCATTGACCCGTCAAATAGCAATTAAAATGCAACACGGCTTCCATGTGCCTGTACTTCAATGCTCGACCAGCTGCTCTTTCGCCCGCGATGTTTAGAGATACAAACTTACCCACACGTACACATTCCTATAGAGTGCTGGCTCAAGGGGCATTGTTCGAAGTTCATATAAAAGTTCAGCTTTATTGACTATAGTAACATTGATTCTCTCTCTCTCTCTCTCTCTCTCTCTCTCTCTCTCTCTCTCTCTCTCTCTCCAAAAGAAACAGCGCCATGACGTTCGGAAACCCAATAAGGGGCCATAAAAGTAATCCAAATTAAAGGCGTTTAGAAAAACCTTTGCATGAATAAGAAAACAACAGAAGGTGAAGTTGGTAATACAGAAGGGAAGGCAGGCGGGACGGGTGCACAAAAAGAGAAAAGAAAGAAGACGAGACAATGAGGAAGGTAAGAAGCGGAATAGCAAGAAGAAGAAGAAGAGAGAGAAGAGAGAGAGAGAGAGAAGAAGATGAGAGAAGAAGAGAGAGAAGAAGAAGAGAAGAGAGAGAGAGAGAGAGAGAGAAAAAGAGAGAGAAGAGAAAAAGAAAAAGAAGAAGAGAAGAATAGAGAGAAAAAGAAGAGCGAGAAGAAGAGAGAGAAGAAGAGAGAGAAGAAGAAGAGAGAAGAAGAGAGAGAGAAGAGAGAAGAGAAGAGAGAAGAGAAGAGAGAGAAGAAGAGAGAGAGAGAAGAAGAAGAAGAGAAGAAGAGAGAGAAGAAGCGCCATGACTGGAGCGCCATCCCATTTACAAGTCTGATACATTCATGAGCGCTGGCCATATACGATGCGGTAATACTCACTTCTCTAAAGACCGAATCGCAGCCTGACAAAGATTCAGCGCTGGGATCCTTTCTCACGATAATAAAAAAAGAAAACGAGTAAAAGAAAAACACCTTGTCAGGAAGTATAGCCCGGCCAGCCGTCCAAGTGCTAATAAAACCATGGGCTAAATATGGAAATATTGGTTTGGTAAAGGGGGTTGGCAACGCCTATAGTCTCTTTCTATTATCATAACAATAAGTTCCTATTAAGACTCTTGTCAGGGAGAAGCACACCTATGAGCTATGGCATCCCCAGAAAGGAGACGCCAGATAACCAGGTAGGACGCCAGCAGCAGCAGTCGTTGTAGTAGCAGCCGGGACTTGTCATGGAGCAGAAAGCTTTTCACCAGGAAATGCATATCCAGCTTTTTGCTCTTTCACCATCCCCCACCCCCTCATGAGTGAGGGAAAAGACTGCGTACATAACCAACTAATGACCCTCTTTCATATCAGTGAATAGAAAGGTTTCTAGATCTCTTTCTTATCCTCTGCATTAGGTACTTCTCCATTTCTTTTCCTTCATATTATTTCAAGTTAAATGAAAATAAATACTGCGTGATAACAAGCACAAGAATTTCAGAAGTTGCTACAGAAACGAATCTAAGCTATGTCTGTTTTCAGAACATTTTCAACGGCGTATTTTCGCTTTATTCTTGTCGACAAAATACAACGAGCTCGAAATGTGTATTATGACTGAGCAAAGCTGGTTCCGGCGTAGCTAGTCGGAAAATCATATGATCTTCTTAGCTGGGATGTTCTTTAGACTGAATTCGAAACTTCATAAGATTTGCTTATCTTTTTCTAGTTTCATGTTCATCAAATGACCATGATTCGTATCTGCTACTTCATGCGGAGAATCGTTTGCACAAAACCTGCAGGATTTCTGCAGACGTAAGATCACCCTGCACATAGTCAGAGGTCTAGGGTAGGTTACTCTGCGCTGACAACTATACTCGTTTTTTTTCCATCTGTCCATCCGCCTGTGGTGTTTTTGTATAGTAACACTGCGTCCCGGGCTTTAAATAGTTACGCTATGTGTAAGTTTTAGGTAAATAAAAGGATATCTGGGTGTATATTTGCAACTGAAAAGTGTTTTAATAATTTACTGTATGCGAATTACACCGTTAATATTCGAAATAGGATATTGTTATTATTGTTGAATGTAAGCTGAATGTAAATATCTAAAGCCCGGGACGCAGTGTTACCATACGCAAACACCACAGGCGGATGGACAGGTGGAAAAAAACCGAGTATAGTCTTCCCATAATTCAGTGCCTGTCGCATGCACTGGATAGCTTGCCTATGCAGTAGGCAATTTATTTGATAAAAAATCCAACTTTTACCTATTTCCACAATCCTCCCCTTCCCCACAATGTGGCTTCTCAGATTCACCTCTTACATAGGTTACTGTTCCGTTGAGTTCGAGGGAGGGAGGGAGGGAAGGAGTGGCCCACTTTCAGGCAACCGAGCACTTTACACTCGTCAGACAGCCTCTTCTCACATTTACCGTGAGAAAATCAACCTTCTGCCTTTGCACGTCTCAGTAACTATCACTTTTCCTTTATTATCAGGCTCAGGAACTTTCTTCCATCTTTTGTTTTCTTAACTGAAATGATTATCTTTGAAGAGGCAGGTTACTCCTTTTCTTCGATTTCCTTCCACTTAAGATAGTTTTTAATCAGCTCTGATTATCGAGTCCTAAGAACAATTTACTGTTCATTCAATGCGATGAGAAAGCAACCATAATCATCAATATTCTTGTCTCATGAATAAAATCTGCTGAATTGCATCTCATAGTTTTCGTGAGGCTTTTCGCAAGTTTGGTAATTGCTTGAATCTATTATTCTACACTAAAGATACAAGTATATTCAGTCTCAAGCCGACAGGAATGGAATCTTTAATGGTCCCTCCCTTCTGAATTGGTCACAGTTTTAAAAGGAAGCCTATTGTTCCTGCAAATGAAAATTTTGTAGTAAAAATGTTTTAATCTTTGGTTGTTGAGTTTACATATGAATAACCATTACTTCATCAATCATCATCAGATGTTTAAAGCTACCGTAATAACACATTTTTAGCATCATTTTACACCAACAGGTGTTGTAGATATCGAAAAGCTGTGCAAAAGATAAGCTTCGTACAGACGTTCTAATTTTCGTTACTCACTCATGCTAATTTGGGTTCTCTAGATGGTACTGAGAAGTCCCCAATTTCATATCGAGTCTATTTGATATATCAGTGAGAGCAACCTCTGAAATTATTGCCTAGAGAAACAATACAGATTGAAAGCAATCAAAATGAGTTCCTCATGACAACCTATAGCAGTTATTAAGAAGTTAATTTACTATTAATAAATCATGATATGCTATTTCTTTAATATCATGTATCGATATCATTCATAGTGCAAGAAATTTGCATGAAGTATATTTTACAAAACACAAACTTCCGGACAGACTAGGAATGCTACTTATGAAGCACGATGATTGTAGGCAAAGATGATAAGAATGCGTCAATACTGAGACCATCACCTTCATGATTTTATAGCTACCATATATATGATTTTGTATGGTGTGGAACATCAGCCATTTTTCAAATTAGTTCACCGAATATATTAAACGCTAATCCCTGTTCCTGTTCATTTCCCTCCTCAGTTAAAACTTCTGGTAACAAAATCTTCTCCAGTCCAAAGGGAAAGTTGTAACCCCGATGCCGTGGACCTGCTGATAGAAACCAAGTGTCAATAAATATATCGCACATTATAGTATTACACACAGAGACACACACACACACACACATACACACACACACACACACACACACACACATATATATATATATATATATATATATATATATATATATATATATATATATATATATATATATCTTACGAGGGTCAAAATGACCACGTTCTGAATAATGGAAGAGAATTCCTAACTGGAAAGCGAACCTACCTTGAATGGTGTCATCTGTAGCTAACTGAAAATCAATATTATAACTGGGCGAATTCAAACTCCTACTATTACAAAATATAATCTTTATTTCCCAAAATAGCTAAGTGGCCCCTTTTATCTACTTCTGTCCGACTATTCATCAGTCTTTATCAATAACTGTCAACACAAGTCTAGAGAATTAATTTTCAATGGTGTCTTCGAATCCATCTTTTCCAATGAATCTTAGCGCCTCCTCGGATCTCCAAAGTCTCTTGTGACCACTACGACAGTTTGTCGTCTAATTGCCCCGTTAATTCCCATACTAGAGATTATATCTCATTCATTGGTTCTAATGGACGTACGGACATACGCACCCTACTGAACACATGAGTGCATGCATGCTAGTCTATTCAGTGCGTTTCCATTTCCCATGTACACGTTTAATCTAGATCATGTATCAAATGACCTGAAGTGACCTGAAGTAACCTTTCCTTGCGATTTACCTCAGCTCTCTGGAACGTGCCCGCCATCTCGTTCCCGCAATCAGCGTGTTTTCGACTTGTCTCATATCAGCATCTCGAGGAATTCACTGTTTTGCACCTGTCTCTAAACACCAAGTGCTAAGGTTACCAACCCCATTTATTTTAATATATATCTACTTATACATCTGTCCAGTGCCTTAATAATATATATATATATACTATATATATATATATATATATATATATATATATATATATATATATAATATATATATATATATATATATGTGTGTGTGTGTGTGTGTGTGTGTGTGCGTGTGTGTGTTCATGTCTGTTCGTTCCATATCCAGATTCCCTTCCTAGAGTTCTAAACTGTTTCCGTCTCCCTTTCATCACTGTCTCCCTAATATCAAAATATTCTTAATTGTACTTATGATAACATTTCTCCCTCTGTCCTTCCATTTGTCCCCTAATATTTTTTTGAAAGCTTTGTTTTTAAACATGAAAAGACCTTTGAGATGTAGTTCTGTCTTACTATGATTCATGTCCGTATAGCGACATAAATAAAAGGTCATTAAGTTAAGCGAGTTAAAAGTTAAGGAAACATCGAACAAATCGGCACTTATCGGGAAATAACATAAATTGTCCTCAATAATGCTCTTTGTGTTCAAGGGTATAGGTTCAAGTGGCGCACAAGATCTCCGGCATCATTCAGATGGAAGAAAAAGAGAAGCGAAATCGAAAACTCGACGGAAAAACTGTGACTAATTACATAACAAGAGAATATGCTTGACTAAAACTAAAACATTTGAGGGAGATCTAACATCATCTCGGCCTTTCTACGATACAATCCACCTCTGCAAAATTACTTTAATAATTTTCTGCAATAAAAGAATCAGGTGAAGTTGCTCTGTGGCTGAGAAGAAAAGTGAAAATGAGGCTTTTCATTCTGCAATAGTGACCCAGCGAGATCATTCTCCATTGTTGTTTGTCCTTATCAAATAATTCAAAACTATGATCTGCCAGCCACCAGGCAGGTGCGCCGTTGAAGACGGGAACTCAAAGGTTAGGTAGTTTCCATCACTCCCTGTTTAGACTTGAACCAATTTATGGATGATATTTAGACGTCGCTTAGAACTGGGTAGATGTGACTATTTCTTGTCCAATTTATGCTGTGATAGTGCAATCTGAGTCTAATAATGGAAAGGATAAATTATGCGGTCTTTCAAACAAAGAATCATTCTCTTGCAAACAATCAATTTAAGAATGCCATCAGCAGGTGGTGTGATGCAACATTTTATAAGAAACGTTGTGACGGATAATTACAAGTAATCTGATGTAACACAAAATTTTACGACATTTAATTTAGAGAAAGGCATATCATATCATTTAAAAGGATGCTTAATCTTTTCCGTATACTGGTGTCACAAAATGCAATATTGTAAGAACTTATAATTTGTTACCCGTTATCAATGTAAAGAAGTTTATTATTGTTATATCTCTAATGATTGTTATAGTAACGTTTTGTTGCTTCTCCTTATTTGAATTAGTTTTATATTTCCTTTATAGTCGCTTTATCGTTTCTTGCTTGTTTGTTGTTAGCTGTTAGAGTCTCAGGAGGCTTAGGAGGACACATTGCAGTTTTCTTACTTCATTAGCACACTAGTAAAATAATACAGTACATATTATATGAAATGAGTATTATTAGTATAATTCGTTTGGTATAGCCTAGGCATATTTTGATATGATAAAATGTTTATTCAGTAGTGTGTCAGTCGGGAGGATTGATGGCAGTGACATTCTTTGGAACAATAGATATCATCATTTTGACTCCCATGGGAACAAGCGGGGTCTTAAAATATTGGAAAGTTGCAGCCTAAGCAGAGACAGGCCACGGTTTGTGTCCGTGCATGAGCGGAAGCAAGGCTCTAGTTTTGGGTAGATTTTAATGGGTGTGATAATGAGCTGTATATGACGTCACGCATCTGTTCCAGTGCAATGAACTTGTGACGAATCAATGACGTCATATCAAAGGGAGTGTCTTGTGAGAAATTTCGTGCTTGTGTACGTACAAACTGTTCCCCTACATAATGGGAGGGTAAGATAACTAGTAGGGAGAAACATCCAAGTCGGGGAAGCGGCCTTGTTTTGGGAATAGCCGTATATATTTTGTTTTGTTTAGTTAAGTGCTAGTGCTCACAGCTGAAATGGGAAAAAATACTTTTAAGCCTGAGTGTGGCTTTGTCTTTTTGTATTTTAAACCTTTATTTCAGAGATGTCCTTTTCAATTTATGTCATTTTGGTTTATTTACAATTTATTTATGTGGGATCCTTTTCCTTTCTATTTTTTAACAGACATTTCTGGCAGGTCTGGCAACTTCAATGGGAACTTATCTGATAGTTCCATGGTAATGGCGTGGGGAGACTATGACTTTTTGATTATCTATCTTACGACTGATGTCTAATTATTGTAGAGAAAGGGGTAGACGGGTTTTGTTTGATCCCCAGGGTTATATGGGTTTTCTGTTTAAATAACAGTGATGCATTAAAAAGATTTTGAATTTCAACTTATTCAGTTAAACATTTGTTTCTTTGAGAATTTGACTTGTTCAGTCAACTATTTTGTTCTTTGAGAATTTGATTCATTTGATTAATTCTTTTATTCTTAAATAAATGTATTGTTGTAATTCACGAGTGTGATTTAGCTACGTGAGATACTTGTGATATGTGAGGTCGGTTGGTTAGTTGAGAGAGAGAGAGAGAGAGAGAGAGAGAGAGAGAGAGAGAGAGAGAGAGAGAGAGAGGTTAATATTGCCTTGCTCTGGTCCACGTTACAAAAAATATGGTCCTGAAAGGGAAAGCTCAATGCTTCACTTTAGTACTTCTAACATATACAAGTTAAGTAGTATGACTACGAGTCGAAGAATGAGCCTTTCTTGAATCTTCTTAACCCATAACTGGTGAGGCTCTCGACCTCACTCCGCTAAGGCTCTCGTTTTGCTCCATCTTGTTCTCTCCCTTCAAGCTTGCTTTCTCGAAGGTTCTTCAAAGGAAATGTCCATCCCACTGTAGGCAGACAATTGCCTCTGTTCCGCCTTGTAGTCGTCTTTATTGGTTGAAGATTATCTAACGACGTCCCTTGGGTGTGATTAATTGACTTCATTCCTCCTTTGTGGGTGGAACTAATGAAGTCACCGGAAGTCTTCAGGTTCTGGCGAAAGTTAAAAGGTCAGGGCACAGATGAGACGGGTAGGCAGTATTTAATTGTTGCGCTTAGATTATTCTGGCACCAGTGTTTTGGCTACATACTCACGACACTTCCTGATCATTACTCTCTCTCTCTCTCTCTCTCTCTCTCTCTCTCTATCATTTGTCTATTAATGGTTCTCTCTCATTTCTTTTTCTCTCTTTTTATATTTACGCTATTCCTAGTACCCTAGCTACCATTACAGTATATTTGAAAATAAGTTTTTTTTCGAAGACATCAACAATAAATTCAGTAGAATAATCCTGCGTTGAAAAATCTAGTCATTTGACTGTTTGAATTGCTTCTGAACTATCTGCAACTTTTAAGCAAGATTACCATCTAAAGAATTTCATAACTTCACGAGTAAAACTTCTATTTACAGGATAAAAAGAAATAATTTGTTCGTATAATCGAGATAAATATTAACAAAACTGCAACTAACTTGCTGCAGAAGAAGAGAATTTTTCAGAGAGGATGCAAAAGCTGTTCAGATGGATATTGATATTTTAAACAGTTGGAGTACAACAAATGAGATGAGACTTTTATCTTCCGCCATGGGAGGCTACAATGGTCAAAAGGAAAACAAAAGTTTGGAGATACATTAGATTCATAGTTTCATCTGGCTGGAAATGGACAGCAGTGAAGATAAGAGTACTCTTGCACTCTTGCTCCTATCATGACATCGAGAACTTTATGTGACCATGTGAAAAATCTTTTAATCAGCAAATCCATAGAAACCTCCAAGTAGCCCCATTGATTGTTAATTCAGTTTCTTGCGATAATTAAGGAAATAAAGTAAAGGGCAAAACATAAACACCATTTTGCACGAGAAAATGTTGCTAGCATATCGCCACATACTGTTGAAAATAGTTCTAAGTTTGTATAAGAGTATCTCCATTGAGACAACACAGAACTCTCCATAAAAATGTAACGAATTATCTTAGCAACAATTTAGTTACATTCCCGTATACTGTGGCAGTAACATATGTGGTTGATTCAACACGTAGTTAGAGCTGTAAATCCTCGCCTATCTGTTGCCTTTAAGAGTCATCGAGTAGGCGATAGCCTTGCGACATCCTTAGTTGGTGTGTCATTGCCTTTCGAAGGCATGCCAGTGGTTGCTATTCGCCAAGTTTCCCAAAAAAGAGCTGTTCAGATAAAAGCCGCTTCAAAATGCACGAAATAGGATTTTCATTCAAGAGATTTAGCCCCTCACCAAAATGCTTATCTGAAATCTGATAAAACTGCCGAAACCAAAAGGTAAATGGAAGTAACTTTCAATTATCATCCTCTCACGTAAACATCCATATTGACTGCTAAGTCATAAAAATTCCTCGCCCTTAACGGGAATCATTTTATCGTTAACACTGGAGGTAGGTAGAAATAATTGTGGTTCTTCATTATTGATGAGCATAGTCGTTGCAAACAGGGTCGTCTACATAAAGAGAATAAAAGTTTTGCAGACCAAGAACACACGAGGATTTGTAAGTTAATCGAAAAATAGTTAATACATGCGAAATCTTCATTTGCTGGTAAGATATTGACAAAACATTTCTACGAGTAGGGCGTCCTAAAGGCCATAACTCGCGAAACTTCAAGTTAAACCATCAAAAGGTTAACAAAATTTAAATGTGAATTTATGATATTTTAAAAATAAATCTTATTTTGGAAGAAATTCAAAGATGTAATGTTTCATCTCCCGAAAGAATTTCTCTGTTATCTTCAATGATTTTGGAGATATTAGCTTTTGAATGGCATTGAGGCCAGGCTGTGCCGGGCCGCCAGAAATGCAATAATCGAAACATCATGTAAATGTGAGTTTATGATATTTTACAAATAAATCTTATATGGGATGAAATTTAAAGATGAAAGGTTTTATCTGTCGAAAGAATTTCTCTGTTATCTTCAATACTTTGGGAAATATTAGCATTTGAATAGTGTTAGGGCTTAGGAGGGTAGGTAGATACATGGAGATCCTGCGCTCGTAGCCTACTGGATGTGAAGCAAGAACCGTCGTGGCCCATCCATCCAGCTCTGTTATTCACTCAGAACATGAATAGCGCTCCTTTGCTTGTAACGGGGATTCGTCTTCCTACCCCGTTGTTCTGTAAATTATTCTGTTACCGGCGCGTTTTTGGCTTATGCGAACTTAGGTTGGCATTAATGAGTAAATGAGCTAAGCATTGAAGAAAAAATTAATGCTTTGAATAGTTTTATATCATAAACATCAGACGAATATCGTTCGTCAACAGACGAGGAGCTGAGTTGAGTAGTCACTGAGTATTTCCCAAAGCTATTAGCAAATTGTTATTTGAAGACTATGTTTTAGAAATGTAATTATTAAGAAATGCAGGCTTTCATTTCCTTCTATCTTTTAAACATTCTGAGAAAACAGTCGTATGAGTCAGCTGTAATGATATACGTACGGATTAGAGCTTTAAGATATTCAGCAACTTAAGATATAAATGTATATCGATGTAAATGGGAAAATATTACACAAATTATCCATGATAACACTTATATATGCATTACTTATTGCAATATATTGTGCTATTCTTACTTTTGAACGGAATCTGGTGTCTGTTCATGGTGACCCAGGCGAATTATGGCGCGATGTCAGCAATCGTTCAATACGAATAAAAATTTGAAACGTTCTATATGAAAGCTCCATGACCTTTCCAATGTTTGTCATTGCAATTTGAAAAAATGCAGGAATTTAGAATATGTATAATTTCTTAATATTATTTGGTGAAAATTAAAGCATTAACTTCAATTATTGGAAGATAACATAAGGAAATGATGGCAATGGCGGTCCTCTTCAGGATCACCATAAATAGTATTCCAGCACATTAACTATATTTTCTTCTTATTATATTGAAAGATAAAAAAAATATAGTTATCGATTTAGAGTAAAATAGGCTTGAATCATTGCACATTAAGAGAGATAAACGCAGTTACTTTTGTATTGAATCCCGTAAGGAAATTCCTTTTGGGTAGATAAGCCATTGACTCCTCCCCCATCAATGGTCGTCAGAAATTTGCTTCAGCCAGAACCAAATACACGGTCTTGGACTCCCTCTCATTATTCCTCCAAGGTTAGGGCCGGGGCTGTGCCGGGCCGTCAGAAATGTAATCATTAAAACATCATTTAAATGGGAATTCATGTTTTAAAAATCAATTTTATATGGGACGAAATTTATAGATGTAAGGTTTTATTTGCCGAAAGAATTTGTCTGCTGAAAGAAATTGTCTTTTATCTTCAATACTTTTGGAGGTAGCATTTGAATAGGGTGATGGCCGGGCGGTGGCGGGCCGCCAGAAATGAGCCCGTTACCAGTAAGACTTCGCTTCGCTCGAAAAATAAATCTTGTATGGGACGGAATTTAAAGATGTGAGGTTTTATCTGCTGAAACAATCTCTATTCTATCTGGAATGCATTTGGGGATATTAGCATTTGGATAGCGTTAGGGCCTAAGACAATCATTTAAACATCATTTAAATATGAGTTTATGATATTTTAAAAGTCAATCTTATATGGGATGAAATTTAAAGATATAAGGTTCTATCAGCTGAAAGAATTTTTTTGTTCTAGAGGTATTGTGAATTCAATAATAGGTCATATTTGTAGGTTGGGATTTGTGAGCTAAAAAAAAATAAAAAGTTTAAGTGTCAAACTTCATATAAAGACACGCTCGCATATACATACATGATATATATACATATATATAAACACATACGTATTATCATTATATATATATATATATATATATATATATATATATATATATATATATATATATATATATATATATATATATATATATATATATATATATATATATATATATATATATATATATATATATATTATATGGCTTTTTTGTGCTAGTGACGCTAGTCACGCACACAGTAATCGGAAAATGTCTGATTTAGTTCTGTCTTATCAATTTTATATGTTACTCACACACAAAGTTACTTATCTATCACTGTTACTAGTTAGAAGTGGCAACTTGCTGCAAGCAGCACTAGTTCACTGTCACAATGATCGAAAACTATAGTTCTGTATTTAGTAAATGTATTGCATGGTCCCGTGAAGTACTAGTTCCTATCAACACTACCTCATAGTGACATTCTCTCATTAATTGAAAATTTTGTCTGCTACACATACACATAACATAATCTAAACTTAATAAACTAAGTCAAAAAGCCATCCATTTTTTTTTACCATTCCTGATGATGCTGCATTGTGGGTAATGGGACGTGACTAATAGTAAATGACTTCAAGAGGTACATAAGAGTAAACAGGTTGAGAATCCCTGGTGTTAAAGTTAGGTAAACTGTTTTGGTTCCGTGTCATG
>NC_061087.1:56308487-56343487 GCF_015104395.2 Macrobrachium nipponense
TTTCTTCTTCGTTGCTGGACTTGAAATATTTCGTGATTCCCATGCTAGAGAATCCCGCACCCGCCTCGTAGAAGCATTGCAGACTCCTGATTTGTCCCAGAATTTCCCTGAGACGACCCATCAACGATATTTCGTCCCTGCAATGGCGACCTGTGACCTTGTTGCCCATGTGACGACCCAACATCTGGCGCAGTAGGTCCTAAGTTGTTTTCGTTGTCACCACTCATGTGAGCTTGGGAATTCTCTAAAGTCATCGTGTGTCCATGTTTCGTCATTAATAGGTTCTAATTGACACCTCAACAAGTCTATATGATATTAAAAAAAAATTAACTCTTGCTTTAACACACGAATCTGTCATGAACTTCATGCCCAACCTCACAGTCGGCTACTTAAGAGTGAAATTCCTCACTAAAATAAATATGATCGATATCAACTTACACCTTTTTTCTAAAACTTACTATGAGAATTTTTATCACTAACTGACCACTCATTATTAATCCCGTATCTGACAAGTATACCATCAAGACCCCAATAATGCTTATACAGCAAAATAATGTTGGTTATCCCTTCTATCTCACTTATCTCAAGATAAATTCTACCGCCTCTCTATAATAGAAATCTTATGTAAAGGCACCATAAAAACCGGTTAAGCCTGATTACAGGTTTCCCTTGTAAAAAAAAAATAATTCAACTCTTTCCCCATTACAAAATGTAGTTTATATCGCCCACATAAATTGCTGCTGCAACATATCAGTATTATTTCCAGAATAACCCCTTAAAATTCTTCACCATGGAATGTCATCATCAAAATTCCTGAAAGCTGTGCAGACCTCTGAGCAATCAACTCCAAATAAAAAAATCAACAACTGGTCTCATCCGAGACACCACAGCATTGTCAGCACCAAACCACCTGTTTATTCAACATGTCCTCAAATCACAGCATTGACTTGTCTAGTCAGACTCGTAAACTCCGAAATCATCACTCCTCAAATTGGCCCCAAATCCTCCTTTAATCCTCGCTGGAGTTCCTCAATAAATCTTCACTGATACCACAGAACCACATTAAACCTCGAAATTATCCTCAGGACATCCTCATTGTTACCACAAGGGTACCCAAAATTGTCCTCAAAAACTCCTCTATTGTATAACCAGCAATATAAAATATACCACCACACCACCTAAGCCATTTAAGCACGGATATAAAATACATTTCAAAGTAAAACATTTGTGATACTGTCACATGTATATAACACCCAAGAAATCCCCCCGTCGGGGTATAAACCTCAAAAAACCACAATCCACTAATTATCCACAACATACTATATACCACCATATAACCACTGGTGAAAATAATCTCAAATCATACAACTTACCAGGGCCCCGTAAAACCAAAATGCATCAGTACCACCCCCCAAAAGCCATAATACCACAAAGAACCACAGTCACCACCCCATTGGGTCATGAAACAACAGATCACCACCAAAAATCATAGCCACCAAATTCAGCATCAAAATGACCACCAAAAATCGTCAAAAAAAGCAAATCAACACCACCAGGAATCACCAAATCACCAAAAATCATCACCAGGTATCACCAAATCACTAAAACTCACCACCAGGTATCACTCCAAAAGTCATCACCAGAAGAATTCATTATAATACCTCTCAACTCCACGGTATTTTCCCACATTTTTCATTTTTTTTTCATTATTAAAGCAATTACCCCGGTTTTCTTTTTACACCAAATCGCTGCAGTTGCGCATAATAAGAAAATAGTAAAAGAATGGAAAAAAAAATATGTTACCTAAGACTGATTAATCTTTGATATATGTGTCAATTTCGACCGACCTGTCTTTTCATGTAAGACTACAAATCTGTTTCCTTTCTTTTCTTCAATAACTCTAAAAGGACCCTCAAACTTTGGACCTAACTTGTAATTTAGTTTATTTCTCATATTGATTTTTAGGAATACATTATCTCCAATGGCAATTTTAGAATCTAATGATTTCTCGTTGCTTCTTTCCACCATTTCTCGGGTCTTAGCCTAGAGATTACGGCTGAGACAAGCATGTCTCTCCTTTGCTGTGGAAATTAATGCCTCAATTGTTTCTTCTCCGTGATGAGGTATAGGTAGCAAATCAAATGTGCCTCGCACTTGGCAACAAAACAACGCTTCAAATGGAGACATTTTAATGGAATCACTGACCATAATATTAATGTTATGTCTAACTATATCTATATATCTATCCCAGTTTCTTTTGTTTCCCCCTAAAGTCTTCCTGAGAGCTTCAAGCACTTTCCTGTTTGCTCGTTCTCATAACCCATTAGCTTCCGGTCTGTATGGAATAACTGTTACTTTTTGTATCCCCATGACTTCTGTTAAACACTCTAAGGTCTTGTTTACAAATTCTCTTCGGTCAGTAAAACTTCGGAGAGCCATATCTGCAGATGACCCCATTGAAAAATGCTACAGCTACTTCTTCGGCCGTTTTATGCTTAAGTGGAAAAATTTCTACTGTCCTCGTTAGTTCATCTATTATTACTAATAAGTACTTATTGTCGTATTCAGATTCACAAAAAGTTCCTAAAATATCCATATGTATTCTTTAAAAAAGTCTACTTGGTATTGGATATGACCCTAATTTGCAAGAAGTTACTCTTGCGGGTTTGCAAGCATTGCACACTACACTTTTTCACAAAATTTTCCACATCTTTCCACAAATCTTTCCAAATATACTTATTACGCACCTCATTATACGTTTTTTCTACCACCAAATGTGGACTACCAAACCTACAATGTGCTATATCTAAAACTGCTGGAATTAGGACTTACGGAATGACAATCTTTGTCATGTCTCCTTTATTTTCACTAGTCCTTAACATATATTTAATTCTCCTGACCAACAAATTACCTTCTAATTCTAAACCTGTAAAAGGTAAATTATAACCTTTCCTGACTGATTCCCCTCTGAGGAACACTTTTGCGTCTGCCAAAATTTCATCATCAACTTGCCGTTGCTCTATGAGACTTATATCCCATTGTATAGAATTACTGGTAACTACCCCAACTTGAAATCCTTCCATATCATAAAAACTTCTACTAAGGGTATCTGCGACTACATTTAACTTGCCCTCTATATATTTGAACTTTGCTTCAAAGTCCCTGATAGTTAAGAACCATCGAGCTCTTTTGGGTGACAGATCGGTTTATTAAAAAGATCTAATAATGGCTTGTGGTCTGTAAGAACTTCTACTTTATTCCCCATTAGTAACATTTTAAAATGAACTAAACTTGATACTATTGCAAAGGCTTCTTTATTTATGGTAGCCATTAGTCTTTCATTGCTTCCCTTTGTCCTAAATTTCCTACTATACACGGCTATGGATGGAACCTCCCATAAAATTTTTGCATAAGGTAAGCACCAAACCCTCCTGACTAGCATCAGGCACTAATGTGAATGGTTCACTGAAATCTTTAAATTTCAGAACTGGGGGATTCATTTGTGCATCCTCAAGTTTCTGAAAAGCTACTTGTTGCAGTTCTCCCCAATAAAATTAAATGTCATCCTGCAACACATCTCTTAGAGGAGCTGCTATGTTAGAAAACCCTTTCACGAAATGGCGGAAATATACCGCCATCCCCAGGAATGACCTAATTTGTTTCTTTGACCTCGGGACAGGAAAATCTGCAATTGCTTGGACTTTATTATAATTTACTCTAACTCCCTCTTTAGATATGACATGACCTAGTAAATATGTAATTTGCTCCTTCAAGAGGGAACACTTAGCTAGCTTAATTTTCAATCCTGCTATCTTAAGTCTCCTAAGTACTTCCTTAAGCACTTCTATGTGATGCTCGATCGAGTCTGTTGCGATCAATATATCATCCATGTACGCAAAAACATTTTTACCCAATGGCTTGTGCAAAACTGTGTTCACTAACCTTGTAAAAGTCATAGGACTAGCTGATAAACCAAAAAGCATCTGCGTAAATTCAAAATGTCCCTTGGGCACCAAAAAAGCAGTATATTCCTTGCTATTTTCGCTAAGAGGGACCTGCAAAAAACCCTGTGCTAAACCAATTGAACTATAAATATTATGTCCCCCAACTTCTACGAAAAGATCTGGTATGCACGTGACTGGATAACGGCCAGGGATTGTTTTCTTGTTCAAACGTCTAAAATCGACACATACTTGGACAGAGCCGTCCTTCTTAGGCACCACCAACAGAGGAAATTTGTATGGAGATGCACTAGGTCTGATAATTCCTTCCTCCTCCCATTTACTGACCTCTTTCTCTACCTGTTCTCTGATATTGAAAGGCATGCGGTATGCAGGAATAAAAATAAGTTTCGTACCTTCCTCTAGATTCACCTTATGTTCTAACACATTAGTCAGCCTCTAACTTGTCCCCTTGTAAGCCTACTGTATCCCCAAATTCTGCAAAAAGTTTGCTTATTGCTTCTATATGCTCTTTGCAGTCTGTGTTAGCTAAATGTTCTCTAAATATTATCTTTCTTGATTGCATTTCTGCCTTTGAAACCTCAGTTTTCCCCTCTACAATAGCCACTGAACCACCTTCACTACTCCAATCTTGGAGGTCTACCACGTAAGTGTTCTTCTAATATTTCCTAACTGTATCATTACAGTTCAATAATTCCAACCATGTAACACCAGTGTTTGATACTCTGTTCACCGATACGGTGCTAATAACTCCTCTTAGTTTCTCACTACCCTCAATTATGCATACTTCCCTAGGCTTTTTCTATTCCCTCAGTCTGATTTTCACCATTGTCTTTGTGCCTGGATTTAAAATAACTTCCTCTGATAAAACACCTTTATATTTGTGGTTAGTACATCCCTGTTCCACCCCCCCATAAATATCACCACCCGTGGTTCTCATTGCATCTACCAGGACCCCATTGTTAGTATCAGTATCAGTATCAGCATCACCACCCATACCACCATTGTTAAAACTGCCAAAATCATCCCTATTTTCACTGTTAACCATATTAACCTCTGTATCCTTAGTTCTGTTTGTATCCTCATAGGGGATCAAAAAACCTGGTATCCCAACCGTTATGCCACTAACACCTGTATGGACCAATATCCTGTGTCTCCTACATGCAAGACGGCCCAGTAAAAGTCTGTTGCCCAATGCAACCCCTTTTATAACTGTCCTCTTATAAAACCTAAGGTATCTAATCTATGGGCTTGCACATCACACACCATCTCTATTGAGGGTTTCAAAGGGTATTCCTGTTATCACTCCCCCCTTAAGACGTGTCCTATCTTTAATTACTAGCTAACAGCACTGCCAACTGCCCGGCTAACACCCGAATTCTGCTGACTACAACTTAAACCCCCTTCTATCAGCAATAGAAAGTCAGTTGCCAAATGTACATAATTATAACCACTTTTCTCTAACATCTACCTAATCTATCTAACCCTAGTCTCTCCAGAAACGTAATCTATCGGCTTGAATGCCTTTTAACCGCTGCCACCACTCTTATGAGGGTCAAAATGACCCTCATCTAAATAATACGTGAGAACTCCTAACTCGAATGTGTAACCTACCTTTGATAGTCCCTTTGAGTTTCATCTCTGAAGCTAGCTGAAAAATCAATTATTAAAACTCCAGGCAAATTCAAACTCCTACTATTACAAAAATATAATCTTTATTTCCCAAATAGCTACCATGAAAATGGAATAAAATCAGTTAAAGAACATCCCAAAAATCGTTAAACTACTATTACCCTTCCATGAAATCATATTTAAGTAAGTACCCCCTCTTATCTACTTCTGTCCGACTATTCATTAGTCTTTATCAATAACTGTCAACACAAGTCTAGAGAATCCATTTTTAATGGTGACTTTGAATCCATCTGAAAATGAGAATATAATTATCAAACAATGAAATGTTAAAGTTTGTCAATAAAATTGAGTGCCACACCACACTTCCCTTTCTCTAAAACTGAACTCAATGTCACTACATGAAAGGTATAAATTTTCAAAGTCTTTTACTTTACCTTTTCCGATGGATCTTAGCGCCTTCCTCTAAGGTGAGTTTCCGCACGCCGTGGATATCAGCTAATGTCTGCTTAATCGCCTCAATGTGTTTTTTATTATTCCATCTATTTCGTCTTACAAATATACGTATGTACGCTGTCCAACAGACGTACGGATACATGCACGCTACTGAACACATGAGCTCACGCACGCACTCTAATCTATTCTGTGTGTTTCCATTCCCCACGTGCACATTTTATCTAGTGCATGTATTCGGTGACCTGAAGTGACCTGAAGTAACCTTTCCTTGCAGTTTACCTCATCTCTCTGGAATGTGCCCCTATCTCGTCTTCTGCGATTGGCGTGTTTTCGAGTTGTGTCTCATACCAGCATCTTGAGGAATTCACTGTTTTGCACCTGTCTCTAAACACCAAGCGCTAAGGTTATCAACCCCATTTATTCAATATACATCTCCTTATATATCTGACCAGTGCCTTAATATAATATATATATTATATTATAATATATATATAATTATACATATATATATATATATATAAGATATATATATATATATTATATATATATATATATATATATATATATATATATATATATATATATAATATATATATATATATATATATATATATATATATATATATATTAACATGTTTGTATATACATATACACACAGAAACAATAAATGTTTTCCATCCTGGATGGGAAACAATGTTTGCAGATTGTTTGCAAACAATGTTTCCTAGTGTGGACAGGCCTTTAAGATCCTTGAAGACAGGGAATCCTTCTAATGCCCACTATATGTATGTCATGGTAATCGCTTCCTAGCGACGAGTGATAAGTTAAAGGAAATGAAAATGCATTTTCTTCAAGTAGGTCTGCAGCAGGAGACATTCGCGCACGTGTTGGAGGCGTCTGTTCTCATGATTGTTCTAGAATCGTCAGGTGGGGTATGGAGCTCGACAGGCGCTGACGTGTCGTGAGGAATGCCGCGATTTCTGATGCAATACTTCTTTGAGATTCTTCTAAATCGTTCCGTTCATCTCAGGAGCCTGTGACATTCGCTGGTAGGCCCATCCCCAGATGGCCGTATAAATACGACTGACGAAGTAGGAGATCATCAGTGAGATCAGCAGCAGAGATCATCTGTTAGAGACCAGCAGAGAGCAGAGGTCATCAGAGAGAAATAAGAGAAGAAGGAATAGACGAAGGATAAGAGAGAAAAAAGGTGCTCGAGAGGTTGATCGGAATCTGGTCAAGTCGTCGTCAGGAAGTGGACGACTGATATATTTTGACGTTGAACAAGCCTTCAGAGAAGAAACGTTCTACAAGTTGGTTTCAAGGAGTAACCTGCCCTTTGAGCATCAAGAATAAACTTTGTTTTCTGCAGTACGGTGTCAAGAAGATGTCCAAAGTTATAGTTCTCCTTTTGTGAAGCCATCGCTTCAAGCATTGATTTCCGACAGCTGAACCTTGCTTGCATTTTCATTACCTCACTGTTTCCTCAGTTCATGCAGTGTAAGATTTTACTTTTGTTATGTAAATAGGAGAAACCATTCTGCATTTATCTTTGTTATTAAGCTTGTAAATAAACCTTTGTTTTGTTTGTGTATCTTTCTATATTCGTATCCCCATTTCAACTGTTGGTGCTGAATTCTTTTTGTTTATTTTAATATCAAACCTGAGGCGGACCTCTCGGGGTCCGTGACAATGTGTCCGGTGCCAAGGGTGGTTTCTGTGTCATCAAGGAGTATTAGAAAACAGGGACTGTGTTACATCTCTTTTTCAAAAATCAATTAAAATCAATTTGAATAACAAAGAAAATCCTCTGGTGATTCCGGTGGGAATCTTAGGTCCATGGTGTTGGTGAGGACCCTCTGGTGGTTCTCAGAGATGCCCAAAGGCTCTTATCTTTTTGAATGGACCTCTTGCTGGTTTACCTGTGGGATGCAGGGACCCTGCCCCTCTAAAGGGTACTTACTCATGTACTTGCTTTAGAAGCCTGGAAGAGACAGGATGCTTCTGTTTTCGGCAAAGTGCCTTCAGGCCTGTCCACACCAGGAAACATAGTTTGGAAACACTTTTTACTGTATATCTATTTCCCATATACTATCATATATATATATATATATATATATATATATATATATAATATATATATATATATATATATATATATAGATATATATATTTATTAACAGTGAAGGGCGTCGCCCCCCGCTATTCTAATATTTGGTATGCGTTTAGCCAGAGCGTTAGGCGAACTGATAACACTCAGCCCCTCCCATCTCTCTCTCTCTCTCTCTCTCTCTATCTCTCCTCCTCTCTCCTCTCTCTCCCTCTTCAAGGTGTGACTCCCATGGCGATAGCCTTCTCTCTCTCTCTCTCTCTCTCCATTATCTAAGGTCATCAAATCAGAGTCGGGGCTACAAAAATATATACGTTTATTCAAAGCAAAGTACTAGTTGAATAATTCAGGTTCTTACAGGATCATTAATGGAATGATAATAGTTCAAGTCTCACAGACAACCCCCCGGTATTTAAATGTCTAAATCAGTAATTAGCCACACCAATTATCTCTTCTCCAAAATATTATAGTTCCCTCCACTAGGACACTCAGTCCCCTCACTAGGACATTCGGTCCCCTCACTAGGACACTCGGTCCCCTCACTAGGACACTCAGCCCCCTCACTAGAACCGCCTCTTTCAAAGACAGGAGAACACACTAGTGAGCACACACAATTGTAAAGACAAAGACAAAAGATTAAATGAAATAGAACATCTTTACAAAATGTCAAAACAAGCCATCCCTTTGGCTAAATCATGATAACTCACCCATTACAGCTTGGAATGTCAACACTGAAACAAATATAACTTTCGCAGAGCTATCCCAGCATTCTGCCTTTTCTCCCGTAGCTGTCTCCCTAGTTCTTGGCTAAACCAAGCCATTAAGAATGGACATAGTTCGTACACGTACACATGAATTCACACTCTTCGTCAACGCCCCAAATAACTGGTCGTAGCCAGTTTTCAAAGGCACCTTGAACAAGCCCTCACGAACTCACATACCCACAGAATGAACATTGACCTGCTTAAGCAAGCATCTTAGTGTCACACCATCCCAGAAAAGATTTATCAGCTTTCTAGGTTGTCGCTCGGACTCTGTCTCCATGGGAAGTTAAAAATGATGAATCTGTAAATTCCTCCTTTTTAAAATATATATATTGTTGAGGATGTAAGCCAGATCAAGCAAAGTAACCCCCTTTAAGAGAGAAATTTTATAAAGAGTTTCATTAATTCTTGAGTTGCCCCTCTCAACTGGAAGCATCCATTCTCTGAAAACCATCTCCTCTATTCCTATTGGCTGGCTGGAATTAATCTTTTCAGTTATCCAACAAGAGGTGGAGCATCTCGAGGCCAGAGAAGGCAACTGCATCTCAGAAACGTCTCAGAGCTCAAGACGCTCTCACCCTCAGAAACGTGCTTACCACTTCCCCCCTTTTGCTCCCCTACTCCTCTGGAGATCCCAAACACGTTCCTTTGCCTCCATAGTGTTTGCCCTGATCAGCAAATCAGAAGACAACAAGACCACGGAATCTCCAGGTACTGTAGATCATTCCTTCAAAGGCGACTTCCCCTTTTTTTGGCTTAGCTTCTCACCCCCCAATTTTGGTTTAATGCTATAATTAATTCCCCATGTAATGTTTGTAGTTATATTAAAATATCACCTAGTTAATCAAGCAATGTAGTATTCCTTACAAGGCCTTTTTAGGAGTATCAGAAAGTCACATGCTCACATTTAATACTGTGTGTGTGCGTATGTTTGTATATGTATATATATGTATATATGTATCTATTTTAAATTCCGCCAGAAGCAAGTCAGCATGCCACGTTCCTATTTCTCAAAACTTCCCCAGAGATCTCTATTTCTTTTTTTTATCCCTCCTCGAGTGCATTAAAATAGCCAAGCAGAATACAGAGGCTACTGCACCGACGAGCATCTTGACAACAACTGAGGGCTGGACATGAAACATTGTTTGCAAACAGTTTGGAAACTGTTTGTAAACTGTTTGCATTGCAAACTTTGTTTGCAAACAATGTTTCCTAGTGTGGACAGGCCTTTCCATTCATTTCAAAAGAGTATTAGAAGGTTCAACTCTCTTATTATTATCATAATATGCATGTTATTTGGCATTACCGTTTCTAACAACTTTCTTGCATGTGCTTAAGGGTAAAGATTATTGACCAGTGACATATGAACAGTTTTTTAATCTAGCCACTCGTAAAAGGGTATTGAACTCCTGTAAAATCTTCCAACGATTTCATCGTTTCCATATTATCTTTTATCCCTTTTATTTGCATTTACTTTCCTAATTATAGGGTAAGTGAAATGTTTTTAATATCAAATAGTGAATTACTTTTCGTTTTCATCAAAATTTGCTATCCTGAAAACTGAAATAGTTGGAACAAGACTAGATTGCTTAATTCTTTACATCAGACGTTGTTAGCAAACATGTGGATGAAATGATATCATTTCGGTTTATAATGATGTCTGGCTGATGAGTATCTGATAAGGACGTGTCTGAATATGAGGTTACTCTTTGCAGCAGAATGCACGGTATTTCAGCAGATCGATTTTTCCAAACTAATTTTTTATGTTGTTATTGCAGCTTTTGTGTTTTTATCACTATGATCGTAACTCCAAGCTCAAAAGGACCTTGGTCGTTTTTATCTTTTCTACCATTTTTTGCTCTTATTTTTCATCAGGTGTCCATCAACGGCAATGCGACATTTTGAAGAAGCATAATGAGGTAAAGAAAAATCCTTTTGATGTAACCTGTGCCACGGAAGTCACACAACACTAGCCCCCCAAGCTCCACTTCCAAAATAAAGAAAAGATTGCTAAATTTAAAAAATAAATCTCTTCATAAACTTCGACAAATTTCATGTAACCCATGTAGGTCGAGAAAGTTCGTTGTTATTATTATTAGATTATTATTTCAAAGAAAGAACTAGGATATGAGAAATACAGTACTATGGTACAGTAAATTTACTTCGCCATGTTATTTCTAATTTCAGAACTTAGGGCGAGTCGATCGATAGGGAGAGAGAGAGAGAGAGAGAGAGAGAGAGAGAGTGAGATAGAGCAGAAACAGTGATATAAGAGTTTTTAGTATAGAAAAATATTCAATGGTGTTTGATTATAACCGGTTGTTTCTTGACAACTGATATAAAATGGAACATATGTATATATATATATATATATTTATATATATATATATATATATATATATATATATATATATATATATATATATGTGCATATAAATATTATATATATATATATATATATATATATATATATATATATATATATATTTATATGCACATATATATATATCTATATATATATATATATATATATATATATATATTTATATGCACATATATATATATTCCATTTTATACTAGTTGTCAAGAAATCAAACGGTTATAATCCAAACAAACCACCATTGAATATTTTTGCAATACTAAAAACTCTTATATCAGTTGTTTATTCTTGCTCTCTCTCTCTCTCTCTCTCTCCTCTCTCCTCTCTCTCTCTCTCTCTCTATCTCTCTCTCTCTCTTTCTCTCTCATCTTGCTTGGTGAGACGTACCCACGTGAAGTCAGATTAATCAACAGATATCACAAGTTTAACATACGACTAGAATTTGAGAAATATCTAGAAGTGTTCGTGAACTATCGGTGATAAGATTAGTGTGAAAATAGTAGGATAAAGCGTCTTCTAAGTTAGTTTAACAAGTGAATACTGAAATCAGAACAAGATGGCAGTAAGTTCCAACTGCGGGAAAAGGTGGCGTAATTTAGCTTGCTTGGCGGATTCGCAATACGATGAGGTAGCAGGAAGGGAACTGGCATTTCTCATCTATGAAATCAGCAACAGTCCTAACCAAAAAGATACAAAGCATTCATAGATATATTAGAAGGATATAATCCTTCAAACTGGAACAAATCTAATGAAAACATCTTGAAAATAATTGAAGAAGTTCCAAATAAAATCCAAGTGGTCAAGAGACTCATAAAGAAAATATACATAAACCAACATATTCCGACAAAGAAAATGAATAAGGTGAATCTTGTGAATATCCTAATTGATGCATTAGGAAAAAGAATGCCAAAAGCATGCAAACTGTGTAAGGTTTGGTATAGCATAGTCAATCCACAAAACCTAATCAGAAAATGTGCTGCATGCAACATTCCGACCCATCCACAGTGTGCTGAGGTAATGCAAGATTTGAGAAAAGATACAAGAATTTTTTGTTCAACATGTCTATCATGGATAGACAATGTTATTAAATCAAGATTGAATGTACAAATAGTTGAGGATGAAGAAGAAGAGGAAGAGAAGAAGAAGAAGAAAAAGAAGAAGAGGAAAACGGAAGAGAAGTAAACAAAAATGAAATGACAGAAAAAAATAAGGAAAACAAAGAACAAGATAAAAGTATGGATGCAGAGATACTCATTGATACTACATATGAGGCAATAAAGCAGCATACCTACGAAGAAATAAATTACGATATGACAACAGAAAAGCAAATCCCGAAGAGGCTCTACCCAGATCTACACAATGACGGGAAAGAGGAAAAATAGACAAGAAAGACAAAATCTGCAACCTTTTGAAAAGAGGGAATTGCAGATTTGGAGAAAGATGTTACTACAAACATCCTAAGGTATGTCAAAACTATGAAATATATGGTAAATGTGCATACTTAGATGGCTATGGGGATGATTGCAGAGATCTGCATCCAAAAATATGTAAAAACCTAAAAGAAGGAAAAGGATGTAAGTTCGGCAAAAAATGCAAATATATGCACCCTGTAGCCATGAATCCTAATCAAATAAATAACCAACCAAGTAATAAAATCCAAAATAAGAATGAAACAAATAAAGAGAGAAATCAAGAATATCAGGTAAAAGAGAAAAGCAAACCACCAATGAGATATGCAGAGGTGTCAGCAAAAAATTTCAAAGCATCAGCTCCGAAATTCTACTCAAGAGATAATAACTGTATTTATTATGCAAGAGGATATTGCAGAAACGGAGAAAATTGCAGATTCAGACACAAAATGAATAATTATGATGAAGGAAGATCAAATATTATGGAAAAGTTGGATTTTTTAATGTCAGAATTTCTGGAAATGAAAAAAAGAACAACATACCAGAACAGGAAAGAGACATGGGAAAATCCTTATTACTACCAATATTAAATGAAGGAGAAAACACGCAAACCATCATAGTGATGAATGCGCAGGGTTTAGTTACGAGTAACTCAAAAAGAAAAATAGAGTACTTAGAAGAACTAACCCAAAATGAAAAGAAAATAGATATAATGAATATAAGTGAAACCTGGTATTCCCAAGAGACTGGGAATGAAGATCAAATAAAAGGGTTCCAAACTTATAGATCAGATAGAAAAAATAGGAATCAAGGGGGAACCGCAATATATGGGAAAGACAAAAAACAAGGAAAAATATATGAGAAATATAGTAACTCAGAATGTGAACTAATAGCGGTAGAATTTGAATCTGAAAAATTGATGAACATAGTAATATATAGACCTCCTAATACTAAAGAGTTTGACTTAATAATTGAAAAATTGGATGATATATGTAGAAATCACAAGGACTGGACTATTCTCCTATCTGGTGACTTCAACTTTCCTTTCGTAGAATGGAAAGAAGAACGAATAGGAGACTGTGGTTGTACTTATACATATAAAAAAGAGAGTAATAGTAGTGCAGAAGATAAGAGGCAATTTGAAAAGCTATTAGATATGCTACTAGAATACAACATTCAACAAATAAATCACCTGCCAACAAGAAAGGAAAATACTTTAGACCTAGTATTTGTGAACGAGATGAATTATGTTAAAGAAATAATAGTTTATAATGCGAGTATTTCAGATCATAATGTCATAGAATTAACAGTTCATTCCAAAGCAAGTGAAAATAGAGATAAGCAAGAAATGAAAAAGTGGGAAGGATATGGAAAATACAACTTCTACAGTAAAAATATAAAATGGTCAGAAATTAATGAAGAATTAAACAAAGATTGGGATAACATTTTCGTAAGTGATGACATAAGGGTAAATACGGAGATATTATATAAAATATTGGAGAAAATAGTGGATAAATATATACCGAAGAAGAAAAGTAAACATCATTCATGCATACCAAGAGACAGAAGGATCTTGTTCCAGAAAATCAGAAAGTGGAAAAAAGGTCTTGCAAAAGAAAAAAATGCATGGAAAGTTATAGAATTAAAAAGTAAGATAGAAAATGCAGAACAAAAGATTATACAATCAAAAGAAAATGAAAAACGGGACTTGGAAGAAAAAACCCTATTAAATATCAAGCAAAACCCCAAACTATTATACTCATATGCGAAGAAGATGAATAAAAGAAGAATAGAAATAGGCCCTCTGAGAATTGAAGGGAGATTAACGAATGAAAAAAAGGAAATTTGCAACATACTGGCAGAACGATATAAGAGAGAATTCACCCCTAGAATAGATAATGAAGATAATGATATAGAAGTAAGGGACGAAAATAGTGAATATTTAGCTGACATAGAAATTAATGAAGCTGATATTGTGAAGGCAATTAATGAAATTAAAAATGGAGCTGCTGCAGGGCCGGATGGAGTCCCTGCTATTTTGTTAAAGAAAGTAGTTCATTCTATCGCAAAGCCACTTGCAATATTATTAAGACAAAGTGTAGATACAGGCAAGATTTATGATGAGCACAAATTAGCATATATCACCCCTACTTTCAAAAGTGGATCAAGACTAGAGGCAAGTAATTATAGGCCTGTGAGTCTAACATCACATATTATGAAAGTGTATGAAAGGGTAATGAAGAAAAATATTATGAAACATTTAATAAAAAATAATTTGTTTAATATAGGACAACACGGTTTCGTACCCGGAAAAAGTACACAAACCCAACTGTTAGTCCACCGTGAGAACATATTCAAAAATATGAAAAGCGGAAATGAAACAGATGTGGTTTATCTAGACTTTGCAAAAGCTTTTGACAAAGTAGACCATAATATATTAGCAAAGAAAATTAGAAAACACAATATCGTAGATAAAGTAGGAAGATGGTTAAAAGAATTTTTACACAACAGAAAACAGATAGTTATTGCAAACGATGAGAAATCGGATGAAACCAAGGTAATATCCGGTGTGGCACAAGGTACGGTGCTAGCTGCAATATTGTTTGTTATTATGATTGAAGACATAGACAGTAATGTTAAGGATTCGGTAGTGAGTAGTTTCGCTGATGACACAAGAATAAGTAGAGAAATTACTTGTGATGAAGATAGGAACGCTCTACAAAGAGACCTTAACAAAGTATATGATTGGGCAGAGGTAAATAGGATGGTATTTAACTCTGATAAATTTGAATCAATAAATTATGGAGACAGAGAAGGAAAGCTATATGCATATAGGGGACCTAATAATGAGACAATCACAAATAAGGAAGCAGTTAAAGACCTTGGTGTGATGATGAATAGGAACATGTTATGCAATGATCAAATAGCCATTCTGTTGGCAAAATGTAAAGCAAAAATGGGAATGTTGTTACGGCACTTCAAAACAAGAAAGGCTGAACACATGATTATGCTTTATAAAACATATGTTCGTAGTCCACTTGAATATTGCAATATGATATGGTACCCACACTATCAAAAGGATATTGCACAAATAGAGAGTGTACAAAGGTCCTTTACAGCTAGAATAGAAGAAGTTAAGGACCTAGACTACTGGGAAAGACTACAATCCTTAAAGTTATATAGTCTAGAAAGGAGAAGAGAACGCTACATGATAATTCAGGCATGGAAATAGATAGAAGGAATAACAGAAAATATCATGGAACTAAAAATATCAGAAAGAGCAAGCAGAGGTAGATTAATAGTGCCCAAAACTATACCAGGAAAAATAAGGAAAGCACACAGAACATTAATCCACTACGCACCAGCATCGATAATGCAGCGTCTATTCAATGCGTTGCCAGCTCATCTGAGGAATATATCAGGAGTGAGCGTAGATGTGTTTAAGAATAAGCTCGACAAATATCTAAACTGCATCCCAGACCATCCAAGATTGGAAGATGCAAAATATACCGGAAGATGTACTAGCAACTCTCTGGTAGACATTAGAGGCGCCTCACACTGAGGGACCTGGGGCAACCCGAACGAACTGTAAGGTCTGTAAGGTAAGATCGATCGATTCGCCGTAAGTTCTGAAATTAGAAATAACAGGGCGAAGTACATTTACTGTACCATAGTACTGTATTTCTCATTTCCTAGTTCTTTCTTTGAAATAATAATCTAACAATAATAACGAACTTTCTCGACCTACATGGGTTACATGAAATTCGTCGAAAAGTTATTTTATGAAGTGATTTTTCCTGTACTTTAGCAATCTTTTCTTTATATATATATATATATATATATATATATATATAATATATATATATATATATATATATATATATATGCTGGTAAAATGTTCTGTTACAACAGAATTCCATGTAATAAAAGGAGCCCGTAAAAACACCAAAATATAGAGAGAAAAATACTATATTTCAGATTCTCTGAAATATATTATTTTTCTCTTTATATTTTGGTGTTTTTATGGGCTCCTTTTATTATATATATATATATATATATATATATATATATATAAATATATATATATAAAGAGAGAGACGAGAGAAGAGAGAGAGAGAGGAGAGAGAGACGAGAGAGAGAGAGAGAGAGAGAGAGAGAGAGAGAGATACCTTATGATAAAAGACGAATACAAAGAAGAATAGGAGAGAGATGAAATATTAATGAAAACCTAGGTAAATTTATTGCATGATGTAATACTTAGCTTTTAATGCCATCCACACAATACATGATCTCAAATTTGATTTCAAAGTAAATGTCAATAAGTTAGGAAAGAGCGCGTGTTACACCTTCATAAAACTGGGAGCTGCTCGTCATTTTCCCCCCTAAGGTTCTGTGTGTGGGCCATCATTATCCTTGTATGGAGTATTGTATGTAGGATAGGAAGGTCCTCAAACGCAGTCTTTCTTATTTTCAGTAAAAATTTATGCACTGATTAAATTGTTATTATAGTTCAAACCACAGTAGAGAATAATAACTACAAACCCAAAGTTTCAATAAGAAAATCAGCCCATTACGAAAATAGAAATGGGAAATTAAAAATGAGATATATGAAAGGGGAAAAGAATACAACGATATCTATACTCTGTTTTTTTCCATCTGTCCATCCGACCGTGGTGTTTGCGCATGGTAACAAGGATCCCGGGCTTCAAATAATATCCGATTTCGAATATTAACGGTGTAATTCGCATACAGTAAATTATTAAAACACTTTTCAGTTGCAGATGTACACCCAGATATCCTTTTATTTACCTAAAACTTAACATAGCATAACTATTTAAAGCCCGGGACGCAGTGTTACCATGCAAAAACACCAAAGGCGGATGGACAGATGAAAAAAAAACAAAAAAAACAGAGTATAGTTGTGCTCATGAGAGTTTGTTCAGTTTCCCAGATCTTCCTTGCAACTGAGATTCTCGTCAAAAACGGAAAAACTTCGGTGCATTTTTCTTGTCTATAGATATATATCCCTTTGACCATTAGGTTTTGATTGTGTGCCCCCGCAGTAAAGATAAGAGATCCCACCTATATAGCCCCACAGACAGCACGTGGAATCTTGCACTCGAGGGTCAATCACTTTGTTTAGTATTTTGCTCCCCTAATTAGGATTCATTACCTTTCCCTCTGTTCCATTTATTCATTAACCCTCCTTCTTCTAAGAAGGGAATTTGTCCCTAGGAAAAAAATATTGTCCAACCTCTTTTACCTAGGTATCTTCATCATGAAGAAAAGTCCAACCTTATCCAGTGAAAATAAAAAAAAAACAACTTTATTTTTTGTTACCGCCATAATCAAAGTTATGTTGCGGAGTTATTATCTATAAATTGGTTTTTGCTTCCCAAACTATCTGTCTCTCAGTCCATAAGCTCTGATCATAATGAGCTATTTTTATTATCAAATAAGAAATAAGGATATTGAATTTATGGGGCAGATGCAGCTCAAAGAATAACAGAGCTGAAGAAATGCATAATAGGACATCGCTCGACAGCGGGAGTAAAGTCTTGATGAGCGGTTTGTGAAGACTATTAATCAACCATTCGTTGGAGGCGTCAAGAACAGTCACTCTTCTTGCCCTGCATTGCACAGTGGAATACAGGTTCTCTGCAGACCAAACGTCAACCCTACTATGTAGAGCACATACTAACGATAGTATAAAAATGAATTATTCTAAATTTTAATACTTTTGTGCTTATGACGTCAAAATAGAAAGTAAGAAGAAGAATTCTGCAAATATTGTCGAAGATGACAAAGAAATAACTGGCTTGAAAATATCCTGGTTGACTTGTGGCTGCATGAAACGCTCTTTCAGTTGACCACCCTCATTGGTTTTGACCACTCATCACAACTCACCTAAACAACATTATCTTACTTATGAGGTCCTTGACTGTATGTTGTAATTGAAAATGACTAATTCTGAGGGTAGAAATTGTCCATTTCCCCTTTTCCTTTGTTCAATAGTTGTTAGGTCGATGATCATTCCTTTTCCTTAATACAATTAAATGGAGCTGAAGCAATAAAAGATATCAAAGTACTGCATTTGATACGTTCCCAATTTTCTCAAGGCAGGACGAAACAATCAGAAAAGAGAAACTGAAAGAGAAATGCTCTGGGAGAAATCCTGAATCTGTGCTAGACTGTGTTTGGGAAACGAACGCTGTTGCTTTTCAATTATAATAGCAGGTGACATGAAAAGTTTGTAAGCTTGGATTTCCCTAAGTGTATCAGTGTAGAAACCTATGGAAAATGCGTTTAAAATAGAAGACTTTTAGTAAATAGAATGTTCTTGAATATATGAAGAGAAAAAGAAGAAAAGGTTTTTGGTCAGTACCATAGAGCATCAATCACTGGAGTGGCGATTTTATTACTATTATTATTTTTATCTTTCTACTATTATTATTATTATCTTATTATTATTATTACTACTATTATTATTATTACCTTATTATTATTATTACTACTGTTAATATCATTACTATTGTTATTATTATTAGTGTTGCTGATATTATTATTATTATTACTGGACCCACTTTCACAGAGAAAAAGTACCTTGCAAAAGCAGGTTGGCCTAAGCACTCCAACCATTGTGGTCAAGGCCTAAGCAGCTGCTCTTGGATCCAAGCAGTGTCCACCATAAATGGTTCCTGTAAATTACAGGACTTTCTTTGCATATAGTCACTAAGTGCTAACTAAACAGTAATGTATAATCAATTAACACTAACATTCACAACGCACTTAGACTCACTAAAAACTCACACTTACATACACTCAATAAACACACATAACATACACTCACACTCAATAACACTTAACACTCACTGAATACCCTACACTCACTAGGCACTCACGATACACTAAACGCTCATTAAACACTCACTAAACACTAAACTCACGAAATACTCACAATACCTCAAGCAGTCAACATTCACTAAACACTCACTTAATCTTAAACATTAACTAAACACTAAACATTCACTAAGCACTCGCCATATACTAAACACTCACTATACCCTAAACAACCATTAAACACTAAATACTCACTAAAGACTAAATGCTCATTGAACCCCTAAACACTCATTAAACACTAAATAGTGAATGACCATCCACTCATCACTCATTAAACACTCAATAAGCACTTACACACTAAACATTCACTAAACACTAACATTCACAAGACATTCACTAAACACTCAGTAAACACTTACACGCTGAACATTCATTAACACTAACATTCACCACTAAACACTCACTTCACACAAACATTCACAAAATATTAACTAAATCTAAACGCTCACTAAACACTAACATTCACTAACCCCTAAACACTCACCAAACATTTATTAAACACTCACTAAACATTCACTGAATGCTTGCACAGTAAACATTTACTGAATCCTTACACACTAAACACTAACATGCACTAAACTTTCACTAAACCCTAAACACTCACACACTAAACATTCACTAAACCCTGAACACTCACTGAATGCTTACACACCAAACATTCACTAAACATAAAAAATCACAAGACATTTATTAAACATTCACTAACATTACACAACATTCACTAAAACCCTGCAGACCCACTAAATATTCATTGAATACTTACACAATAAAAATTCAATAACAATAAACCCTAAACACCAACTAAACATTCACTGAATACTTACACACTAAACATTCACAAACATTCACCAAAATCCTAAAGACTCACTAAACATTTATTGAATACTTACACAATAAGCATACAATAACATTCAATAACACTAAACCCTAAACACTCAGTAAACATTCACTGAATACTTACACACAAAACATTCACTAAAACCCTAAAGACTCACTAAACATTCACTGAATACTGCACATTAAACATTCACTAAACCCTGAACTATACATTCACAAAAAACTTAGTACTACTCACAAACATTCTCTAAACTCTTACTCACTAAACCACAAAAATTCACTAAGCACTCACTTATAAAACATTAACGATAAGAAAAATTCTCATCAGCACTAATCCCCCGTTCAATTTGAGAGTTACCAGACCTTTAAAAATGGCTGCAAGGCTTTGCAGCACCACTCTGGTGGAAGACCACCGAACTATGTAGTACTGGTATAGAGATCGCAACTCCAGGTATATACCCTCTATAGTCAGTACACAGTAGATGGAAGCACTAGATGGAAGAACAAGTTTATGGATGCAACAGTCAGAAGAGGTGCAGCTGGAGGTACACTTGATTGTCATATATTTGAAGTCAAAGTTAGAATAAAAGCAGTTTTGTCTACTCGGCAAGGCTCCAAGTATCTATGAGTATGACTAAAACCATTAAGTGAATGGACTTTTCATGGAGCATTAGCTGACTTAGGAGGGCATGGAGAGGAAATAAAATGAGTAACTGATACGATGATGAAATTAGGTGGTTAGCAAAGGAAAAGAGATGAATGAAAGTGCAGCTGCAATGTGAATCAAGTACTTACCAAGTGGTATACTAGAATGTAAATTTTGATAAGGCAGTCAAAGACAAAATACGCAAAAAAGGAACAGTCAATGAACAAACACTTATATGAGACCAAAAAGTATGCAATGAGTGAATGAATGGTTAATGCGCAAATGGAGAGATGATACACGAAAAGATGCAGCCCTCCATTGTTGCAAGTGAATATTCTGTAGTGTTAAATGAAGGTTTATCTATAATAGGTGAATTTAACAGGAATTGATATAAGTTTGAGAATCCTTGTGAAAGTGAGTGTCGGCGATGCAAGAAGGGGAATTAAGATACCGATGAGCGAAGAGGAGAAAGGATTCTATGGGGTTACAAGAATGATGCTACACGGTGGTGACAGTGTGACTAAGAGTCCATCTAGGGTGTGCAAGGTATTTCTAGAGGAGGCAGAGGTTCTGAGGACTAGGCAAAACTTAATTATGCAGGTAAAGCATATAAATGAAAGAGAGCCTGGTAGAAGTTCTATTGAGTAAGTCAGACTGATATCACAAAAATTAATAGGGGAAGTCAAGGAGGAAAGTCTGAGCCCAAGTGTTCACTATGAAACAGTTATGCAAGAGGTTTAAGCGGAAATGGCAAAACCTGTATGTGGTGAATGTACACTTGAAAAAAGGCATTGATAATATTGATAATAATGTCATTTCTACGATGTAGAAAGAAACGTGTTCAAAACAATTATAGATCTTTTTGTGTAAGAATTTACTTGTACAGGTGAATGCTCAGGAGTAAAAGTGAGTCTTAGTCAAGGGTGCGTGATGTTTTAATGTCTGTTTAATATTTGCATGGACGAAGTAATTAGAAAAGTGAAAGAAAACTCAAGTCATGTAGGCATGAAGCTATGCAGTAATAGAAGTGGTTATGGTCTAAGAGTGCATGATATTTAAAGATATTACTATTAGAAAAGTGATTATATGTGATGCATTCCTCCTATATATACTTCCAATAAACATTAATTTTATCACATATTACAGATAACAAGCGACCTTATTCAGTACACTACTATATGGGACCATTAACAATCCCATTTGACGTTATTTATATTTATCAAATACTGCATACAGGAGAAATGGCAACAAAGGCCATGGTAAATATACATCACAGCTAACGGAGATTCCTGTGACATGAATCAGCATACAGAATGATGCCATCGCAGTGGGTCTTCACACGTCTCTCGAAGGGACATGTTGTAACTCGAAACTTCGCCTTGTCTCTAGCAACCTGTAAATCATTCGACGCAAGACCTATCGGTGGGGTTATGGGAGGAAGCAAGTGTCCGTGTGCATAATGTTTGGATACAACAGAATCTTGTGCCGTGCTTCCAAGAGTTTCTTAATTTACTGAGTGACCTTGTTCATGAAACCTGGAGACAAGCTGCAGTTTTATGGCCAGGGATGAGGCAATTGAAACAAACAAAATTGATTAAAAGTACATTCAGTGTCAGGTATGTAAGTTAACCTTTGGACCTTTTCTAATTTTTGGCACACACACACACATATATATATATATATATACATATACATAGGGATATGTTGTTATGAATCTCTCTTTTTCAGACTGAAAACTGCGGGAGTGACTTTCTGGCACTCTTAAAAGGCATTGCAAGAGAAGGAGACCATAACAAACAATCTACAGCTGAAGGCTGATATCAATGGAGGAACACATTTATATAAAACTCTAGAGATTAAGTTTAACTAAACTATATTTACATTTAAATTACATGAGTAGCAATGTGCACCCTAAGGGCAACAGAGACTCGAATATGTCCAGAAATTAATGGAAAGTGGTTGATTGCAGGTCAGCCAAGACACGAGGCAGGGAAATGATCCAGGCACAGAAATAAGGTTTGCACACAGTGGGTTGCTGAATAGTCCTGGAGTTGCTTCCAAGGGATTCCAAATTTCCTCTCACAACTAGACAAGATATTTGCATCTGCAAAGAGATTGCACTCTAGGATGATCAGTACTAAGGTGATAGACATGTGGGGAATGTTAAACACGATTTTCTCTTATTATTCCACATCAAAGTTCACTCACAGGGACATAGAATGACTGGGAGCTTATACAGAAAAGGACACTGCATTGTTCAATTAACTAATGGATGTTTAGCATGAAACAACAATGCTACTTCCCGATGTAGCAGACGCTAGTCTAAGTGGGAATATCACAGTTAGATTTAATATCACTACTAGAATCATAATGGTAACTGTTTACAGCATCGATGGTAGCAATGGGAAACTGCGTTATGGTAACCAAAATTAGGGACTGCGATGCTGAGACAACAGAGAGGAAGTCGCCTTGGAAAGAATGAAATGGAAGTACAGACAAAAGGAGAAACCATAAATGACTGCACTTGAAATTACTCCATTACAGTACCTAGGCATCTGTAGGCTGGCTTCTTCTGAATTGCTGAGCAATCTTGTGTCGCTATGGTCAATAAAGGAACATGTGGGGGTCCCCAGATGGAAGGGAGAGCGAGGGGGGAGAGGAGTGAACTTCTTAGGTCACATGCAGGTTGCCTCCTGGCTTTATAATCTCAGTTCCGAAGGGACTTTGTCCAGGCTTGTTCCTCTTGCCCAAGATAGACTCCGCCCTAAAGAGGTTACCTGAGAAGATTAATTCCGGGGCAGCCCATCTGGACAGAATAAGATGATACATGAAGAATTCAAAGAGAATGGAGGTTCAGTGAAGATGGGCTATTGAAGATTGTCTGAATTTCCTTTCCAAAAGGAGTTATTTTGCTTGATTCTGGCTTAAATCCTGAACAATATAAATAGAACATTATTATCCCATTTACCGGTACATTTTTTTATATTCACAAATGCTAAGCTAAAAAGTCGTTTAATATCAAATCACTCTACCTGGCGAATAGTAACATACAACCAAGGGAGAATCCTTATGGACAGCGCTTCACCAGTGGAATTCGAACTGCGACAGGTTGGGAAACGACGACGCACAGTGATGTTCTTCCCATTGAACTATCAATGCGTGCGACATAGGTTATTCCCGAGATTTAGTGAAATGGATATTAAACGATATTTTTGTGGGGTCATATTTGTGAATTAAAAAAAGTCATGGTGTATGGAACAAAAAATTCATAAATAGCTGAGTGTTCCAAACTTATAAAACAGCTGTCGAGTTAGAGGTGGGTTGATATCGATTCTAATTACACTAACATGAATTCGATGGGCAAATATACAGTAAGTGACTTTTCTCGACTCTCAAGTATCAAGACACGAATGAATATACCTTTACATCGAATTACGTTGACCTTGGATATACCTAACAGATAAAACTATCAATAAGATATTGGAATCTTTCCTGGAAATGATTCGAACCTTTGTTTTTTTGCGTTTGAATTGTCAGAATGTAAAAAAAAGTATCATAGGTTAAACTTCCATTTGTAAGAACCAATGATTCATTGACGGCTTGTGGGAAACGCGTCCCGGATTCGTCAAGGCAGCTCCAACGAGACATCGCAATTCCTTTCTTTCCGATGACAAAACAATTTTCTTGCCCTCACGACTTTTTACAGCTGGGACGTTAGTTTTCAACATCAAATTAATTAGCAGTAAGTTAATCAATTTATTTATATTCCATTCTTATCAGAGTTCCATTTAATTCTATGAAGCTCCAAGTAAACAATAAGTTCTGGCGGAGAAGAGATATACAGCCATAGGTGAACTGACATTTCTGATGCCTTGCATTATCAACTAAGAATAGAGACTACCCGAATATAAATATCAAGGAACGCGAGATGATCTGATGATGTGGCCGAACTGCATGAGACAGAGGGCCGCCATGTCCCTCCTCCCTTAGGTAAGTTGCTCTTTGACGATACCGACTGAACCGATCGCCTCGCCCAGAATCCTACTTTCGTTCGCAACAGATTTACTGAACACATCTGGCTTCGTCCTCCTCTCTTCTTCTTCTACTACTTCTTCTTGTTCTTCTTCTTCTATGTCTTCTTCTTGTGGGATATTGCTCAAGATCGGACACTCTCTGAAATCTTGTTCCCCTCTCTTTCTCGCAAAAGAGAGCGAAGACGAAATCTCTTCTATTTCTGTTGGCAAAGAGACGGGCAACAGATCCGCCCTTTTTTCCGCGAGAATACAGAATCGTTTGAGAGAAAACAAACGAAAATCAGTGGAATTAAAGGAGGTCTCTGGGCGGGCGTGTCCCTTAGAGTTGAGATTTCCCAGACCCTATTATTAAGTAGTGAAGAGTCCCTACCACGATATACCCACTCATACCCCAGCAACCCCACCAATCACCGCCACTTCCCCCGTCCCCTCTCACTCCCCAACATGAAAGGCACGGCGCACAAAACAAATTATTCCTGCCTTGTATTCATTAGCTTTTTGCACAATTTCATCATTCAGAAAACTAACGAAAGAACAACAGCGACGCAGTTTGTGTCATTTCTCTGTCTCCTGATGGATGGATGAAGCATTTCTCCTTCGATACAGATTGAATGTAGGTCATTATCACTCCATGATTGTTCTAGTAATGTTCAGGGCTAAGCGCAGTTCTCCCAAGCTATCTGCAACAACATTCATAACTTATCCGAGTAACTAAGGCCTTTTTTTTTTATAATAGCCAGAGGCACCTAGAAAAGCACATAGAAATACCATACACATGTTCACATAGTACAGTAGGAATAATGAATATGAGAAGCGTAAGTAAACAGAAGAGTTGATCTGTCCTTATATGTATGTGACAGTCTCGCTCAGACAAACACACACACACACACACACACACACACACGCACACACACACACACACACACACACACATATATAATATATAATTATATATATATATATATATATATTTATATATATATATATACTCACAATCACACACGCACACACACCACATTATATATATATACGTATATATATGTATAATATAATATATATATATATATTATAATATTATTATATACTATATAATATACTATTATATACTATATGTGTGTGTGATGTGTGTGTGTGCTGTGTGTGGTGTGTGTGTGAGTATAGGTATGAGCGAATACGCTTCCTATGTATATTTATCACTACAGAATCAAAACGAGATGTTAAGTAGGTTTAATGACAGAAAGACGAGGGTAATGATGGAGGCTACGAGGCTGGATCTGATGACAAAAGTGAGTTTTGCGGTTTGTCCTGATGATCTCTCCCGTCGTTCGTCCGTCTCGACTGAGATCATCGTCGTCTCCATCGGGATCATCTGAGCGATGGCACAGATCCACCGCCGAGTCTCATTTAGACCTATAAATCTGCCGGTAACATTCTGCAAATAGCATGTACGGGAAAAATATAGGTTCATAAACAAAGTCTATTTGGATCCGAGTGAATGAGCGCGTCCGATTCGGTTGACAGAGAATCGAATGCCACTTTTCCAGTTCTGTCTGTGAAGGAACCATCTCTTTGAAAGTCTTCAAATAAACACTTTTTCTTCAAACACTCGAAAATCACATTTCTCATCATTAAATGATCATTGACTGTCCTCGCATAAACATAAGGAATGAGGTAAACAAAAATATATAAATACGTATATATATGTATAAAATGCACGCATATATTTAGATATAAACACGCGGATTTATACACATACTCCAACGACAAACACCCTCACATACACACATTCACGCACATACTTTATATATGTGTATATAGTGTGTATGTGTGTGCATGTAAGAGTATATGTGAGTGTATGAATGTCTTTTTACTAGCGACAGCTTCATTCGTCTTTAAAAGAATCCTACTCAGCAATTGACATAATTTATCGTATTCTCATCGAGGACATTATTTCTGAATAAGATTCATACTGATGACTGAACTGTCAGTAGCAGACAATCGCTGCATTAACGTGATTACCCAGATAGGAAACCTGCAAATAAACATGTCGGTAAGAAACTGTCTCAAAGAAATGCAAATATAATTGAGATTATTTGCTTTCAAAAATATATTAAAATATTTCAGGAGGCTCGTTAGTAAACCCCTGAGTTTGAGCACCTGTCCTAATGATTAAAACATTGTACAGTGTTAGGTATCACCATTAGCTTTACGCTCTCTTGATCATAGGGCGTAATAAACATCATGACCAGAAAAGTGTGTAGGGAGAAGATGATATTTGTGCCATATTCCTCTCCTCGTTCGTTCTGCCACATTAGGAGTAATATTCGACTCTTTGAATGTCTCTGGCTCTCGGCATATTGGAGATGATATTATTCAAAACGGTAGATTCATTTCCAAAGCAACAAAAACTGTGACCAACCCATTCTGTTTGGTAATCTTTCATCATCTGTATATCAGGAGAGAAATTTCGCAACCAACTCCCAGGCCTGCGCCCAGCATTCTAGAACTTGCTTTTTCTGTTCACTTTGCAGCACGTGAGAATCCACGTTTTGCTGAGAGGCCAAGATGTCACGCCGCTGGTACATTTATTGCAAATATGTCGAAAGTCTCCGAAATTTAACAGTATCAGTAATACTAATATGAAATGCCTTATACCATTTCCTTGAAATCTTAATCTAATGTCTTTTATGTTTAAATTATTAGTTTTGATATATATGTACTTCACTATTCGCTTTGTCTGTAGTTTAATACACAAATTTCCAGCTTTATTACTAGGGGTTGTCTATTCGCATAGGGGAATTCCCTCCTCTGCACTGTACGGATGCTCAGAAGTTCATTGGCTTCCCTACAGACACATATGCACAGAGAAGTACACACACACACACACATATATACATATATAGAATAATATATATATATATATATTATATATATATATATATATATATATATATATATATATACATATATATATATATATATATATATATATATATATATATATATATATATATATATATATATATATATACTATATAATATATATTGTAGGAAGCCCACTAAAATTTGGAAAAAATTGAAAGTTTTATTTTGAGTTTTCTTGCGAGTACATTCTCTTCCTCTTTCTGAAAGAAGGAGAGAATGTACTCTCCGAAAACTCAAATAAAAACTTTCAATTTTTTTCTAAATTTTAGTGGGCTTCTTACAACATACGTAGTATTTCAGTGCATAGATACAGTGTTTATTAATTTGATATACATACATATATATATATATATATATATATATATATACATAATGTATATTCGTTAATCGACAGTTTATATAAACGAAATGTTTCTAGCAATAATTAGAAGAGCAGTCGCTGTCTCGTTCATCATTTATCTGCGAAATGAAATCAATAACTGCTTTATGTAGCCACAAAAGGGGTTTTAAGGCGAAAGTAAAATGGCGACAGCTCTAGCAGGGACTCTCCAGATTTTAATGAGTCTAGTCAGTAGTATCTGGCTGTCTCTCTCCTATCCCCCTTCCCTTCAATTTATGCACCACTTTCACATATATTGTTCTCTGTTCAATGTAAAATCAAACGTTTTCATTCAACATATTGCAACTCATCTTTTCACCTCTACTAATTGCATTTACGTTATTCCACTGAGCGACTGAAGTTTTCATCCCCTTTTACTCTTCATATGTAATCTAAGCAATTCAACTGAACTGTTTTCGATTCAGTTTTTAAGTCTTGAGCAACTGCATGTTGTCTTTATTTAGTGTTAAAGCTTTTGTAGTAACTGTCATGTATGATTCCTACCACCAGCTGCACTCTTTCCCCAGATTCTGTTACTACCGTCATCTGTATTCCTTGTTCCACTCCATTATAAGGAGATCCGCATTAAAACCGAATGCCCGGCCTTTCTTGCTTTTATTGACATTCATACATTTATTTTGCTGATATGTACTTTCATCTTTCTCCTTTTACAAAGTCATTTAGCTTCTTTCACCATTCTTTGCAACTATTGCTGAGAAACTAAGTACCATCTCCGGACTTTAAGTACAAGTATGTCACATAAAGCTTTTCTTTCCTGTCATAATTCTTAACCACTATCTGTTGGCCGACCTGCCTCTTGAACAGTATGTCTAAAAACTCCTTACCAGGTTTGGGCAGCTGCCGTTTGCCCGAGAACCCTTGTTACAGTTTTGTTCTCCATGATTGCAGGGATCATCTGTATTATTATACCCAACTGATGGTAGATGAGTCATCCTAAATTCATATTTTACTGCTCTGGACGTGGTGGTGACTGAGCGTTATTAAAAAAGTGCTGTCATAGCCTTTGTGACATTTGGCTTTCAAGTGAGTTTCTTTGCTTCAGTTTACCCACAAGCTTGTATTTCTTTTTAAAGATATTGAATGAGTTCTTCAATGTTGTTGTACAAGTTAATTAGAGAGTAAGATAAAGTTACTGAGCGGACTGCCTGGTCTTTAATTATTATTCTCTACTTTCTTTCTTTCATATTTCCAGTCCATCAGTACAGTCCTTCCTCAATCAATGTGGATGTCCTGGAGGGATTGTTTCGCTTGCATGTTCCGCCTGCTCCACCTAATTGATTTGATCGGTTCCAGTATTTCATATGGCTTCGGTGGTTCTTTATATTTTCTTTTTGTTATTAGCGCTACTTTTAGTGAAGATATCGTTACTGTTAAAAGTGATACTTTTGTTTTCTTGGTTGATTTTATCTTAATGATTGCTTTACAGAGTATAGTAGGTTTTATGGTTATTAATTCTCTCCAGCATAATGAGATTGAAATCTTGCACCGCACATAATTTGAAAGAAGAAGAATTTTAACTCTCTTCGTTCAAATATTAAAGTTTAATGTCACTCTCTTACTGCTGAGCCTATTACTTCTTGGTATGACTTTCTTTCCTACCAGTTACTGAGGATATTCCCCTGATGCCAAGGGAAATTTCGTTCCCTCTAATGATAAGAACCACTAGCTTATGTACAGTTAATGACCAGCGTTGCAAATCAGTTCTGGAATTCTGTCTTTAATCTTAATGGATTCAGGTGATGATGGGACCTATAGCTACGTGTTTCTGGTGCGTTACAGGATCTAAATGATCGTTGAGTGTTTTTTGTGTAGCAGCTGTCAGCGATGTATTCTATATTAAACATGCCGGACTACCACTGATACTACTTGTAGTATTGGATAACGGTCTCGTCAAACCATCAAAGCATCTTCATAAATGATCGACTGCTATTTGACACTCATAACTTTATAGTCACTTCCCTCTAACACTGTTTAAGTGGCCATCCTGCAACAATTCAAACTTGCCTTTGGTGACTCACTGATGTGTGGCCATTTTCTTTTGTACAATCTTCTAACTACTTCCGGCCTCGATTTCATTCTGGGACTGCCTATCCCGTTTACCCTACATAATTATAAATTCCACCAGTCCATAGGCAAAAAAAAAAAAAAAAATGGATAAAAAAGAAAAAATAACTAAACAAATAATAAAAATAAAAATCTACACCACTTACTACAATACTTTTCTATCTATAAACAGCAATAATCCAGTCGTTTATGTTTCGTCTTCACTTTCATAGAGAGAGACCAGAATTGAAAACATAACTAAATGGTATAAAACAAATATTTGCTTTCCTGATTTTTCGACTTGGGGAATCTCTAGATCAGTTGCAGAGTGCGCTAGACAGCACAAAACATGTGATGTTTAATGTACATATAAGAAAATATTGCGTGCTTAATATCCATACTACAACATTGTTGCATGTTTAATATCCCACTACAGCAATATTGCATTTAAATATTATGGAGCATTTTCTTTTTACACAATATCATGCGGCCCCCTTTTTCTTACAAAGTCGACTCAATAGACCACATTGGTGTAATAAGAAAGTGCTGATATTTTCCGCTGAATGAATGCTAGCATTAATTGATGAATGATCATTGCTACTGTACTGCTTGAGAACAAGTTAGTGATCTTTTTTAGAAATTGATAATGAATAAATTCTCTTCTATTAGTCACTAATATCTTTCCTTTGGTGCTTACAAAAGATAGATCAATGGAAAAGACTCATTTGGGTCCGTCAGCGCACAAGGTCACAAGCAGCCTTTTATTCCTCAGGATTAAAGATTGTAGCAACCCGAGTTGCATCGCTTTCCTTTTTGAGTTGTGTTTTTCCACCTGGCTCTGTGGTGCCAAAGATACCCGTTAGTTTAGCGCGTGTTTTGGTGACCGTTTCTCTCCAGGGGTGTCTCAAAGGAATAGCAATATAGCGGCCTAACATACCAGGGTTTTGAATCTCCGTGCGCCATGTCTTGGGGTATACTTTCGGGTATACTGACCTTTGCCATGATTCTGATTCTAGAGCAGTGATTCTCAACATGGGGGGCGCGTCCCCCTAAAGAATGAAAAAATCTCTAATTATATTCGTTATTCTCTTAGCTAACATTGAGAAGTTTATGAAAAAATGCAAAAGTATTGCTAATAACGTTAGTTTCCTAAAGTTGCACTCGTTCGGATCCTAAGTACCTTCGAATCCAAGTATCTTTGTGAAGCCGCATTTTCAACGCTCGTTGCTCCCAAGACCAAATACAGAAACAGGCTGAATGTTGAAGGGGACTTATGCTGTGCACTCTCTGGCGTTCAGCCATATATACATTCAAGATCTAAGTTGATGTTAATATTTCAAACCTTTGAAAAGCATAATGAATTCCTCATTGCCAGTGACACCAATATTCTGATATAGATATAAACCGATGCTGCTGAAAAAAGGATGCATATAATAGAGCATTTGTAAGTTCTTTCCTTTCATCTCCAGATACCCTGTCCTAACGTGCCCCTCGAAAAGAATGCAGTCAAATTGTTAACAGCAAAACTTCAGAATTCATATTCCACCCCCACCCCCGACCCCAATGCAAGTGATGAAAGAAGTCAATGGGGGTGCATTGTGTACGACATGGCAGTCATAAAATGTAGGAAAACTGGAGGAGTCCGCAGAGTTTGAGAAATCACTCGAAAGACCTATGAAATGGATCCTTTATTCAGATGTGAAGATAGATCAAATGGCATCCCGAAGCGATGTTCAGCTATTCTTGCTGTAACAACATCCGTCTACGTTGTATCGCGTGATTTACGAGAGATTCTTCCTTTTTATGTTGCTCTTCCTTCGCATCGCCACCATACCGTGCAAAATTGAGCGCCAAGAGCAATGTCCACTTAAACTCCAGACGCTGATTTATAAGTGATGCGAAGACGTACCTGTCTCCGGTGAACAAAATTTATAGCATAAGTTTAGTGGAGAAGAGTCGGAAATTTTCAATTAAAACGTCATCTGCGATTTCTGTTAACAGGGAATCACCGCACTTAATAGGACTTAACGGACCTCTAATAATTTGGAAACTTTTTGACTGTTATCACTTACAACCTCACCCGGCACATCCTGCTTGGTTAGCCATTCCGTCCATTCGGCCAAGAGAATGAATGGCTGCGATGCGCTTCAGTAAATATTTGGCCTGCAAACAGAACGTCCAAAACTTCATTAATATTACTAATAACAACCATTAGGTTAAACATTCAGCAGGTAATTTATGATATCTTAAAATCCACAGCTAATAGCTCAGGAGGTCTGGAGGAGAGGAAGGCTTTAGGGGAGAGAGAGAGAGAGAGAGAGAGAGAGAGAGAGAGAGAGAGAGAGAGAGCGTTGTTCAGAGGGAGAAGCGAGCGAATGGGCCCTACTGCGGATTGCGGATTGGTCTTTAGTGGCGGGGACAGGGGGTGGAGAGGAATAATCCGGCCATTATGCCATTATCTTGTCCCCGGTGTTGAACAGCGTTAGTGACGGCTGAGTGGGTAATCCTGTGTTAAACGAATGGGACGCCGCCCATCCTGGATGTGGGACAGATGCAAAGAATATGGGTGGGGGTAAACGGTCATCACGAACCTGGTCGAAAATAATGAAAGCGAAAAAGTGAAAATGTGACCAACGTAAAAGGTTAATAAAACACGACTAACTGGGGAACTGAAGTGCGCTTCAGTAAGTGACCTCTTCAGTTTATTTCACTAACACAAACACAACGATTTACTTCCGCTCTGTGGTGGATTAAGCAAGAAATTCTATAAATATTACAATGAATGTTCGAACGTGTATTTTTAAGGAAATAAATCCTTCTTTGACATTTAGTTCATTAGGTCAGCCAACGGCCGCGCTGCTATGGTATCACTTGGTTGAATTTTGCATATTTTTTAATCCGACACACACATATATATAATATATATATCTATGTATATATATATATATATATATATATATTTATATATATATGGTTGAATTTAGCATACCATTGAATCCGATATATATATATATATATATATATATATATATATATATATATATATATATATATATAGATATATACGTATGTATATATATATATAATATATATATATATATATATATATGTAATATATATATATATATACATATATATATATATATATATATATATATATATATATATATATATATATATATATATATATATATATATATATATATATATATATATATATATATATATATATATATATTTATTTTTTATACATATAGCCTATATATATCTTTATAATATATATATATATATATATATATATCTATATATATATATATATATATATATATATATATACCTAAATACATACATATAAATTTACAGATTCAATAACATTCGTTAAAGGACGCTTTCCCTTGTGAATCCCTCAGATTGGAAGAGGCTCCTATACCTTGTGTCAAAGCTGTTCTTCAAGAAATGAGACGCGGAGGGGGAAGTCCGATGTTTTGATCAATCATAAGAATCTTTTTAACTGAGGCAGTGAAAGAACTCATTGTATCACTTCCGAGTAACGCCAGATAACTTATTATCAATAAACTGGTCAGCCTTTCGCTTCTAAAAAGTCAAAAGGTGTAAAAAAACGAACAAGACTCATCCTGTCATCACGAGGTTGCTGGAGGTCGGCTTTGCAAATTTGTAGTCGTGATCACAGGAGATGCTTCACGCTCTAATAGTCTATGAACAGCGAATGAACTGTTACAAATCTAAAGTTGTTAAAATCTTCACAAAAAATATCTTGAGTCTGAAAATATATGAGTAAGAAATGTTGCAACTTCGCCCTCGTTGTGTAAAGAGAAAGGTCATTCAAACCAATGGACATGATCTCCAACATGTTTATTTCTTCCTAACATTACTTTCGCATCTCCACTACCAAGAATCATCCTGCTTTTTACGAGAGCGCGGCGCGTTTTTCGCGAAAGAGTGTTTTTTATTTATTTTTTTTCTTTTTTTTTACATAAAAGAGCGGATGAAATCTGTGTCATAAGCGCGTTAGCCATACTTTACCGTCTGTTAGCTCACTAGTCCAGTGCTACCAGCGCTTGAAAAATGAACTCAAGGCTTGAAAGCTTGAAATAAAAATGTGAAAATCTCCGAAATCTTGAATATGATGTAAAGAAAGTTCTGAAACAGATAATCTAGGGAAAAATGAAAGCAGGGTTCGGTTACAGAGCTGCATGGTGTTCTTGTCACAACTTTCTTGTTAGATATGCGAGAGGTTTCGTATAGATGAACAGTGTCATTGCTGTGTTGCACATCATGGAGCCAAAGGAAGCAACAAGTGCTGAGAGACGGATGAAGTCCATCATTAAACTTGCCTTGAACTTTCCTTCTTTAGTGTCTGAGCATCAGCTGATGACTTACAGTAAGAATGGAGGGCCCTTATTTGGGCAAAGGAGATAGGGCATCCCATGCTTTCTCAGGAAGTACCCGAATTTTGGCATAATTTAAGGAACATGTTATATGGA
>NC_061087.1:56345987-56370987 GCF_015104395.2 Macrobrachium nipponense
TACAGGAGAGTTTCTTGAGAATGGTCAAAAGCAGTTCTTCCCAAAGGGCAAAAAAATTCTCGCAGTCAATGGACTGTTGTTAGATGCTTTCGCTTGTCAAGGTATTTAAAGAATACGTGTTAGTTGTTATCTGAAGCGAAATTGTGTTTTGTGTTGGAATTGCAGAAGCATTTAACACGTGAATAGAATACAAAGATTGTGCTTTTTTATTCTCGTCATGTACTGAAACATATTTTCCTTGACTGTATTGAAATGTCCATAACTGATCTTATTCTCAATGGTGAAATCACTGAGGAAATGAGCAAAGCTTGCAAGTAACGAATAGGTTGTCTTTCCTATTACCTTTTGTTACTTCTTTCAAATGAACACCATATTAGTTGGAAGCTTAAATGAATTTTCAAGTCAGTGGGTCCTATGGGCTTGTTCCATATGAATTGGAATCACTTTCTGAATAATAATAATAATAATAATAATAATAATAATAATAATAATAATAATAATAATAATAATAATAATAATAATAATAATAATAATAATAAGATAATAGTAATAATAATTGTACCAACTCAAGAAAAGAGGCAACAGAATTAACCATCTGATGTTCATGGACGACATCAAGCTATATGGTAAGAGCATCAAGGAAATAGAGACCCTAATCCAGACTGTAAGGATTGTATCTGGGGACATCAGGATGGAGTTTGGAATAGATATATGCAGAGACTCAAGGCGATACTCAAGTCAAAACTCAACTCCGGAAATATGATAAAAGCCATAAACACATGGGCAGTGCCAGTATTCAGATACAGCGCAGAAATAGTGGAATGGATGAAGGCAGAACTTCGCCGCATAGACCAGAAAACGAGGAAACATATGACAATACACAAAGCACTACACCCAAGAGCAAATACGGACAGACTATACATAACACGAAAGGAAGAAGGGAGGAGACTACTAAGCATAGAGGACTGCGTCAACATCGAGAACAGAACACTGGGGCAATATATGAAGACCAGTGAAGACGAGTGGCTTAAGAGTGCATGGGAAGAAGGACTGATAAAAGTAGACGAAGACCCAGAAATATACAAAGACAGGAGAAAGACAAGCAGAACAGAGGAATGGCATAACAAAACAATCCACGGACAATACATGAGACAGGCTAAAGAACTAGCCAGCGATGACACGTGGCAATGGCTACTGAGGGGAGAGCTCAAGAAGGAAACTGAAGGAATGATAACGGCGGCACAAGATCAGGCCCTAAGAACCAGATATGTCCAAAGAACGATAGATGGAAATAACATCTCTCCCATATGTAGGAAGTGCAATATGGAAAATGAAACCATAAACCACATAGCAAGCGAATGTCCGGCACTTGCACAGGACCAGTACAAAAAGAGGCATGATTCAGTAGCAAAAGCCCTCCACTGGAGCCTGTGCAATAAACACCAGATACCTTGCAGTAATAAGTGGTACGAACACCAACCTGAACGAGCAATAGAAAACGATCAGGCAAAGATCCTCTGGGACTATGGTATCAGAACAGATAGGGTGATATGTGCAAATAGACCAGACGTGACGTTGATGGACAAAATCAAGAAGAAAATATCACTCATTGATGTCGCAATACCATGGGACACCAGAGTTGAAGAGAAAGAAAGGGAAAAAATGGATAAGTATCAAGACCTGAAAATAGAAATAAGGAGGATATGGGATATGCCAGTGGAAATTGTACCCTTAATCATAGGAACACTAGGCACGATCCCAAGATCCTTGAATAGGAATCTGGAAAAACTAGAGGCTGAAGTAGTTCCAGGACTCATGCAGAAGAGTGTGATCCTAGAAACGACGCACATAGTAAGAAAAGTGGTGGACTCCTAAGGAGGCAGGATACAACCCGGAACCCCACTATAAATACCACCCAGTCGAATTAGAGGACTGTGATAGAGCAAAAAAAAAAAAAAAAAAAAAATCATGATCAATGTAAATATACAAATCATGATCAATGTAAATATACAAAAGGTAGCGCAAATAAAACGAAAGATTCAAAACGATTTGAAAAAGTTTGGTTGCCTGCAGGAGCAAAGTCTTGGCAGAGTGCTCTGAGAGGACAAGAAGAATCAAGAAGATGTTGATCAGATGAACTGCAGGAGATTTTTGAAAGGCCAGGATTTAATATGCAGTGAGTGCTAGCGTGCCGCTTATGAGAGGTGTTTGGTGCAGTATTTGTTAGGATGTTCAATGACCTAATTAGGATATCTGGATGGGTAGATGAAATGACTAAGATGCACAGGCTTTCTGGCCTGGGATCACTCTTGAGTCAGCAGTGAACATTTTACTTCAGGGGACAAGACTTGATTTTTTGCTTGTTTATTTTTAAAAATGCGATACTGTCTCAACCACAGAAAACATGAGCACACACACACACATACACACACACGCACACACTTACTCACACACACACACACACACACACACACACACACACACATATATATATATATATATATATATATATATTGTGCGTGTGCGCGTGCGTATGATAATTTCCTTCGATGCCGCATAACAAATGACTAACTACTATGATCAACAGACGCACTGTTATAATCAAAAGAGCTTATCAGAAATCTTTCAACGGTATTTCGGTCGTGAAATGAATCTTCTATTAGTTAAAACACGAATCTATGTATAAGCATACATTTTTTTAAGTGTCTGCATTTCTCTCTCTCTGGAGGGGGAGTTACAGGGTATGGATAAGAAGGTTTGACTCATTCCCGCCTTTATGGATGCTGAATACAAATAACAGAATATTGAAGCTGTTGAGAGTGTGTGCAGGATAGAGATGATTAATGCATTGTCTCTAAGGGGGTTTGGTACATTCTTTATTTATAGATTAATAAAGTGGCTAATATTTTAAACACTCTCTGTTTACCCGATCCATCCACTTTTAAGGCACAAGACTTAATAATCATAGATATGTGTGTGTGAGTGTGTGCGTGTTTGTGTGTGTGTGTGTGCGTATGTGCATTAGTTAGATCCCACGTAACGACGAACTTATTATCAACTTAAAAAATTACCCTTTGGTTAGCATGTAAAAATATATTATTTTAGAGGTAGAGCGAATTGGATATTAAAGGACATTAAATTTTGCAGCGTAATACTCATATACATACATACATACATACATACATACATATATATATATATATATATATATATATATATATATATATATAATATATATATATATATAATTATATATATATATAAATATTATGCGTTTGTGTGTGTATGTGTAGAATTAGAGCTTATAAAAAGTTAGGTAGTAGATCTTTCTATCTTTTTTCTCTTATTTGTTGCTTAATGCTTCTATAATATAATATATATATATATATATATATATATATATTATATATAATATGTATATATATATATATTAATTATGTATAATATTGCTGTAATATATATATATATGATATATATTTTATATAATTATATATATATTATAATATTTATATTTTAATATTTTATCATTTATATATATGTGTGTGTGTGTTTGTTGTTGTGTGTGAGTGCGTGTTTGTGTGTGCTCGCATGCTTATGTATATGTGTGTGTTTGTAGAATTAAAGCATTAAAACTTATAAAAAGCTTAGTAGTTGATTTTTCTCTCTTTTCCCTCTCAGAATGTCGAAATGACCGTCGTTTATGAGGTGGCAGCTAGAATATCAAAAGTTCAATAGTTGAAAGGAAACAGTATTAATCAATTTTTTTATATCTGGACGTTTCAATGAATGCTCATTCTTATCTTTCAAGAGAGTGAATAAAATGTAGAGTCACAAGGTGCCCATACAAAACCTTTGGGGCAATGAACACGGGTTAACCGGTCCAGCAGTAAGACACTGACGGACAAAGTGGAACGACGACATTCTGCGAATGACCACTGACCAGCGAGAGATTAGGAAGAAGGCCTCAGTGACCGTGGGTGTGGGTTTGGTTGCAGAATTTTTAATGTAGGCAAATCAATCATTGTTTTTACCCTTGAAGTAGAAAACAGTTTTCTCTCATGTTTGGCATTTCTTTTTTTCGCTATAATTCTTATTTACCATTTAGAAATATTTTTTTTTCAGATGATTTTGGCCATGTTACCAAAATAGTGCATTTTTGTGGTACCTTCTTATAGGCCACAGACTAACCTCCGCTCTGGTAATCCCAGTATTCATAGCTTAGTGAGACCTATATTCCTCGCTTTTCTAAGTATGCTTGTACACCATGTATGCCCATTGGAGATTGGCTGGATGAAGTCGATGTTCTATTTAAGGAAGAAATGCAATGTTTTTCTAAGTTTCATATCCATGGTACCAGCAGGATGGGTACTAATGGCTATGATGTCCCTTATTATTTTCCAACTTGGTGAGTTTTACCTCTAACTCTGAAGTAGTAAAGGTTTTTGCTGTCCCTTACCATCAGTGAATTATTTTGATTAATATGGTATTTGTGATGTTTAACTACTCTTCCTATTTTCTTTTGGGTGGATTTCATATGCTAACATTAGAGAGTGCATGGAATGTTGGTGCCAATGATTAACTCCAGGTAATTTGAGGGGGCTTTGCGTGTATGAAGGTAGAGCTGTTGCTATGTAAAACCATGAGGATCCATATCAAGGGAAGCTTGTTATTATCACTCCTTGCAAAGGTGAAAGGAAGACCAGACTTCAATGACAACCTGAAGGCATTCGAACATGTCATCAATATATTTTTCAGAAGATGTTTTAGGTTTCTAGTCCCCTGAAGACTTCTCATTTGATAAAACACATGAAAAAAATAAGTTCACCGAGAGCACCCCTTAAAGGGACCCATTGCAGTTCCAGCTGATGATATATTACGCCTCACATGCATCTGAAAAGGGCTTCCTTGGGCCAGATGCTAGGGAGAGTCTTCCGAGCCTCCTTTAACATACTATCAGGAAGGTCTGATCCATTTTTATATGCAAATTTGAGAATGTACTCCGTGGTTCTACAGCAGGTAGTTTTATGAAGAGGTATTTGACATTTGAGGAGCCGGGTTAGACTTTGGGTATTTCTAAGGGAAGGTGAAATTCCTAAAGGCAGGTAATCCACTTCAGCCCCCTGTTGGAAGGCTGGTGGCCATATTAAAGCTGCATGTTCCTCCTGCTCCAGCTGTGCCTCCTCTGCTGAGTTCCTGATGCTCATTTGTAGTGCGAATTCAGGATGTACCATTGCTCCCTAAAGCAATGAATTCTTCTTCGCAAACATGCCTGTCGACAGAAATATAGAGCAAATGATAAATTTGGTGAATGAAGTAGGTTCAACCCTTATCAAGATCCAAGAGGTGACCCTGATTAATCCTCTTGGCATTGTACCAAACAGGTCCCTTTTAGATGCCAACGGAATATGATTAGCAACAGACTGATTGCATTACGATGGGTTCCCTTTCAGAGGTGCCTTTTACAATCTTTTCAATAGGATGAATTGACAAAGTCCTCAGAAAAAACAGAAACCCTAGAGTCTTTTGAAGATATGCTGATAGCACCGTCGTGAAGACAGGTGAATGAGAACCCCTCCAAAGACTTAGGAATGTCTGTTAAGCAAAATCTGAAATGATAATACCCAACTTCTCTTCCAACTTGTCATTCTCAATCTATATGTCAGTGTCAATCTCTATTTTGCAATCATTCTCACAATCCTGGATGTTGAGGTCCTCGTGTTCCAAGATTGTTTTGGCTTCATGTAGATGGCACCTGCTGGCTCTACATTTCTTTATCCTAAAAGCGTGAAATACTCACGCGCTTCCCAAGCAGTTGTGATTAGTACCTTCACAATCACCTGGACCTAAAACTTTTAACGCGTTCGAAATTTTAATGTATCATATATCCACGGGATGATAACTTCATTATTTATTATTCCTTGGCATGTTTTACCTTAACGTAGCTAAGAGAAATACCGCTGAAAAAAAACCAGCTTACCCATAAGATACTCACACTTAAATTTAGCAGTTTTACAGGCAAATTAATTTATATGATCCTATTGCTTCCATATTTATCAGCAATAAAAATAATACGAAATTCATGTTTGGCTTAATATTTACCTGGAAGTCCTGTTTTATTTTCTTCGTTTGTTGTGTTAACAAGGTAATTCAGATTAACTACCTATGGTCCTTGGCAAAAATGACCAGATTTTTACTTTAGGTTTTTATCACTCTTCTTATTACCACGTCGAAATTAAAATTTCCTTTTAAGCTTAGTGTATCAAAATTTGTTGTCTATAGTTGAATAAACATAATAGCTATTATATAAGTGCCTTCATTAAGTCATAATAATCTCTTTCAAATATAGATTGGCTGCTTTTTTGTCAATCCAAAAGCTTATTGCAACAGCCTGAAATGTTAGTAAAACATGAAAAGCTTTAGGAGAGCAAAAGGTTGAATACTTGTATGATGTAAACAACCTTATACGTTTTAATCTTTCCTTCAAACAACAGAAGCAAGTGGCCCCTGCGATTACTGTTGACAAGCACCAGACCTACACTAAAAATGTTTCCTCTTTTCACAAAGGTGCAAAATATTTAGTATAAGAGTCGGGCAATGAGATAACTAAACAGTCCTAGGAAGAACTTCAAAGTGAAAAAAACTCTTAAGTACGTACCACATTTACGGGCTTCGTGGTGGTAGTCCAGAGGAGAACAGAAAATGTGTTAAACCAGTTATTCATAAAAGAGCTTATTTATAAGACTAAGTTCTGCAATACAAAATTCTGTAACGATTTTCGACTTTCTTTATTGGAGAAAACGAAATCAATTTGGCTAAATCCCTTATAAACTACTGTGCCTATACCCAATTTGTCTTAACTTTCTATTTTCCCACATTTAAATCTCTGAAGCTCTTGCTAGCTCATTTTTCCTATATCAAGCTTTTTCTTTGATAGTTACTTTGTCGTTTCTACGAAGTATTTACTGAACTGAATGTTTATTGGGTTTTGCAAAATTTCAATTTCAACTAATGCTTACAGTACTGTTCTGAGTTAATATATATATATATATATATATATATATATATATATATATATATATATATATATATATATATATCTTATTATCTTTATAGGAAGTAGAGATTCCTCATGAACAAATTCCTGTTCTGCTACATTTGGCCAGCCAATTATGTCATACTTGTCTCTAAATAGTTCAATTAATTCAACGTGGAAAAATTATTGTAACTCTTCCAAAGTACTTTATAAAAAAGCGATTAACATTGGACTCCTCTGAAGCCCCAATTGGTTGGTGACTCAGGGACTTCCTCCTTTTCATTCTAGGCTTCGAATCAAGGTCGGGAGGAGAAAATTCATTGCATTTAACTGAAAATGAATTGACTTTAACTCTTGCACATTAGGCTACAGCGAATGATATCAAGTCACCCCGGTTCTCACGGTGATACCCATTCTAGAGGTAAACTATAGCTGATTCACTTGAGGTAGATTCTCGGATGAGCCGTATCCTTACGAGACGTTTATTTGGTGGCCGCTGATTGGCTGGTACCGGGAGGTAGGCAGCTCCCAGCAAATCAGCGGCCGCCAAACTAACGTCTCGTAGGCATAGAGATCATCCAAGAATCTACCTTAAGTGAACCAGTTATAGGTCCATCCTCACCCATCTGACGTAAGGTTAATCATTATTCAGTTTTGCTTGAATATTTATATTCATGAAATGCGCAGTTATACGCACCATATCTACGGAAATACTACCACAGTACAAATGGAAGTTCACTTGTCTCACGATGTTTCTTATTAGCATTATTGGATTATAGAAAATATGCGGAAACTATTTAGAACTTTAACCTGCATCTCCATGCGTAAGTGGTGTCTTTGCGTAAAGGTCAGTAACTTCATGATAAATTTTCGCTTACTCGGGGAGTAAGCCTACAAACTATTTCGTTGATGTTGCTCTCGTTGGTGGGTTAAGAAAGCCTAAAAAGGTCTGAAAAGGGTGTTTGCGCTGAGTTAAAGATACAGGAATTGTAGGATAGGATATTTATGATTTATCTATTAGAATGAAAATGTAAAAGATGAATAATGGGCATGTTAACCAGTATATGAAAATTATTATTGATAAAATATAGCGCATCATTAAAATTTTCGTTGGTGAAAGAACAAGCTATTTGGCCGTAGAATTTAGCACGTTTCAGTTTATTTGATGTACTAAATTTAGAGCCTAAATTTCTGTCAATTATTTTGTGTTTCCACTTGTAACTGAGAATATATGATCATGTTTAATTTATGACCTTTTTATTTGATCCTTGTTTTTAATACGAGTAGTACTCAAAATGGTTATTAATCACGAAAACCGCTTCACGTTCAGTTAGCAATATAATGTTTTCAACTTATGCGTGAGGGGAAAGTGTCACAAGTAAGCTGGAGGTCGAATCGCGCTTTGTTTCTTTTCGTGAGAAGGGCCTTAAAGAGTTATTCTCACATTTCATGTTTTCTGCATGATAATGGAACATTTGGACAATAAAATGATAATTAGTTTAATTCATTCATGTTGAGTAATTACCAAATTATAGAATGTGTAAATGCTAATAAAGAGCAAATCATACAAAACGGAGTTTTTAATTCGCAAATGTAAAATAGCAACTCTCTTCAAATATATTCTAATTGATTATATCCGTTGAAACAAAATATTTCTATATTGTAAACTAATTAAAGATCACTATTGCGTGACTTAAAAAGCGTAATCACTTTAGGACCGCTATAGGATCCAGGACACCTGTTTCGAAAGCGGTCTACGTTGGTGGTCATTTGAAAGCAAGAGTTGGGAGATTGTTGGTGGAACCGGGAGAACATAAGGAAGTCGGAGAGAGTCGTAGCAGTGAGAGTATTCAAGACAGATCACCTTTCGGAATGCTAAAGTAGTATGATACTAGAAAGGTTTCTTCCATATCTGGGAGACGGATCGACTGAAAACTGATGTTGCGGCCAGGAGAGCGTTTCGTAACAGATAAAATAAGAGGATTTTAGCTCATTGACAGAAAATTTTACATTCATTGAAGTCGCATTGCATGTAAGAAACAACTGTCTTGTTTTTATTTCAGTAATATTTTTTTTTTTTTTTACTTATATTAAAGGACAAGAGTTTAAAAAGCTTCCTCTTACCCAATAATCGCCGTCATTTACAAGCCAACTTAGATCAACTGACTAATGCAAATGACTCGATAATTTGGGTTTCAGACAAAAATAACGAGTAAATAATAGCTCATTATTTGAGAGAAGACACTGGCTATGTGTTTAATGTGGAAGTAAAACAAAGAAAGATCTCTTCATAAAAACTTAAAATAAAATACAAACATTCCAGAGAACCCGTAAGAATTGTCCACCTTGCAAAATCTTGTTATTAGTTAGTTCGTTAGTTTATGCACAAAATAGACAGTACATTATGCAAGTAACATAAATTTATAAATTAAAATATCAAGCATATAAATAGTAGATGAACACTCCACTGATATAATACTAGTACATCAGGAATATACCTACACAAATCAACAACTAAGTCAGGCTCCACATCCATCAGATAGGCCTCACTTGCAAAATCCAGCCTATTATATCTTGTCCGGCAATTGTCAGATAAGGGACAAGTGATAAGTACATGGCTTTCTAACTGTACACTGCTATCATCACACTGGCAAGTTCTTGCATAGGTTGGACGCAGGGGTGTGAACGATACTCGGCAGAAAGCTGGGACATACTGGGGGTTGCAGAGTAAACCATATTTAGTACACACATTCAGGGAGGGGTTTACCTCAGATATATATATATATAATGAATTTCGTCGTTTTCTCAGCTCTCTTGCGTACCACATATTTACTAAAAACCAATAACCTGGAATTCCGTTCTCTCTGCACAAATCAAAAAAGTAATTAAATGGCAATTCTGCATCTATATTTTCTCTCATGGACACCAAAAAGGACTTTTGTTCTCTTATTATGAAATCCTTTACGGCCACGATACCGCCCTCCAACATACACAACTTAATAATCGTGTTCTTTCGAACACCAAGCAAAACTTTAACTAATTTATTATACAGTTTTTCTATGTCTCTAATATTATTAGTTGTCAAGGAATCCCATCTATATAACAATGATGACATTACCGCTGCATCGGAAACTCGATTTTTATATACATATGACATTTAGCTGTAGCCATGAAAAAAATTGTAAACTTATTTGCTACATCCTCACTGCGGCTCTCGTGCAGACTAATGACATCACCAACTTGCCACTATCCGCGAACCATGCTTCAAGGTAAATATCTCTCTGAGCGTATCTCATAATAATATTTTCTCCATATAAATCAGATCGATTATCAACATCATTATTATCACAAAAAATTAGTTTTTGACTCATTAAATACCATTCCATAATTAGCACAAAATTGATATAATATTTTAACCTTTTCTTGCACATTTCTCTACTTGTAGCTAAGATAGCCGCGCCATCCATGAATAAGACGCCATTTAGTGCTCTTGAAAATCCATCGGAAACAACGGCCTTCTGCAACTTACGCACCAACCTATCAAGGTATACAATGAATCATATACAACTTGTCGGAGCCCCTTGTCGAACACCAATGGTGGCATGAATTACTGCCGATTTCAGAAGATGTTTTGTACATGACAACATTGCCCTAATTGCCATTGACATTCCCCTACCACATCCGTTTCCTTCTAAAACATCTATCATTTTGTTCCTAGGTACTCTATCATACGCTTTAGAAAAATTAACAAATAAAACATATGGTTTTACCTTTTTTAAAATGAGCAAAATCGCATAACAAGAGTAATATTAATATTTGTTTAATATAACTTTTTTTTTAGCACCGGCTGTGTATGTTACACCACAAACTTAATCGGTTAAGAATCAAAATATAAATTCTCGCTAATGAATCCATTATTGATATACCTCTAAAATTTCCACAAAGCATTTTATTTCCTGACTTATATATTAAAACTAATTTGCTAATACACCGTGAAACTGGGTAATTAATACCTACAAAAATCCTATTAAAGAAGATTAATACAGAACAGATCCAGTTCACTGGAAAGCAATTTAATATTCCAGGACAAATACCAATATCACTTTTCTTTTTGTTTACTCCAATTAAGGCTTCACTCAGTTTTCTCGTGGAAAAGGGATCATCAAGAACTGGACTATTAAGTATATTCTCATGATGTTCTGTGTTAGAATACTCCGTACCATCTACAATTTCCGGATTCAATAAATCTTCTTCAGACTCGACATCACCTTTCCAATTAATAGACTTCCATATAAGTTTATTATCATTTGATTGGAGAATCGTAGCCCACCTACTTAGGCTGATTTCTGTCCCATTCATGTGCGAAGATACTTGTTCCTTCTTACACCTCTCAAGTTCTTTTAAACAGCCCTACATCGATTTCTTTATATATAAAGACTTCCTTGCATTATTTGCCGCTGACACTTGTGTGCATAAGTAGGCTGGTTAAGGGCAACTGATCGACTTACAAGGTCTTCAACAGCTATGTGTTCCCGCTTTTTAGCAGTAAAGTAACCGAGATCGGTGCATGATCTTACCCTTCAACATCCTGGTGAATATGAAGTTCCTTTATCAAACTTAAACGTGTTCTTTTAGCCAAACACGAGTCAATTTCTGAAAGCCATCTTCTTCCCCTTCTGTACGTTAAATGACCTTTAAAAATGTTTATCTCGAAACTGAGGGTTATTTACTATCACTAAATCTTTGTTATTACAAATATTGATAATGACTCTATCATGATTATTAGTCACGGAATCTAACCCCTCCGAATACTGATACTTTCATCCATAATACAAGGTGTTCCTGTTCTACCGTTAAAATCACCCAGTACGACAGTGTTACCCGGGGAAAGTGCATGAGCGGCGATTTCCCTTATGCAGAACTGGGCTGTGTAGTGGGGCGAGTCTTCCGTTCCGATGGTAGTAAATTCCGCCAAGTTCAAAATTCGGCCACTAAGCTATCGTTAGCCATATTTGACTTTCATCATCAGTATTCACATTTAGCACATCATTTGTCAAGTATTTCTTTAATAGCATCACAATTGCTCCATTGTGAGGCCCTGCGCCAGATTCATTTGTATAATCATCAAACCCTGGTACATTTAAATTAAAATACTTCTTTGATTCTTGAGTAAATATCACATCAAATTCCATGACAAAATTCAGAATGTGTTGATCCTCCAATTTGTCATTCAAACCTGCAATGTTCCAAGAGCAAATTTTCAGTTCAGTCATATTTTTTCCACTGCTCAGAAAAGACGAGGCCTAAATCTATCGATAAGAAGACTGTCTTGAAGAAAGACACGATATTTCCTATCGTAGATTACAACTGTGGCAGCGTTGGCAGCTATATCTCTCTCTCTTCGCGTTCTCTCTTTCTGAGACGGGGAAATGTTTTTTTTTTGAACAGATGCAAATCCCTTTTCATGTACGCTTTTGAAAAGCGCTCTCTTGCTTTCTTCAAATTCTTTGCTACTGAAATAATGGAATCACGTTGTTTCTGATACCTTACCTTGAGGTGCATTGGTCTCTTTTTCCTCTCGTTTGGTTGCCCCAGACGACGTACTTCTTTTCGTCTGTCTGTGTCGAATGGCTCCGAATATCCAGGTAGCACCTACTTCTAATATCTCCTTCGCCTGGTTCTTATTCACTGGTTCAGAGTTGTCTTCTTCCTTTACTCCAGTTATCACCAGATTACATTTCCTCTCCTTTCCATCCATGGACTCCTTGAACAGTAATTGATTGTGGATAGTTCTCATGCAAGTAGGACTGGGTCTCTAAAAGAATCTTAAGAGAAATCAAGTGTTTCCTTATTGTCACCAAGGAAAGAAGAAGAGAGAAATAGGACACAAAGCAACACAGGCACAACGGGGAAAGAAAACGTATACGAAAGAATTGCCGTCGTCAGCAATAGTACACATTCCAGCCTAAGGTGAAACGTTTCAATAAAAACCGAGGAAGGCAGATGGGTTCCCATTGAAGTCACTTGATATACCATGTGTATCAATAGCTTTACTTGATGTACAGTATTTCAAGTACCCTATTTAGTATAATGTCATCAAGTGACAGTACTCTGAAGAATGTGGTCTTCAGTAATGGGAAAACTTATTGCATCTATACTTGTCATGTTATACTAAAATTTGTGTAGAAAGAAAGGAAGACTGCACAGCAGATTCAGCAAGTTTGTTAACTTTTAATAAAACAGTTCGAATAGATTTGATTTTTTCTGTATGAACACTGCCAGTTATTATGTGTCAACTGTCGTGGCCATGTGTGCAGAAATGGGCTGCTAGAGGTGATCAGGTGTATTCTGTTCGAATGACTTGTCAACTCTTCCACTGCATCCAGGCCCCCACTTCATAGTTTTCATCCAAGTAGGACTGGGTCACCCAACTCCTCTGGTTTCCACAGGAGCATCATGTACTATCCTCATGAGATGTGTGATGGTCATATCCTAGCTATCCTCATCTCCCATTCATCATTGTCTTATCTATAAATGTAACTTCCATGCCTTCCCTAATGGTATCATATTTAGCCCTCTCGTTCGATCTGAAAATTATATTTTGCTTAACGCTTTATTCTTAATTCAACAAAATCTTTGGATAGAGTTACATTTGTCACACAATGACTTATGTTTGTATAGCAACGCAGGTCGTTCTGGACTTACGTATAACCTTACTTTCATATGCAGTTTCATTCTATTTGATTTCCAGATCTCATTCAGTGCCCATTGTTTGGTTTTGCCATCGATCGTCTTTTATCTTCAATAAATTCCAACTCAAGAACATGTATCTGCTGTACTGGATTCAATGTCATTAGCCGTTTCTCCATCTAATGGAATTTCATCCCTCTGTGAATACTCTGAGAGTAATCTTGAAACTAATCTCACTAGATATGCGGTGCATTCTATTAAGAAAACTTGTAAATTTAGTGGTGTTTTTCTAATGAAAACGGCATCATTTTCATATCCTAAGTCTGTCCAGATTTTGTGGTTACTCCACTCAAATCCTTCTCATCCATCACCGACCACATTTTCATTTCATAATCTGCGAGAAAGGCAAGGAACAAAACTGAAATAACATTCCCTTTTGATGCCTCGCTATATAGTGCAAATCACAAAACAATACACATTCAACTTTAACCCAGTATCTAATTTATTTATGGCTAATTCAATTAGCTGTTCGAGTTCAACGAAATTCCATAGATATAGCCCTTCAGTAGTATTGGTCTATGGACGTTGTCAAATGGCTTCTCGTGATCAACAAAAGCCAACAGAAGTTGATTTGTAAATTTCATACTCTGGTAATCAATCTGTCTGACCTCAAATGTCTGATCTGTGCAACTCCTGCCATTTCTAAATCCATCTGGTTCATCTCTAAGAACTGTTAAGCATTAAGTAATTACAAAATTAAATATTACAGTGATATTTATTGGTCAAGAATTTTCCTTTCTAAATTATTTATCATATGATTTAAACAAAATTAAAGCTAGTCAAAAATAGTCTCTGAGATCTTTTGGTTTTAATTTTGCTAGCATTTTTTAATGCATAGTTGAAATGAATAATGATTCATCATTTCTAGGACTTAATGTTGTGTTGAAGTGTCACTTATAGATACTCTTGTATCAGGAATGCTGGTCATTTCAAATTGCAATTCAAAAAAGAAATTCTGCGTGCATAGGTTCATTTCTAATTTGTACAACTTAAAGTATAAAGCATAGCACATATAATGTGCGCTCCGACTAAAAGTCCCAAAAATGGAATTTGCTTTCTCAACACAGGCTTAGTAAGTTTTTTTTTAAATAACATTTATTTAATTTTTACTATGTCAATAATTATTTGGGAATATTCTTTCACTGAAAAACGAACAATTCAAATTATACGTTCGCTCTCTCTCTCTCTCTCTCTCTCTCTCTCTCTCTCTCTCTCTCTCTCTCTCTCTCTCTCTATATATATATATATATATATATATATATATATATATATATATATACATACATATATATATATATATATTATATATATATATGTATATATATATATATGTGTGTATATATATATATATATATATATATATATATATATATATATATATATAAAATCCAGAGTAGAAATAGAAAATATTTTCTCCTCATAAACTCCTTGTTCATAAAGTTCCCAACCATTTCCCATTTTGTTTTTGGGTGCGGTTCTCACCAACGAACTTATTCTGTTATAAAAAATTTGAATAACATCCATTGATCTGTGAATTGCCTAATTTGATGAATCACTGCTCTTCCTGATAATAATTTTGAAGTATTATTCTTCTAACATTTTCCAGTCATAACTGCAAAGTCAGTTTTCCTTGGTTCTTATCATAGGTTATATTTTTTACCAGAAAGCATTATGGTGCACATAGTACACTTTCCTTTGTTTTTTTCCCTTTTATCCCCGAAATGCAGCACCAGGTGAATTTACAAGTTCATCTACTCTTCCATGAAGGCTTTAACAAATGATCAACCAATTAGTTTTCTCGCTAGTTTTGCTTCTCCTTGTGGGCAGAAATTTGATTTATTTGGATCACTCTTTATATGTTTGTGATGACAAAATTAAATAGTCAAGTGACTGTAAAGACATTAGGGTCACTCCAAGAGAGATCGCTTTTTCCGCAGCGCATAGCGAAGCCCGAGCGATTCAGAATCTAGATAAAGGTAGGTATATCGGAACATTTGCTTTATCAATACTGCTTTGTAATTGGCTGTAATTACCGTTGTAAACTTACTTTACGCCATTAATCTACCATAATTATCGAGCCAAGCAAGGTGGAAAATAACTGCAAATGGATAACCTAAGGTGGCACCACAAACGTCATTATGGGTGTGAAGAGAAACGTCAGTGCTCTTTAATTCATTGTCAAAAAAACTTCACAGCTATCAATTTAATGGCAGGCAAACATTCGCGCTGAATTTATGTTGCAACAAAATGGATGACTCACCAATGATCGATTGGTCTTCTAGTGAGGTCTCAAATATACTCTTGGATTAGCTGCCATAATCTACAAACACCTAAGTATATCAAACAAAATACCTTTTCATATATATGTATATATATAAAATATACACATACACACAAACACACACACACACACATATATATATATATATATATATATATATATATATATATATATATATATATATATATATATATATATATATATTAGGGCTTGTGCCTTGTATGATAAGGCGCCCTATGAGGTAATGTTAGACTAGCGATAATATTACGCTAAGTCGGTTGGTATTGCACTTCCATCTTCAATGGAGTGTCTGGGGTTTGTAGATCATTTACGAAGTCGGTATTATCTTGTTGGTTACGACGATGTGTTAAACTCATGGTGAGGAGGTTCTTGTAGAAAACACGAAATATAAAACTATATGTATTATTCTGAAGTTTTACATGGTGAAGATCAGATATGATTGTACAAGTCTTCTAATAACGATAGCTTGATCGCTTCTGCCAATGATGATAGCTAATCCTATTCCTCTACATGATAAAGCTTAGGTAAAGAGGTACAGGTCTTCTAATGACGATAGCTAACTCTGTTCTCCCTGTCTACCATCTCTGTTACAAGTTATGAAGGAGCAGACAGTAGTTCGAACATATGAACATACATACAAATGACATAGTTTCATACGAACACACAATCAAATGAGACACGCTACAGATCACGTAGGCCGTTTGAATTATAGGTCGGGGTAGTTGTCTCAAGCAGGGAGCTTGGACTGTTTCAAAACAAATGAATGACCACAGATGACGGCATGTCAACTTAGCCTACATACTTATTGTATACGTCATCTTTAGCGTCTCTAGTCTGATCACATTCCTGCAAGCAATCTTTTATATATATGGACTAACATTCCATATTTTTATTATGTAAACACTTACATTAGCTCGGTCAGCTACCAAAACCAGCTACTGAATATTACTCAAACTTGACTTGCATTTGACTTATAGGAGTGTGATACAGACACTATGTGAATATATATATATATATATAAGTAAATAAAAATTCATGGTGTACATTGAATTGATTCAAGTAATAAAATATAAAAACAACCATGATATTGGTAAACTAACTCAGTGATCACGTGATATATATGATACAGGTTTTTTTTTTTTTTTTTTTTTTTTTTTTTTTTTTTTTTTTCACTTCATCTCATTAAGATACATACGCTACAGAAAATACTAATGTACTCTGATAATTGCATAGAATGAAGATTAACATGATAAAAATCATATTTTAACTGATAAAAAATTTCATATATGAATTGATAAAAATTATTAATGTTTATGCTGATTGATTCGTTGATTTTTATGCTAAATGTTATATATCTGATACATTAATCAATATACTAACTCATATAACTGCAGATATTGGTAAGATAAAAGGTAACAGATTGATTATAGGCTACCTGATTTGTTTACACATATGTATATGGATTCATATAATTATGATTAATATATGTGCACTTTAAATAGATTCCTATTGCGAACACGCAAAGATATATTTAGATTCTGTTATTTATGATCAATTATATACATGATACTTTATATATATATAGGATACATGACCGAGGTTATACTACTTCACATTTAACTAGCTTTCGAACCACTTTTCGTCCATTACACAGTTCCAGACAACCAACTATGAACCCATGAAAACGGCCTATTTTCACAGGGTTAAAACAAGGGGAAAATTGCCTGGGCGGGTCCAACGTTCTATTTTTGCGCTCATACTTATTCTCTGCATCCTAAGCTACACGATTACGTTCGCGATGAATAAAAAAAACATCCCCAGCACGAGTCCTTCGCCAGCAAAGTAGAGTTGAATATCCTTCGGGTCGTAATTGTCGGAAGTATGTCCCATTCGTAGTCGATTCCGACAGCCGCCAGAGCATTCCGCATTAAAACGAGATTAACGACGAGATACGGTGTCGGTCGAAGAAGTCCATGAAATTCCTTTCACATTGTAGGCGGTTGTTACTTGACTGTAGTCGTCCGCTGCGACGAACGATTTTTTGAAGTTGCGATGTGAAACTCTCGTACTGCAGGATACTGTAACCAGGTTCCATTAATCAGCCTGCAAGTGAAATTATACTTGTCACAAGGGCAAAGTAAATTCAGACGACATCCAAATACAGGGGAGGGGACAGAGCCATTTAGACCAGACTTAACCCACATGAATTCGTTGATAATTTGGAATTCAAAAGAGTCCGCTGTACAAACTTTTTTATCCATGGCATTAACAATGAGTGAACCTATCCAGGTCTATGAGGACTGTAAAAATATCCATAATTATAAAAAATAAACAGATATTCAATACGAATCCCAAAGAAAATTCGATATTACTGGTAGTAAGTTACTAGACAAAGAAGTGTGAAAACGGAGCTATTTGTAAGATTGCCAGGCAACATAAGAGTCAAAGAGAAGATTAATCATGATTCTGTATTTCTCTATGCTAACTGAAATTAAGTTGTGATAAAATCTGATCCTATGTGCCCTAACAAAAGTTTCATATTCAATTTTCTCGTGCGCATCCTCTGAGGTTAACTTTTAAAACATTATTAATAGGTAGGAGATGCAATGAAAAACCCACTATGTAACTAATTTCTATATAAACTTTGGGTTTTTCAAGAAAATGTAACATTTTCCCATGAATGTGATTTACCTGGATTGTAATAAGCTAATGTTGCAAGTAAATAATCCATATCCATATCGTGATACTTCTAAATGTCTATGAGGTTCAGAAAAAATTAATTCATTTTGATGTTATAGAAATTCTATTTCCTTATTTTGTTTATTAATTTTAAAATGATTGCAAGTTGCATTGCGCACACCGATAGACACTTGTACCTAACGTCCTGCCTTGCCCATGAGAAGTTCGGGCTAAGCATTCCTTTCTCCAGTCAATCTGTTTTGCAAGCAGAGACGACACACAGATGAAGCCTGTGTAAGCAGATTATTGAGGTTAAAAGGAACAAATGCTGATACGGCAATGATGACGTCGTCACTTGGCAGGAGATTGCTCTCAGCCAGCTAAGAGTTACGTTACTTGCTGCAATAAATACGACTTTAGGATAAATTTTTTGTTTTTTAATACTCGACCCACATGAGAAGAATGTCTGAAAAAAAAAAGTACCAAAATTGAACAATATATTAGTTTCATGTTGGAAAACTGCATGATTATGTTAAATTAAATATACCTTATTCAACTAATGAAAAAGGTTTCCATACAAATTCTATATATATTATTAGCCCTGTATAAGATTCATATAGGATTATTTCATAGATAACATTTTCACTTCTAGACTTCCTGACTTTAAAATCTCTTTTATTTTATTTTATTTATTTATTTATTTATTTATTATTATTATTATTATTATATTTTTTTTTTTTTTTTTTTTATTGACTACGAATTAAAATCACCGGGACAGACAATATGTCAGTAGGTTTTGATATGTGTTTGAACTTTTAGCTTATTTGTCATTACTAAAGCATTAAGTTAGAGTTCAAATCTTTACGCATATATATTTGGATATTTAATAACCTATGGTTACGTTTTGCTTATTGATTTTATCGTGATTCCTTTTTTATTATAATTTGTAACCCTTCCGACTTCTTACGGAGTGTATTATATTGACTCCACTTGTATCCATATTTATTTTATTTTTTTATATATATATATATATTTTTTATATATATTTGATAAATTAATGGTTGGCTTGAATATGTGGAAAAGTGTTCTAGCGGCGTACCGTATAAGGCTACTTGCGGTATCATTTCTACAGATACGAGATATGAATGATAAAGGTATTTAAAACCGCGAGAACCGCTATACCTAATCCAGTTCGGATCCAACATCACGAGTTGTAACTCGTAAGACATTGACACTTCCTATTTAATTATCAGTTATTCTACCAAACCGATTGACTCTGGGCGATAAAATATATTATTGGTTTTCTTAATGGAAAGGAATTCACACAACGTGTTAAGGAGATTATTATTGATTTACACCACCCGAGTCACAGATTATTATGTGTTGAATTCCATGTTTACTGATTTAGCACTCATAAATATTCCTAACGCACTCCATTGCGGTGTTTGTTTTTAGTGCTATTAATTCTATATAACGTGTCAAGGAACTATTAACACTAAGAAGTGTTTATTCCCTCTGTCAGACTCGTAATTCCGTTAATAATTCTACGTATATTCTTTCAAGGATTGATTTGGCACAGGATAGGCCCTTAACTGACAGGTGTCTTAGTGTGTCCCTTGTTTTCATGACACGTGTTACAATCAGTTATGTGCTTTTTATATCTGTAAGCATTGTAGGCCAGTAAAACAGTGATTTGGCTTTCTGTGACATACTAGGGAACCACTGGATGACGGAATGCAACCAGTTTATGACGATTGGTATGAAAGAGATTATTACTAATACCTGGTCGTTAGTCATCTGCTGTGTTCTTCGGGTTTTCCTCGTCACAGACCTACATAGAACATTACATTTGATTACATTATTCTGATACACATACTATAAATATACTTTTGCTTTAGGGTTTCTGCTCGAAGTGTTTATTGTTTTTTGCCTAGCCACTGACCCTGTTTCCGTTTCGAAGTGTTTATTGTTTGGTGTTTATTTGTTTGCTTATCGCTGTTGACACTTGCTTTGTTCAGTTTGTAACAGTTCTGCGCTCCGACCCAGATATTCAATGCTCGCGATCTCTTGGGTTAAGGAATTTTCTTGTTTAGATACGGTTTTAACAATAGGCACGGATGTTTCTATATCTTTTAGTCCAATTAAGGGTTCTTTGCTGTATGGTGCGGGATTGCGGGATAATGCGTCAGCTATGATAATTGCTTTCCCAGGTAGATATCTTATCTTGGCTCCAATAACCTGAATGATCATTTGTCACCGAGTTCCTTTTGGACTGTGATTAAAGCCTTTGAAAAAACTCGGTAAAGGACTCATGTTCAGTAAGGACTTTATCAGGATAGCCATAAATTATGAACTTAAAATGTACTAGTGAGCTAAAGATACCTAGCCCTTCCTTGCCTATTACTGCATATTTACTTTCAGAGGGCTTTAGTTTACGTGAATAAAAAGCTATAGGGAAGAACTGTTTATCATATTACTGAAGTAGTATCCCTCTTACCCCTTGGTCTGAGGCGTCTGTTGCAATAAAAAAAATTCTTTATTTAAATCAGGGATTTTTAAGTTAGGTGAGCTGCATTTTCCGCTTTTAAGATATCGAACGCCTGTTGATGCTTTTCAGACCATAATAAATCTATGCTCTTCTTCGTAAGATCTGTTAAAGGAGCTGTCATGATTGAAGAGTTACATATTTGCATACGATTGTAATACCCACTACAGCGCAAAAGTGCTGTATCCCCCTTTTACGTTAATAAGTACCGGAAAGTTATGAATAGCCGACACCTTACCATAGACTACTTTAAGACCTTGACTAGACACATAAAACCTAGATCAACATGTTCGGTTTTAAAAACTCACATTTAGATATTTTACTCTGAGATTATTTGTCTTTGTCTCTGTAGCACTACTCTACTTTATGTGAATGTACCTTCTAAGGTATTAGAAAAGATTACAAGATCAACCATATAAGCATGTAGGGTATCCCTTAAAAGTCTCCAAACACTATATTATAATTGGGGCGCAACGTAAGCCGGAGGCATACGTAAAAATTGATAATGTCCCCTGAGTGTGCTGAAAACGGTGTATGAGGTACAATCACTTAGGTAATGGTATCTGGTAAAAGCATTTAAGTAAGTCCAAGTTGGTGAAAAAAATTTATTCTAACCTAACAGAGATAAGATGTCGTCGGTACATCGCACTGGAAACTATCGGGAGTCGTTTCCTTGTTTAAGCGACAGAATCTACGCAGATACGCGAAATCCGATCTTTTATGGCATGACATTTGAGGGAAAAATTAAATATTGGGCTTATTTGATTTCCTAATGACTCCTATTACTAACATTTTTCAACTTCGTCATTTATCTCTATTTTGAAATTTCATTGAGAATCTATACGAAGGTACGTAAATATCTTTATGTTTGTCCTTAGACCGTGTTTTGTGTTAAATCACATCCGTTTTTCCCAGAGATCACTCGCTAGTGGAGAAACTTCCTGGTATTCAGGTAAAAGATAAAAAAAATTCTGCTGAATCACCTCTGCTTGAATGACTTTACGGATATTACTTTAGATAGATTATCAGAGAGATTCATCTACGACTGGTTGGGCGGGATTAAAAATTAGCAACAAAAAAAAATGCGATATTTATAACTTCCGTATCCACGATATGTATACTTTTAGGGCTTTGTTCGCGGAAATCGTTATATTTCAGAGTGTCGGGAAGGATTAAAATTTCATTTCCCAGCAAAGTCTTTTTACACGCACTAAGACATTCGAGGGTGCATGCTTCTCGAAATTTTGCGTGCAAAGTGCGACTGCGGTTGTGGGAGAATTCTGTTGGGTCATTTGAACAATGTTACGATTTATGAGACAAATGTATAGTTCCTTTATATAAGTTATTATTTGATTAACTGTCTCATTTTTGTTCAAAACGGATTTTAATATGTTTTGAAGGTTATAGGATTTCCCTTTGATAAACACGCCTTATTTTGCAGGATGTAAGATAATATTTTGTATACCCCTAGATGAATCTTACAATTACGCTAGATACAGATCAATGTTTTTTGTTTTTTTTTTTTTTTTTTTATAACTATAGAGGTATCTGTAAGCGCTCGCTTTATCCGGACTTCTCATTAGGGAAGTTCGAACAACAGACAGTGAGTCCGTAAATACAGGATATTACGTTTACTAAAGAAATAAAACAAGATATTCTAATTTTTACGGCGCGTACAGTTGGGCTTTATCCACCACTACTTATAATAACTTACGTATTAAAAAAAAAAAAATACGAAAACCTGCTCTGATTACTTTATACGGTCGTGTGTTTCATAGGAAAAATCCTTTTTAATTCAAAAAGATATCGGTAGTATGAAACCAACCCCATCGCTTTTCCCCACTCTGCTAGAGTCGCTTATTGTATGGAATTTGCTGATGCTTTGAACACTTCGGCAGTTTTTGACTGACCTTGACCGCTTGACTAGGTGACACAGTCACCGAGTTTGCTTGTTTGATTCTGAACGGGCTACTGTTTCTATTTTTTTTTTTTTTTTTTTTTTAATAATTAAGATCCTTCTCTTTATTACCATCGGCAACGTATTGTGTGTTTTTAGCATTATGTTGCTGGTTACGTATAAAGCAATGAATGAACGAACTATTAGGAACTGAGCGATTACTAATAAGACAAGTTATCACTACTGCATTCAATATTAACTGTTTGTACTTCATTCTTTGCTAAAATTTGAAATAGTGAGGGATCCTGGTCAGCGCAATTTAGCCTGATGAAAGTCTTTTACAGACATGTTATTCCTTGCAATCCAGCCATATTTTAAAAGTTAAGTTGAGTCATTGAGGTTCGATATTTTATATAACTCAAAAAAAACTCAAGGCTAAAACTGCGATCGGGACTTGCAAAGGAGCATTTATTGTCATGACCCGAAATAGTGTTACCTCTAATTTATATAGATTTGTACGGGTGTTCCACTTGTTTTTTGTGTGTTTCTAACACTACGGTGCTTAACGACCTATCCATGATCTGTATAAATACAGACGTCCACTGCGTAAACGCATATTCACTGTTTAATATGATTTGTTACGTAAGGGATTAATAATCACCCAAAATGATAAAATTAACATAGTATATGATTATGATATTTCAGTAGAACTTCTGGAAACAGACACTCAAAGATAAAAACTCGCAGTAGCGAAATCTCAATGATGTTGATAATTTCTGTAAAAAAGTAAGATTAAGAATGTCTCGTAACTTCAGCCACAGGAATAACGAAATTCGACCTGCAAAGGAAACACTCAAAGTTACTCCAAATGAATAAAAAATTGTACTTAGCTTGCTTTTGTGGGAAGTCACGGTGTTCCGATAACGACACACGGCCTTTGGTCCTCCTTCTCTATTTAGCGGATGACCTGGTTTGGCTCAGTTCCCCCGTGCGCGTTGTTTCGATGATTCGAGCCTTGAAAATCCGATGCTGCAGACGCGTTCGGTTGTTTCTTGGAGTGCCAGAAACGCTCACTAACGATGTTTTCTTGAATGATTCTAATGAGAGACGAAGCTTGCGTTGTCGTAGGAAAAAGGACACGTCGGTTTTGTTTCTTGAAGTTATTCACTAATGATGATACTAAGTTGCTTGAAGAATCTCTTGCTTTCGTCGTCGTTAAAGAGTTCTTGTTGTTTTCTGAAGTCGCTCGCTAACGATGATATTATGTTGCTTGAGAATCTGCTGCTTCCGTCGTCGTTGACTTCTTATGATACATGATTTATTATTCTGGTTTTTCTTCGTAGGACGTTGTAGAGTTCTTCTGGTACGCTGGCCACCAATATTAGGGCTTGTGCCTTGTATGATAAGGCGCCCTATGAGGTAATGTTAGACTAGCGATAATATTACGCTAAGTCGGTTGGTATTGCACTTCCATCTTCAATGGAGTGTCTGGGGTTTGTAGATCATTTACGAAGTCGGTATTATCTTGTTGGTTACGACGAGTGGTTAAACTCATGGTGAGGAGGTTCTTGTAGAAAACACGAAATATAAAACTATATGTATTATTCTGAAGTTTTACATGGTGAAGATCAGATATGATTGTACAAGTCTTCTAATAACGATAGCTTGATCGCTTCTGCCAATGATGATAGCTAATCCTATTATTCCTCTACATGATAAAGCTTAGGTAAAGAGGTACAGGTCTTCTAATGACGATAGCTAACTCTGTTCTCCCTGTCTACCATCTCTGTTACA
>NC_061087.1:56375987-56395987 GCF_015104395.2 Macrobrachium nipponense
CCGTCGGTCAAACCATGTGACGAAGCGGCACAACATCGCAGATCGTAAATGAAGGAATAAAATACAACGAGCAAAGGAAACCAAACAGAAATAACTGTAGGAAATAGTTTGGTCAATACTTTTTCATGGTCACTTGCTATGAAATTATCTACCAACAATTTATTAACCGCTTTATCGATAAGATAGCCTCTTTATCGGCACACGTTCTATGGAAAGTTCCAGAATGGCAGCAAACTGCAAGACTCGGGGAGGCAAGGGGTTTAACATCTCAGAACTAAATACTTTAGATCTGTACTTGAGAAAGTCTCCAAAGTAAACCGATTGTTCGAAGAATGTTGTTCAAATGAGTTCTCACGTCTTTTCAAAGTTGTCTGGAAAGGTCAGTTAACCTCTTCATTTCCTCGAGTAAATTTTATGACTAATTTCGATCCAAGTTTCTGTTTCTGTAACATTTGTAGGATTTCAACTATTGGAGAGTAGTAGTCTATGCATTGAGAATACATTTCAGACTAAAAGTCACGGTATTTGTCTACTTTTGTTATTTTCCAGTGAGAAATGTGTAAAGGTCCCTCGCATACCAGTTCCTTTGCGCTTCACTTGTTGGCCACGTTCTAGATGACTGAAAGGACCTTAGTCTGAATGTCTGTCTGGGTGGACAGCCATGAATATTGATAAGTGTTCTCCGGTAAGATCTTGGTTTCCAGAAGGCATTTTACTGTACAAGACCATGAATAGTATACTTTACCGTTGGTTATAATTGTGGATTGTATAAGTATTACTTCTGCTAACAAAATGAGACAAAATATATATTAAGCGCATCTGTTTTTTACTAATGTTAAAGAACTTGAGCGATGGCTGTGTATCCATTCGTCTTTTTTTGTTTGTATGCCATTCTTTCTGTCTACACAGTATATGATAAAACTATCAATGGATTAATCTAAACCTGTTAAGGAAGAGTTGGTTGACTTTGTTACAATTTTATATCTACAGTAGATACTAACATTGTTAGAGAGTATGGTTGAAAAGGTTTACACTCCTTTCAAATCTCTTTTGATCAAGCTCCGGGAAACATTAATACAACTAATGTTGCCGAAATTTTTAAGAACTTTTGAATGAAAATGGTATGACCAATAATGAATCAGAACGAGGCAGACGAAGTGGTAAGGCAGAACTAATTCACCTACAAGGAGCAACGTAAAATTTTGAAAATCTAGAGTCTGGTTAATGAAAGTTAATGGGAACTTAAATTTATAAGAAAGTTTTATGTACAATTTTTACCGTCATAAGACAATGGCGCGATAGAAAGGCAATGGAGAAGAGTGTAATCTCCTCAAGTCATTATCAGATGAGTTTTTCTCAGAGGTTTGTCAAACTCTTTAGATCTGATATCATACTGCGCGGTGACAAAATGTTGCTGTGTTTTCAGTCTCCTCTGAAGAATCATCTGGATGAATTGTAAAAACAGGTGCATTTGTCCCTCTCAGTCTCAGACAGTTTTGAAAGGATTATGATTTAGTACACCGACAGATGTCCTCATTCTAGATGTATGACTACCGCTAGTGCTACACTGCTGAATATTCTAGTTAAGGGAAAACATTGATATCATCATGAAAATACAAACAGTTTTCCAGATCAAAAGAAAAATATTTTCAATTCTCGTTTGCCCAGAGGTATTCTGCACAGTTGTTGTTCGTTTAAGACTTGAGATACAGCCAAGTTTATTTCGTTATCTCCCAAATCACCGTGACTGTGAGTTGGAGAATAGAATAGTGGACAGCCACATAAATGTAATTGAGTTAACAATTAGAATATTATTTACGTTCGTTCTTTTGCTTAAAATGGCTTTTGTTCAAATAACTACCATCCAAATAACTACCATCTTATTGTGGATTGGAGGTGAATAGTGTGAAGACCAATCGTAAACAACTAAATCAATTGTATTCATTCTTAGAGGATGGGGATATGCTTGAATGGCACTGAGCATTCATACTGAACCAATACACTGCATACCATGACTGATGTCATGTCCAGTCGTGTTTAATGGACTAAAAATGTAACCAGCGTGGTAATGCACAGTATACACACTCACACACAGCCACACACACACACACACACACACACACACACACACATATATATATATATATATATATATATATATATATATATATATATATATATATAAAACATCTAAAAAAAGAAATCTTATTAGTTAATAATTTTTAGCAGGTTTTACAACAAGATCACAATACGTTAAACTATGAAGTAAATCAGCCCTCTGGAGACTTCACAAATTCACCAATGATTAATTCACCAATCGAATAAAGCGTCATTTGCTGTGATATTCCTCTTTACGGATATTTATTAGTATTGTAGTAACATTTGCTATAGAATAACATATTAGATAACATATCTTAATATTGCTATCTGACAGCATTTTGAAACTTGAGTTCATGCATGGGAGTGAGATAAAGTTTGGTATCTAGGAGGGACTTGGTCATTATCCTAAAAAGACTCGATAAGCATCCCAGAATTGGATAAAGTTTTGATACAAGCGTTCTACGATTTTCTTTCTTTTTCTCGTTGCGAACAGGTACGCACCGGGTAAAACTTAACGAAGCAGATTTGTCTAGGAGAACTGCCCATGGTGGGTGGCTGTCCTTAGTCACTGTCAAACATGATGATAATAATAAAGCAGTCATAGCTGGCCTGTCGTGGCTTGAGCTAAGTCTGCTGGCTGGGATTTAGCTTTCCGTCACCTCTTCGTTCGAAGCATAATATGCGCGTGTGTGTCTGTGGTGTCTGTGTGTTGGGTGCTCCCGCAGTCCATGTTAAAAGACATCGTCTGAAGATCTTAACAATCAATGAGAATTATAATTTCTTTTTCACTCCCTGACGACCATCATAAATCCTGTTGTGGCATACAATACTTGGAAAATGAACCAGCCGTACATTGCGAACTGGAAAATTGTAACAGAAAATGTAGGTACTGTCAATTTGTACAATTTGTATTTTAAAGGGAAACCAATCAACTGTCAGTAGGAAAATACTCTGTAATCAATGAGTACATAATGTTTATTAAGAATATGAAATTCATAAGGAAGCGTTCAACTTACAAATGTAAACCAATTCGACCATGAACATCTAAATATTTGGTAAACAACGCATAAAACATTCTTCCTTTCCTCACCCATAAAGTAAAGGGAGAGCAATAAATAAAAGAAAAAAGAAATCCATGAGATCTGGTAAAGATCGATTGGCCGGGTGTATTAGAGCGTCTATTATGATCTATTAGAGACAGATTGGGTCGGCACTCCTACCAACCATCAAACCAACAAGGGGAACTGTGCGAGAGAGAGAGAGAGAGAGAGAGAGAGAGAGAGAGGGTGGTTTTGATTATCCCCTGTCTATCGTTCATGTTTACCCTCCTGAGACTTCCTCGTGCTCGATACGGGGATTTAGAAGTGTTAAGATTTCGTCCCCACCCTCCCTGCCAAAAATTGATTGTATTTTAAATAATGTCGTATATTTTGGAAAGCGAAGCTAATACACCGCAATTTAAAAAAAATGGTTTTTACATCATTCCCGAGTACACACACACACATACACACACACACACACACACACACACACACACACAAACACACACACACTCACACACACACACACACACACACATATATATATATAAATATATATATATATATATATATATATATATATAGATATATATATATATATATATATATATATATATATATATATATGCACTACCGAATGTAAGTCGCTGTTCTCAGTTCCTTCCCCCTACTGGACTTCCGGAGCAGGAGGCAGCCAACTCAATTGAATTATCGCCAATGTGTCTCAGGGTCGAAAAATTGATACACATTGACTTCTGGGTGAGGGGAGTCGAGAACATCAAACTCCAGCGTTGCCAGTTCCATGACCACTAGAGACTTTCGTTTTTTCTTCTTGCCTTCAGTGGAGGAATATGCGACGAACATAGAGACAAGACTATGGTATCGTAGTCGAAAGGGTTTAGCCCTTCAGAGTCCTATTGGGATAAGTGGAGTTTTAATGTTTATAAAAATGTGAAATCTGATCTGTTACTCATCTGATAACATTAGAATGACGGGTCCTTTTTTGTGTCTGCATTCCCCCTTGATTGGATTGCGACCTCGTCATAGCTCGTGGTAGTGATGGTGGAGACTAGGAATGAGGGGAAACTGGCCACCATGTAAACAGATTTGCTCGTTACGGTGTGGTTAATGAAATTATGTTTAGAGGGCCTTTGTTCCATGGTAAAAGAGGGGAGCAGCCTTATTTCCCACACATGTGAGGGGAAAATGAAAATGAAAAGATAGTATGGGTGATGAGGGGATATTAAGAAGGGGACACGTCTTTAGCCTGTCGGGTGGTTCATCGATGGATCTTAAAGGGACCATGCGTCTCTCTTTTCCCCTCTTAGGACGGCATTTGTTGACATTGTTGCTATTGTGAGTGAGGGGAAGTCGACAGAGCCCTCGGATTTACTTAATTCATTTTCATTGTTGTAGAAGTAGGAGCCTTCATCGGTGAAAATTAATTGAATTGGGCGGTAAAGGGAATTTAACCTCAGGGAAATGTTACTAGAAGTTCTTGGCTGTAAAAGTAAAAATGTGCTGTCCTTTTCTCATGAAAGTGTTGCTGTACTGGGAAACACGAAATCAATAAAGTGAGAGACTTAGAAAAAGCTTGAAAGGTATAATTGGTTAAGCATTCATATGCATACTTACGTACATGCACACAAATATATATATATATATATATATATATATATATATATATATATATATATATATATTATATACACACACTACATTTTCATTTTCACTTTGAGTGCTTTATCGTGGTTGAATCCCTGTGTAGAAAACTTCCAAAAACGAGTCGCTCCATGTACATACAAAAACGCTCATCAGCAATGTGTTGAACTTTAACAGCCTGACACACGTTTACCTCAAGCTTGCGTACACTCTAGCGTTTCCTGTATTTCAATATCTTCCTTTTTCTATATCTTTTCTTCTCAACAACTTAAGCCTTTTTTGTTCTTTTGCTGGAATGCACCATCTCCACGTCATCTCTGTAAAGGAGAGTTGGCTCAACACACTTCGTATATGATAACGTTAGGTTTCATAGAGATACAGTTTTTCCCATGTTTTTGTACAAATATCCTGCTCCTTCCTTGCTTCATTTGCTTTGTGACTTACCTTTTCTCTCATCTTAACCTTATTCTATAGAGGTACAGACAGATACATATAGAGATCTACTGCTTCCATTATTCCACTATCTGTATTAACATACATATCTCCGTCCGGTTTTTATTTACCCTCGTAACATTACTCTTGCTATCATTGGCTCCCGGCTTTATCTTCTTACAAACACCTTCAAACTCTTTAGTTAACTGGTGCAGCTTTTTTCTTCAGTCTCACCAGGTTCTACTGCAGCATGCCTATATAAATATTAGTCCTTTCAAACTCCATTCCTAACTCATTTTCTTATCCCACAACTTTCTTAGGCATTCTGCATTACTGTTCATGAGATTACTGAACAGACTTGGAAACGTAAGACACCGTTGTCTGTGATTTTTTTTTTTTTTTTTTTTTTGCAAAACAGTCACTACTGTTCCTGTCTGTATCATAAACACTTTTATTGATATCCCTTCAGCAACGTACCCATATATCCTCAGAACTCTCCACATCGACGCCTCTTTATTGATTCTGAGTTAAGTTTTTCTAGCTACATGTCTGCCAAACATGTTTCATTTTCCTTTTTAAACTCTTTGTATAAAGATTTTATAACAAGTACTTATTCTACGCAGTTTTACTTGCCTAAAACTACAGCGTGTTTCCCCAATCAATCCCTCTGTTACCTTCCTCAGTATACTGAGTATTTTATTACCCTTTTAATTCTTACCTTACCTGTGCCATCTTTATCCTTATGCAAATTCCTCTCAAAAGTTTCTCAATTACCTTTCCTTCATCTAAATTTACCTTTCAAACCCCGGTTAGCCTTTAAAGCCTTTTATGACCCAATGACGTAGGAAGGGTTCTCATCACCCGGGCCAAGAACTTCTGTTCCTATGCATTCTAAATGATTTGATCGTTTGTTTCGTGACCTATAACCCATTTAATGATAATAACGAAGATGTTTAATTTCAGCATTATTTATCATAACATTTTCTAATTCCACAGCTATAAATCTGAAACTACTGATAAAAGTCACTTAGTAGACTTCAAAATCACATGACCAGGTAATCTTGTAATTGTGCAGAATACATTTCTGTTATATGCTTAGTTTTGAAAACCAAGCTTTATGTAAAAACCATAACCATTTGGAGTGTCCATGAATAATAAAAGAGGATGGCGAATACTTTCAAATATACTTTATTTATTCATAAAACTAAGTTTTCTTAACAGATCTTGTACAGGTAGCATTATCATATTCATAGTACATTATATAAGAACCTTTCGAGTTTTTGCTACTGCAAAGGTATCAATTAAACTGCCAAAATTTAAGATATCAACTACATCTCAAAATTTAATGTTGCCGAATTACTCAGTCGTTCCGGAGCCACTGTGGTCTCTGAAATACGACCCTGCTGAAGGCAATTTCACCTTTAGCAATAGAAACCTCAGATGACATGAAACTTTGCAGAGGCATTCTTAGATTTGAGAAAACACCTTCATCATTTGGAATTCAAATGCTGATAAATTGTTTACAACTTTGGTTGAGGATAATCAGTCTTTGTTCTTGTACATATCAACAATCTACAGTCTTGAATTTTTGCATACAATCTTGGTCCGTCAATGATGCCTGGGTTTACTGCAATCATCTGTCTTAACACACAATCACACAGTAAGGGTTTAATTGGTTATTACAAAGCGCACTGGTAATCTCTGAATACAACTAATGATAGTGTAAGGTGAGGTGCGAGCCTACAACTTACTAATTTATTTACAAAACTTTTAAGCAGCCTTTAACATATTTTCTAGCCTTTTTCCAAATCTCCAGGGGTCAAAGCATATGCCCTCTGGAGGTTCTTGTTACTTCTGCTGAGGCTTCCCTTTGTAGTCCTCCCTGGGGGATGCACCTTTCGTATATGGTGGCAGCTGGCTTATCTGGATCGCCCTCTGATTGTGTGTCCGATGTTTGCTCAGTCCGATGTGGTGCAGATACTGTTGCAGCTGGCTGTGAGGGGTCTGCTGCCATACGAATCTCACAGACCTTTACCAGGAACTCTTCTTTGGGCATGGCTATTACTGTTTGGCGGGGTAGTTTTGTGAGGAGTACCTCCCTCATGAGGTCCAAGAATGACTCGGGTTAGTCGACCTTGGTGGGCAGCGTAATGAGCCACTGGAGTTGCTTGTACATGTGTGGAAAATCTTTTCTGCTGTGAAGAAGTATGCCTCTGGGTGGTGGGGCGTGAAGGATGGTAGGCTTATGGAGGCGGCTGGAAGGCTTTCACTGATGGCTTTGGGGTTGCTACTAGTGGTTTGTTGGGGATCTCTCCAGTGGTCACGAATGTGAGGTGAGGTACAAGTAAGATACGGAGTCTACAGCTTACTAATTTATTTACAAAACTTTTACTCAAGTCAATAGCTCGTGTGAGCCGTAAAAGTTAAGTATATCTTAGTTTTACCAGACCACTGAGCTGATTAACAGCTCTCCTATGGCTAGACTGAAGGATTAGATATTTCTATTGGCTGGGAACTATACTCTGTTTTTTTCCATCTGTCCACCCGCCTTCGGTGTTTTGTATGGTAACACTGCGTCCCGGGCTTTAGATAGTCATGCTATGTGTAAGTTTTAGGTAAATAAAAGGATATCTGTGTGTACATTTGCAACTGAAAAGTGTTTTAATAATTTACTGTATGCGAATTACACCGTTAATATTCGAAATAGGATATTATTATAATTGTTGAATGTAAGCTGAATGTAACTGTCCAAAGCCCGGGACGCAGTGTTACCATACTAAAACGCCACCGCCGGATGGACAGATGGAAAAAAACAGAGTATAGTTGGTTACCTAGCTACGGGACCTACAGTTTATTGTGGAATTCCAACCACATTATATCGAGAAATGAATTTCTATCACCAGAAATAAATTCCTCTGATTCCACGGTGGCAGAGCCGAGAATTGAACTTCAGACCACCGGATTGGAAGCCGAGCGCGAAAACCACTCATCCAACGACGAACCGTGTGATACGTAAAGCAGTCCCAACCTCTTACCATATCAAGGAGGGGAATAAATTCAAGCAGCTGAGTTTCTTCACAGACATAAATTTATATGAATGGATACAAGACTTCTGAATGGTAATTAAACATACTTGACTGGAAAGCTGGCATCACAATATACAGAATGATAATAATACATGAAAAGTGACAATAGTGGTAATCGAGATATTTGCATAAAGAACTTGCAAGAGAATTTGTGTTTCTCTCGAATGCGTGGTTTTTCCTTCTGCGTTAGTCATCGCAGAAGAAAGGAGGTTTTGATGGTAGGCCTTCCACGTGGGCGCTACAATGGAAGGAAATCCCTATCAACTACGCATATGAAGGCAAAAATCAGAATAATATGGATGGAGATAATAGTTTTACAAGTGAAGCATGAAAGCTTACAAGCACGTGAGTGTTACTGACCCATGCAGCTTTTACATACATTATCGTTGCGATGAGCAATAAATACAGTGGTGTGTGATAATGTGTTGAATGAGGACACATTATCACACAGCTGCAAACAACAGTTGCAAAAGGTCTCAAGAAGATAAAGGCCCGCCCAGCCTCTCGGGCCTTTCTCCCTCTCAGAAATGCTTTCCTAGGCCTACCACCTCAACAATGTTGCTTTTTGCTTGTGCAACATTGCCAGTCATATAAGTGTATTTTTTTTATCTATCTATCTATCTATCTATCTATCTATCTATCTATCTATCTATCTATCTATCTATATATATATATATATATATATATATATATATATATATATATATATATATATTTATATATGTAATAAAAGGGCGCCTGGGTTTCGGATATCATTGATGAAATCTTTCAACCAACCCTTAAGAACATTAAAGAAGAATTACCAGAAGGGGTGACTTAGAAAAACATGCTACCTGTGGATGGAACTCTTGGTATAAATAAATACCACATTTTCTGTAACTTTTCTGGTTCATTACTTACCTGACGAAAGAGACAGCAGTCTTTGAAATATGGTGCTTACTATATTTTGGTGTTTTTATGGGCTCCTTTTATTAGATGGAATTCTGTTGTAGCAGAATATTTTCACCAGCCACACACACACACACACACACACACTCACTTTAAGGTATGAATTGATGTGTTAGTGAATTACATATCGTGCCAGCTGCCCTTGCTTGGAGACAGAGTGAGCTGTAGAGGTAGCCTCCTTGAATGAAGGAATCTGATGCGTATGCATTTTTAAGCTGGTGGCTGTCCATACTGTTGCCAGGGGCAGTTTTGAGGTGTGGCGGGTATGTACATTCGTTTGTACCGATGTCACAGGTCTGACCGATCGAGGCACTTGAGGGAAAGACACATTCCTTTGTGATAGGAAGAAAGACGGTTGAGCGAACGCCAAGTGTCGGGAGAAAACCCCCATCTTAAAGGTATGGCACATATTTTAAATGACTTAGAAACAGTTGCCTTTGAAAAGAGAGAAGTGTGAAGTGTATTTCTTTACTTAATATTGTGTTATATATCTTTATTACAGATGGGCTCTATTCCATGATATTAGAGACGGGATTCTCTAACTTGACTAATACAATGTAACAATTGACATTTTGAGTCTGGGAGTGAATACTTAGCCAGGAGAGTGGAATGATAACTTAATTGTTTTCTTTGTGGGGCAGACTTGGGTTTTATCGCTATGACTTATTAATCATTTTGCTCTATTTTATGTTCATCTGCTTTGGATAATACATAGTTTATTTTGTATTTATGTGAGCTTAACAGCCTAGTGACATGCTTGCAGATAGAGGGCGCCGCCTGCTGTCACAGGTAAGAATTGTTAATTTGTGTAGCTTTGTCAAAAGGGGGGGGAGGTTTAGATATATATATATAATATATATATATATATATATATATATATATATATATTATAATATACACACACATTTCATTTATTTACTTCAACAAGGTGAACCTATTTCTTACTATCTAAATTTTGGTGTTTTTATGGGCTCCTTTCATTAGATGGAATTCTGTTGTAGCAGAACATTTTCACCAGCCACACACACACACACACACACACACACACACACACACACATATATATATATATGTATATATATATATATATAGTATATATTTCTAATAATATATTATTTCAATAAGGTGAACCTATTTCTAAGTCACATCGCTCTCTAAGCTTTGCAATAACTTACAGTATATCCGTCATAAACTTAATTTCTTCTTTTATTTCGTTTGAAACAAGTACAGTAACGTAAGAAAACAATCGCCCCTTCTCAAAATCACTCATTACTTTCCCTTTGGAAATTATCTAATCTTTTCCTTGATCTAGTAACTGTTCATGGCTTTTCTTCCAGGTATTGCATTTTGGAGACCTAATATTTGTCGGCGGCTTAGACGAGCTGGTGAAAGAAATTAATCCAAAAGAGAGAGCGGAAAGTAGCCGGGCCCACAACACATGGTTACCATAGCCAGTGACATACAACATGGTCTAAGTGGCATAGAAAATGGACTACCAAGCGTGTAGTCACTGCCTTCTAGGAGGAGAAAAATAATCTTCCAAGGCCTTAAAAGGCAATGTTCCACTGGCGTTTCCTCAGACGTGATCTTGAAAGAACTGAGAGAGATCAGCCTGGCAACAGAATCCAGACACTTGCCCTTTGACCCACCCCCTTAGAGCCTGACCCTTCCTCCATGTGGCTGTTTCGAGCCTTAGATTTTTTTGAAGTGCAAGTCCCTCTAAACTCTTGCCCTCCCCGCTGGCGCTGAAGACGAGTACTCCCTGTCTCCGACCAAAAGCAATTTACTCGAAGTGAGGTTTCAATCAGTCACGAATCTTTTATTCTTCTGCTGTATTTATCTTCGTTTTCCAAAGTGCAATTTCCTCAAAGACGTGAATTCATGTGTGCAGTGAGTAGATTTCCTAAATTCATAAGTGTTTACCAGTGTTGAGAATCGGGTTGCCTTGCCACCTTCCGTGCACCCACTCGATTCCCTTTAATTGCGCAACCTTGTTTTGTAAGTAACTGAATGTATTTTCAATTGCAGAAGGAGTTGCTAGCTGTGGATTCAACTGCTCATCCTGTGTTTGTGCCATAGTCCTAACCCCTGCACCTCACACTACGTTGTCCCTTGAAGTTGATTTCCCATTTCTGTTACCTTTTCATTTGCTGTAAATTTAGTTGTTCAACCTTGTTCTGATTTAATTTAAAAAAAATTAATACGTATAAGTGATTTAAATTTACCTAAGTATTTATCTGCAACTTTAGTGCAGGATAATATCCCAGATAATAAAGGTAATTGTTCAAATCGTGATACAAGCATGAAATTTTGCACAAAGGTCCACTAAACTATTTCATACACTTTCAAACTCCTGGCTCCCCAAAAATCCAGTTTTTCGAAATGGTCACCCAATTTTTCAATACGGCAGTTTTTGCAATGGAAGAAATCTGAAATATCGACTTCAAATTATCTGGTAACGTTCTGTTGAATAAAACTGGTAAATTAATTGATGTACATTCTTTCTAGAATGTCCAATAATCAATAATAAGTTAGTTTCTAACAGTTTTGTACTGCGCATGCGCAAAATATGAGAATACAAACGCAAATTTAACTGCAAAAACAGGATTTTTTTTTGGTATTTCAACATGCGTTTGAAACAAAACACATGAATAATTATTTTTGTTGTTGACCCTATGTGGTGAAACTAAACTGAATTTTAGGGCCACATTCGGTACGATTTCATTCAACCTTAAGCCCTCCTGCACTAGCTTTGAATGAGACCAAGTTACAGTGCTGAGGAGTTTATTAACTTACTTAAATTCAAGAAACCTTGCATTTTATTCAACAAAAGTGCAGTTATGAAACAATCGACTGTATTTCCTGCACCAATTCTTTTTGGGTGATGCCACACGGGTTCACAAAGACGCATTTAAAGGTTTAACACATATAATTAATATTTAAAGAACAGAACAAATATTCAAATTACGTTAAGAAGCAAAAAAACTAACACATTACTACAAAAATTATTAACAAAACGTTACGTTACTTCGATAGAAATAAAACATAAATGGCAAACAGGATCTCAGAATATCCTAATGAAGAAGTTACTGCAATGGCGACGACGATTCACGAGGTGATGTGGCTGGATTCTATAAGAATATCTTCTTTTACTTGCCTTCGTGGAGTCAGATGCTAAAATCAGAGAGCTTCACCTTTCCACCATAGAAGAAAACTCGGGAGGAGTATATTGCATTACACAGTTGTCACATCTACAAAATTATAGGGTTACGTAACAAACATCAATTTAAAAAAAAACATCAAGTGCTTTAATCGTAACCCAACATACAAAAAAAAGGGGTTTCGTCCAGAAGGCAAGCATAAATTACTGGCATGTGCCCTTACATGTAAGAAAATAATATATATATATTCTCCACAGGAAGTTTGACATACTGTAATTATACGTCATCTAATTTTATAGAGATGGACAAAATATGCAAAAAAGGTGGTTTATTACTTTGAATATCAATGTACTAATTTATACCAACTCATTGCTATAGTTAATATAATAAAACTACTTCTGTGGAGCAAAATAATCATATATCAACGTATTTTCATAGAAACTGGGAAAATACTTCAAAACAAGTACTCATAAAAAACTAGGAAATTTTATTCAAGGGGAATAAATGGCAATTTTTTACACCCTACGTTCAGATTTCATAATAATATCAAATAGTATTTGCGCATACGCATAAAAATAAGAGCGATTTACAAGCACTACCAGGGCACACTGGTGTAAATCGTTGCCTATTGATAATCGGCATGGGTTTCATTATAAGTTCATTATGAGTATCCCAAATACTTTATGGTTTGCCCGTTTGTACAATCATAGAGTCGTACCTGAATTGACAGGTTGTGCTGACGCAGGATAGCCGAGCCAAGGAGAAATGGGCATACTACCTCTGGATGGTGTACAGATCACACAGGAGTTAAATTACCAGGTGGTAAAAGGATAAACCCTCGGCCTGTAAACACTCTTATACTAACTTTATTGATAAACAATTATTGACTAGTAAAACAAGTTCCAGTTGTGTATTTATAGTACTGTCCCTTTGTGCACAGATTATTTTGCATTCTTAGATTTTCTTTTAAGAATGGCAAAAAAAATGCGCCTATCTACAGATAGTTGGGAAACTAATTGGTTTAAATGTTGTTTGTGTCAGGAAGACACAGATGAATAGTTAACTTCCTCAGTTGATGGGCGCAAAATGTTATCAAGAAATGTTCCTAAATTTCACGAATTAAATAGTTTGCCTATTCCACTTACGGCTAGACGACAATGATGCTACGTATCACCCAAGCTGTCGAATCAAATTTAACAACACTAAGTTAAAACGTGTAGAAGAAAAACATCAGTCTAAGACCGAATCGATGAGTGAAACTTGTGAATCTCCGAAATCTACTCGTTGGACAAGCGAAGAACCATCGCACGAGAATGTTTACACGTGTTTCCTGTGTGAAGAAGAGGTACCGTTGTCATGTATAAGAGAAGCAATGACCATGAAATTAAATGAAAGGTTAAAGAGTTGTGCAGAGACGCTGCAAGATAAAAGGTTGCTAGCTAAACTTAGTGCAGATGATGCAATTGCACAAGATATGAAATATCATCCTGGTTGTCTGGCTAGCTTGTGTAACAAAGAAAGATCTTGCAAGAAAAAACAAGAAGATAAGTCCGATGAACAAGAAAATGCAACTGTTGCCGAAAATATTGCTCTGGCCGAGTTAGTAAATTACATTTTTGAAACGGTGCGAAACAGTGAAGAGTCAAATGCTTTTAGGCTAGCAGTTCTTGCAAATATTTTCGAACAGCGGGTTCAACAGTTGAATGAAGAAATGCTGTTGGCTAAGATTCCTGACCTACAAGCTTATACTAAAAGAAGAGATGTTCTTCTTCTTTTCGAAAAAGATGTCGGTCCTACAATAGCACTGGCATGCAATTATGATGATAACCATCATATGGCAAGAAACTGCTGAATTCGTAAGAGCGCACATGTCAAAATTTAATGGCATGTTTGCGGCGGAAGATGTACTGACTAGTGTTCCTAAATGTCTCCTTAAACTAGTCAGAATGATTGGACATGGTCCTGATATACAGTCACAACTAGAGAATGATGTGTGTAGATCAGATACTGCCATTGCACAGCTCCTTATGTATAACTACCATGCAAAGGTGCTCAAGAAGGCTGAACAACAGCGACATTCTGTGGAACGTGAAACTCCAATATGCATTTATATTGGGCTGCTCATTTATGCCAGAACCAGGACGAAGCAGCTAATTGATACCTTGTTCCAGCATGGTTTATGTATTTCGTACCAGCGAGTGCTAGAAATATCTACATAAACGGGGCAGGCAATGATTGATCTCTTCTTGTCGAAGGTTTGGTGTGTCCCTTTGTTTTACTAAAAGGTATTTTCACAACCAGTGCTGTTGATAACATTAACCACAATCCAAGTTCTACAACTGCGAAGTCGTCATTTCATGGAACTGGGATTTCTATTTTTCAACATCCTTCATCTGACTCAAGGGGAGAATAACGGGGAAACTTGACTTTAGGGAGTAGACAAAATACTTAACAGATACCATCTCTCCCAGATGCGTTCACAAGTGTTAAACCTGCCTTTCTGAAGACGAAGCCAAAACCTCCGAATACCCCTGGAATGACAATGAAGGTACCAGATGATATATATCTCGAAGATAGAATCAAAGATGAATATGAGGTGCTTAACGTTGTTCATTTAACCAATGACGAACTTGATAATAAAACCGTCTCGTGGTGATCATTTCACTCCTCTAAAAAACGTGGTCCATCTGTTGAGATAAGCGTAACTTCTGTTGCCATGATTAAGCATGCTATAGACAAAGTAAAAGAAATTACAGGCTTCCCTAATCCTGGACAAACACCTGTTATTACAGCAGATCAGCCACTTTTTGTTTTAGCAAAGCAAATTCAGTGGGAATGGCCCAACTTGTATGGAGAGGACAAATTTGTTGTTATGAATGGTGGTTTGCATATCGAAATGGCCTATTTCAGAATTCTTGGAAATATCCTTCGTGACACTGGTTGGACAGATTCCCTAATTGAGGCTAACATAGCGACACCAGGAACTGCTGATTCCTTCCTTGCTTGTTCTAACATACCTAGAACAAGAGATGCCCATCAAGTCACTGCATGTGCTATTTTTGAACTGTTGATGTCAGCATATGAAATCACAAATGAAGGTAACTTAAGCGATGAGTGAATCACGTGCAAAAGCAGAGAGGCTTCTTGTCACCAGTTTAATTTCTGGCGTTCTATTTTGAATTTGGAACTTTTAGTACTGTCTTGCATACGTTCATTTCGAGAATCAGATTTTGAATTATACAAACAATCATTGTCAAGTTTGATCCCATACTTCTTTGGACTTGATCGTGTTAATTATTAATGCCCATTGGCTACCAGTACATGCACGGGATATGGCTTCGCTACAAGAAATGCATCCGAACATAGCACAAGAATTTGCACACAGACATTTTACAGTAAGGAAGATGAGTAAAGTATTTTCTAACTTGCAATTGATCAAGCACATGAACAGAACAAAGCTTTAATAAAGGGTGACGGTGGTGCAATTGGTTTAACAGAGGATCCTGCAGCTTTGAGACGTTTGATGTTAGCTGGTACTGAAATAAGCAGACTAGTAAACGAGTTTGAAACCACTGCCAATTCACCCCACAGGTTGTCAGAAATTAAACACCATGAGGATACAATGATCTCACAGAAGTCATTCTTTGGAGAAGTTCAAAGGCTTGTTAAGACTTTCAATGATTTTGGAAGTCCAAATATTTTAGAATATCTTAGTAAGTCACATTATTTCACTCACTAGGCTGTGCAATTGTGATTGTAAGTTTATATTCAATGGTGAATTTTATCAACAAATATTTGGCATGGAAATGGGCAACCTTTTATCACCACTCCTCTCAAACTTGTACATGGAATTCTGTGAAAAACGCTTTTTACCTAATATCATTTATATTCCTGTAAAGTGGTATAGATATGTTGATGATATTTTAGCTGTTCTGCCTGCTGGTATTGATGTAAATGATTTACTCTCTAAATTAAATAACCAAGTACCATCGATTAAGTTGACTCTAGAATTGGAAAAAGACAATTGCCTTCCTTTCTTAGATGTTTTGATACACAGAGAACCATTTCAATGTGAATTCAGTATTTATAGGAAACCAACCAACAACTTAACTTATGTTCATTTCTATTCATGCCACCATCTTAACATCAAAATATCAATTTTTTCTTCTATGTTTTTATGAGCAATGCACATTGTCAGTCCCCAATATTTGGATCAAGAAATTGAATACATAAGAAAAATAGGGAAAGATCCTTCACATATATGACATATCTGATATGATAAAGCCCACAAAAAGTTTTATGGTGTAAGTAACACGAAGAAAGAAAATTCTAAGAATATTCTCAGTTTGCCTTATTTTAACGGATTTGAAACCATTAAATCATTGTTAAAATTCTTTAAGGTCAACCTTGTATTTTCCTATAATAACACACTAAGAGGAATGTTAATAAAAGATGGGAAAGCAACAACATAATATATAAAATTCCATGTATGGACTGCCCCTACTTTTATCTCGGACAGTCGAGCAAGGGCTTAGAAGTAAGATTAAAACAGCATAAATATTCTGTCAAAACTGGGCAAACATCTAATGCAATACTCATTCATTTAAGTGAAAACAACCACCGGATAAATTGTATTGGTAGTTCAGTAATTGCAAGATCAAAAGATGTCTTATCATGAAATCTTTTAGAATCTGCCATAATACAACTTACTTCCCATTGTAATTCTGATATTAGTCGTGGTCTGTTTCATTTAGACCCTTGTATTTGTAACATGTTTAAGAATGACCTCAAAGATATAATGACAGACATAAATACAAATTAGTTGCCTTAGAGATATTTCCTTTGTACATGTATGTTTAATATGTTTGTGAATAAGTTTTTGTTTACCACAGATCTTGTCCCTGTGTCTGAGCAGTTGGAGTTAATCTTTTTGTTCTCTCTCTCTCTCTCTCTCTCTCTCTCTCTCTCTCTCTCTCTCTCTTCCTATTCCTCTTAAGATTTGCTTCAGTTACATTGCCCAGCATTTTTGACATTTTACATTTCATTACTTCTCACCCCCATTCCTATTGGGGCTGAACTTGGACTGGAGTATCTCTCTTCATCTTAGAGGCCTCAAAAACTATGGTTTAAATGATAATATCTGTATTTTTTTGGTTATTTTTACATCTCACCACCTTCCTACCTGTTTTCACCTCCACCCCTTCCTATTGCAGCTGAACTTGGACTTGAAGGGGCTTCAGGAGTGTCCCTATTCATCTCAGCAACCTCAAAAATTATGGATTAGACACTAATATCTGTCGTTTTCAGTTATTTTTACGTCAACCCCCTTTTCCGACCCTTCTTTCACGTCCCTTTTATCAGGACTGAAATTGGATGTAAACATCATCAGAGTGTCGCTATTCATCTCAGTGACCTCTAAAACTATGGATTAGACACTTAATGTGTGTCATTTTCAATTATTTTTACATGTCACCCTCTAATTGGTTAAATTTTGTCACCACCCTCCTACCCATTATTCTCACCCTTCCTATCAGGGCTGAAATTGCACTTGAAGGGTATCAGGAGTATCACTAATCATTTCAGCGACCTCAAAAACTATGGATTAAAAACTAATGTGTGTCATTTTCTATTAATTTTACGTGTCACTCCCTTCTCACCCCCTTCTCACCCTACTCCTTATTGAGGCTGAACTTGGACTTAAAGGGCATTGGGAGTGTCTCTATTCTTAATAACTATGGTTTAGACACAAATACCTGTTGTTTTCTATAATTTTTACGACACCCCGTTCCCACCCACCTCCATATAGGGGTTGAACATGGATTGGGAGTGTCGCTATTCTTCTCAGCGACCTCTAAACCTTTTGATTAGGCACTAATTTCTGTTGCTCTCAGCAATTTTTACATTTCACCCCATTCCCACACCCCCACCCTTTACCCAACTAAGGTAACATTTTAATTCTGTTTTCATCATGACCTTTCCCAGTTTGATATTGACTTACATTTAAAATCTCATCAGAATCGGTCAAGAAATGTGCATTTGTATAGCGTTCATACAAACAAACAGACATTTTCTCATATATATATATATATATATATATATATATATATATATATATATATATATATATGATGAACATTTTAGTTACTGTTCTGTCTTAAAATATTTCCGTTACAGAGTAGAGTTCTATGAACATTTATTTTGTTTCTGGTTGTGTTAACTGAAAGTAGTATAAGATTAATTGTCTAAAGAAATTGATTTCAGCTTAAGAATGTTCACTGTAAGAAATCGTATGGTGTCGGCTTTATAAAACCTATTGTTTACTAATTTGTTCATTTTATCAAAATACTAGTTGACCTGGGGAAACCCGAACGAGCTGTAAGGATGTAAGGATGTGAGGATTCTCTCTTCCTTTCTCCTCTCTAACATCAGTCTACTTTCCCTCTCTCTTTCTTTCCCCTCCCTAACACCCCCTCAACTCTCTCTCTCTCTTCTTCTCCCTCACACTCTGTCTGTCTGTCTGTCTGTCTATCTATCTCTCTCTCCCTCTCTCACTCTTTTCCTTTCTTTGTTAAGATAGTTGCTTTAATTACATTACCCAGCACTTTTGATATTTTATATTTCACTTCTTCTCAACCACCATTCCTATCCGGGCTGAAGTTGGACTTAAAGGGCATCAGGAGTGCTACTATTCACCTCAGCATCCTCGAAAACTATGGATTAGACACTGATATCTGTCATCTTTTACATTTTATTTATCACCCCTTGTCACCCGCTTTCTAACGGGGCTGAACTTAAAGGGCATTGGGAGTATCACCATTCATCTTAGCAACCCTGAAAACTATGGATTAGACAATGATATCTGTCATTTTCTGTTATTTCTACATCTCACCCACTTCCTACCACCCGCCTCACTTTAGTGCCAGTAATGTCTTAATACCCCTCAGTATTCTTCTCAAGATAGTAAGTAATATGTATACCAATTTTCAAGATAGTAAGTCATATGTATACCAAGTTTGGTTGTATTATTACTCAATGTATTTCAGAGTTATGCTGGAACATACATACACATACACATACATACATCCATTTTTAAATGTATAGATAGACTGTATGCTGTAGAATTATTTGTGCAACATTTTTGTTCTATTAAATTTGATAATTAAAAAAGTCTTCCAAGGCACTTATATGATACCCCATAAAGTTATGTGGATGTTGAAATGATTTCAAAGTTCATTCGATGTGCCAATCACATCTGAATATATTTCTCGCCCCTGTCATTATAGCTATACATTGACCTCATGCATACTTGATTGCGTTGCACTAATACTCTAATAATTCTAGCTTATTTAAATTTTTGTACTCCAATTAGATGATATTTTATTTTACTCATTTACATTGACATCACAAAAAAAATTCTTCATTTGCACTTCTTCGTTGACCTCACAACATCATTCACAATCTTTTTCTTGGTGACAGTCTCGGTAAATATGGAACATAGTTTAATGAAAAGGTCTTCTCTTTCCTGTGGCCAAAGGAATGTTTATTCATTCAAAGAAGGTCATAAATCGTTA
>NC_061087.1:56400987-56413487 GCF_015104395.2 Macrobrachium nipponense
ATACAGCAGCCTTCTCCATTTGTCCCTGTACCTTGACTTTTACAAGGGAATTGCTACCTGTTAGATTTACGTTCAAATCTTCTGGTTATTGTTAATGTAAATAAATGTGATTTAAAATGATCCTAAAAGGTCTATCTGCAACAATTCCTTGATTAACTAGAGCCCTCAGCTCAATAAAAAACCCCCCTCTATTTTGCGTTTTCCTGCCCACAAGCAATCAGATCCCGGGATTATCATCTGATAAGTAAGTAGTTATCTCTATAAGTCCAAACCTCCCTAAAAATTAGTATTTTCCCAGGTAAAAACGCAATATATATATATTATATATATATATATATATATATATATATATATATAACTATATAATATATATATATTTATATATATATATATATATATATATATATATATACATATATATATATATAAATGATATATATAGTTTTATATATGCATATATATATTGCGTTTTTACCTGGGGAAAAAGCTAATTTTCCCAGGTAAAAACGCAATATATATATAATATATATATATATACTATATACTATTATATACATTTATATATATATATATATATATATATATATATATATATATATATAAATGTATATATATAGTTTTATTATGCATATATATATTGCGTTTTTACCTGGGAAAAAGCTAATTTTCCCAGTAAAAACGCAATATATATATGCAATATATATATATATATATATATATATATATATATATATATATATAAATGTATATATAGTTATATATATGCATATATATATTGCGTTTTTACCAGGGAAAATGCTAATTTTTAGGGAGGTTTGGACTTATAGAGATAACTACTTAATTATCAGATGATAATCCTGGGATCTGATTGCTTTTGGGCAGGAAAACGCAAAATAGAGGGGGGTTTTTTACTGAGCTGAGGGCTCTAGTTAATCAAGGAATTGTTGCAGATAGACCTTTTAGGATCATTTTAAATCACATTTATTTACTATAACAATAACCAGAAGATTTGAACGTAAATCTAACAGGTAGCAATTCCCTTGTAAAAGTCAAGGTACAGGGACAAATGGAGAAGGCTGCTGTATCCTTGTGAATGCAGACACGATCAAGGCGAAATCCACAGCGAAGGTTCCCTCTGCACCGGAGAGGTTTACGGATTAAGGCCAGAAAGGCACAAAGGTATCAAGCAAAGGGCAAGGCAGAGCACAGAAGGTGTCAAAGGAAGCCTTAAACTTATGACTCCTAAACAAGAAAAGCGCTTATTATTTAAAGTTAATGTTAACACTGTGCTGGCAAGGGCAAGGCTCATATGAAACACTGGCACTTAGAACAAAAGTGGAAAATTTTAGGAAGAGAATACGAAATTTAAGTGACTTATTAAGAACACCTGTAATATATAGTATATATATATATATATAATATATATATATATATATATATATATATATATATATATATATATATATATATTACAAAAGGGGGGCGATTATTAGGTAAACAATGAAGGTCACTTAATTAATTGTATTTACATTAGAAAAACACATATCAGAAGAATGAAGCATAAATAGGGACAGGTAAACAGAGTCATGCTATAATAAAAGATTTACAATATAAAGGTAACTCTGAAGAATCTCTAAAGGGGTCTGCTTCAAAGGGCACTACAGGTGAGAGGAACAGTGGTTATGCTACTGCACACACAAGATGATACACAGATCTACAGCAGACTACACCTATCTGTAATCGAATATATATACTGTTACTTTACTGCTAACAAGTATAAACTAACTAATAAGGAATCGAGAAATTGCACAGAAGGTGCCGGTAAACTTTTCCAGCAACACTGGTCAGGGCACTTACGTTACTCCCAAATGGAAATAAGTAATATACAGGTCTCACTGTGGTAATTGCACTATGAAAAGGAATTAAGTACATATTTAACAACTATGCGTAGGGTTACATTATGGTGAGCCGGGACTTGAACATTACAAGGGAAGAGGATGGTAGCAAGAAGGAAATATCTTTAATCTTTGAGGGGGAGTCACTGTAGGTGGACCGATAACAGGACACTTACTCTGGAGAGAATGAATTGTTTTGGCAGGAAGGGGAGCTAGCAAGAATTTATTGTAATGAAAGGTCAATCTTACTGAAGTCTAGACAGAACATCAGCAATTTTGTTATCCATGTAATCCTGGAGGTCAATACACCAATTCATCAGCCATTTATTCTGATTTTGGAAAGTAGTAAGATACTTTAGGGGATTATGATCAGTTAAAATGGTCAAAGGGAATTTATATTCCACAAGGTAAGATTCAAATTGCTACGTAGAAAGCATCATACCCGAGAGCTCCTTTCTATAGTGCTATATCTTGTCTGAGCTAAACTCAATTTTTTGGAATAGTAAGGCAATGGGTGCCTCACATTCTCTTTCTCCTGGAACAGGACTGCACCAATACCAACATCACTGGCATCAACCACTGTGCAGAAAGGTCGGTCTAATTTGGTGTGTGGAGAACTGCTTTGAGATTATGATATACTTTCTCACATTCCGCAGTGCACCGGAACAGTTGCTTTCAGTGAAAGAGGTTCATTATAGGGGCAGTGGTATCAGTGAAGTTTGCGATGAATTGGTGAATATACTGAATCATGCTGATAAATCGCTGCGCTTCCCTTTTTGCTTGAGGATACAGCATAGTATGGATGGCTTGAATATTAGCATCCTTAGGCATTAGCATCCCACATCCGTATTCATGGGTCAAGATAAGTTATCTCTTACGCCCTGAACTAACATTTGTTGAGGCTGATAATCAGATTTGTTTTCTGATGACCTTAAGGATCTGGTGAAGAATTTTCAGATGTTCCTCCCTAGAGTGAGTGTATGTCACTATGCTGTTGAGATAGACAATGCAGTTCTCTATGCCTGCTAGGATATTACTCACAAGTTTTTTTAAAAACAATTTAGGGCATTTTTTAAGCTGAATGGCATTACTCTTCACTATTAGAAACCTTGGGAGTGGTGAAAGCAGTCAGAGGATGTGACTGCTCAGACAAGGTCACCTGCCAATACCATTTTCCAAGATCTATTTTACTTAGGTATGGGACACTATCTAGACTGTCTAGACACATCTCGATCCTGTAGTCAGAGCACTTACACATCTTTTGATCAGACCAAGCACAAGCTGAAGCTGAACCTGTTCCTCAATCCTTCTAGCTTTATCAGGATTGACCTTATAGTAGCCCTATGTGATCAGTTGGATGCCTTCCCATAATCTTATCTTATGCTCAGCCGCATCTGTGTATCCAAGATGGTCTCAGGTTACTTGTGGCTCATTCAACAACTGGTGTATATTGGCTTGTTAGGCTTTGTCTAACCCCGGAGTGAAAACTTCGAGGCATCGTAGGGTTTCTGAATTTGTTGATGGAGGTGGCACTGTGGTGACAGTGCCAAAGATCACACTTGGATTTGGTGGTGGTTGCTCAGTCCCGTGTACCTCTTGTGAGAAGTATGGTTTAAATAAGTTTATATGAACCTATTTGGCTTCCCTGTTACCGCAATTTATGAGGGAGTTCAGATCTCCTCATTCACCGATAATCTTATGAAACCCTATGAATTGTGTCTCGAGTGGGCGTGTCACTCTGGTCTGGGGTACAAGGATTGAATCACCAATCTTGAATGACCAGGTTCAGGCTCCCTGATCAAATATTAGCTTGATTCATTCCTGAGTCATGGCTACGGTGACTTGGGCTACTGCCTAGGCAGCACTGAGTTTCCATTAGAATGTTGAGGGGGCTTCGGTGGGGAGGTTGCCGAATGGCGAAGAGGGCATAGGGGAGGTTCTCTTCGCAAGTAGATCCTCCTTTGTGACCAAGTTTGGCTATGGTGGTACTTAAAGTTTGATGGAAGCATTCCACTATTCCTTGGCTTCCTGGACGATAAGGAGTAGAATGAATATACTTGACATCATGGCTTACCATGTTGTTCTGGAACTCCGTAGACAAAAAAAAGTCATCCTTGATCTGTCTGAATTGTTGGGGGAAACCCGAAAGGGCAAAAGAACTGCATGAGAGCTTTTACTACATTCTTGGGGCTCTCACTCTGGACGGGTATGGTTTCAGGGTCAGGTGCCTGGTAGAATGATCAATTATCATGAGGCATTGGCTATTTCCAGGCTTGCTCTTGATGCATCCTTTGGGAATGTAGTAGTCGATACAGACGTCCTGGAAGGGGAATCCTACAGACGTTATTTTCTTTACTGGGGCCTTGGGCAAGACTTCAATTTGGATTGTTGGTGGTCTGGCACATTAGTAATGAGGCAACAAAGGCTTTGAGTGCTTTCCATAGTCCGGGTCAGTAAAACTTTCCTTTGGTGGCTCTAGTAGTCCAGGTGACACCAAAGTGTCCACTGAGACCAACTTGTATAAGGTGAAGATCTTTCTGTAAGGACAGGCTGACCTCGGAAAAGGTTGTTAGCTAGTTTGCTTGATAGTGTTGGCAAGATGGCCTAGCCTATAGCACAGACTTTGGCTCCTACTTGTAGGAATGAAGATGGTGGCAAAATTATTACAAAAATATAAATATATCTCAAGCCTACTCTTACAATTAATAAAAAATGGGATCCATTAACACTTAAACACTATACTAGATATTAATTAACGACTGCATGCTCCTTAAGGGATCCGCAGCCAGCTCAATTCACTAATCCCTAAATGATAGAAAAATTGCGAAAAAGGGACGACACGAGTTGGGGAACAATAATCATTTTAACACTGCTCAGTTATTAAACACGATTTACACAACATGATAAAATATTAAACTATGAACACAAGTGACAATGCATTATGAGTTAACATGAGAGTTTTAAAAAATGCAGCTTACTTCTTGGATGCTTTGCAAAGGAAGGACGATCCGTTTCGCCAGTGACGCTACCTGCTATAGCCAGTTAGGCATTTTCAAATTCAAGTATCACTCAATCATTAGTTAATGTGGTAGTTTCAATACAAAATACATGATAAAATATAAAATGCAAAAGATGTTCCCACGACTACGTCAAAAGCAGATTCAAAAGCATACACAAATACATCATACATGAGAGAAAGAGCCATTGTCCCTGCCACCAGCTTTCATCTTCATTTCTTCAGACTCGGGACTGTGGCAGATTTAAGATGTGGAAAAATGGTGCATACATTTTCCACGACAACCACTACCAGCTGGTAGAGAATGTTGGCTGGCTCCAGTCTTCTCTGGGTTATCCATTAGAGGACTTCATCCTTGAATAGGAAGACGTCCTTTACCAAGTCCCGTACCTCGCCTTCAGTGGTGGCAGCTTCTGAACAATAGCGACAGAGGGTGGTGTCTTCCATCTGGTCCCAGACAAGCTGTTCCTGGCTCAAGGTACGAACTATGGCATCTGCTCCTGTGATAAGATGGGCTACTGCAGGTTTAGAAGTCAGTTCGGCTTGGGGAGAGCCAGGCTGGCCATGCAGCCATGGCACTTTGGATAAGGCAGTGTCATCTAAAAGTGGATTATCTTGAGGAGGAGGAGCTTTCTCTTCTTGGGTTCCACAGGCCACCATGATTATTCACTGGTGGGGAATGGTGGTATTCATCCATTGGACCAGATTCTGACCTAGAAGTAGAAAATTTCCAGTTGCGAGGGTCTGGACGACTCCGCAGAGGTGTTCCCTCTCTTGAGAGGAGTAACCCGTAGTAACCCAAAGATGAATTGTGGGGAGATCCTTCATTTCCTCATTCATCCAACTGATATACATTCTCTCATCCTCCCTTTTGTGGTAATGGACAGCACATGATCTCATGCAATGAGAATAACCTTGGAGGTGGAGTGGAGTGGAGCCGTCGAGTGGCGCAATAATTACGACCTTGAGGCTCATCCATTCTGTAGACTGTCTCGATTGGACAAAAGTCTGAACTGCCTTGGGAATAGTGTACTTTGGGCAATTCTTAAGACTTGCAGAGGTGTGGCCCAGCTTGCCACAATTTTAGCATGTTGCCTTGCTGAAGTTCCTTTTGGGACCTGCACCATGAAAAGCACTGACTGTTACCGGGTCTTCTGGTCGTTGGGGTGAGAGCATTGAATGCAGTGGCTCCTTTCCCTTTAAGATGCTTCCCCAGGATCAGTGTTACTGCTCCTGGAGTGGGGTTATAGGTTCTTAGGACTTTCATGACGTGGTTGAGCTAGGCTTTGGGCTCGGCCTTGTCCCGTCTTCTGATAAAGGTGCTGAAACTGCTGATCCCCTTCTCTGCTCTTTCTCTCTTTTTTTCTGCCCTTTTTGTTTCTTCCTCTCTATCCCTTTCAGCTCATTCTCTTTCTCTGTTATTTCTGTCCTCTTCTCTGCTTTTTTTTTCTCCTTTTCTGTCCTTTCTGCTTTTTCCTTCGTTCCCTTTCAGCTCCTGCTTCCGTCTCTGCCTTGGCAGAGTCCACTCTCTCTTGGACTCACTTATTCAGGGTTTGTCCCGTCAAGTCTAATTTCCTCCCAAGTTCCACATAAAACTTGTAATCCTCGTTTTGGCCAGGATCTTTTTGCCTAAGCCATCTTAAAGGTTTTTTTTTAAATTGGGAGTACCTGCAGATGTGTCAATAAGGGCCTAGGAAGTGGAGTTGGGGTCAGTGGTAGTACCACTAGTTAGTAAGTGTCACTGTGGACAAGGTGGCACTGGTACTCAATCAGAACTTGTCTCTGAGGAGAGGGAATATGTTAATTTTGAATGGGCTAAGGGCGCCTCAAAAGACTCATGCTTATTTACAAAGAACATGGAAGACTCAAGGTTATCCATGTAGAACTTTTGGGTGTCTCAAGAGACTTAACGTTGTTTGTATAGAACTTTTAGGGTGTCTCGAAAGACTCAAGTTTGTTCATGTAAAACTTTGGGATGTCTTCGAAGACTCAATGTTGCTCGGGTAGAACTTTTAGAGTGTCTCAAAAGGCTCACATTTGTTAATGTAGAACTCTGGGTTGTCTTGGAAGACTCAATGTTGTTCGCGTAGAACTTTTAAGGGTTTTCTTGAAAGATTCAATGTTGTTTGTGTAGACATTTTAGGGTGTCTCAAAAGACCCAAGTTTGTTTATGTAGAACTTTGGGATGTCTCAGAAGAAAAAGTTGTCCAGGTAGAACTTTTTAGTGAGTCTTGAAAGGCTCAAATCTATTCATATAGAACATTCGGGTGTCTCAGAAAACTCATTGTTGTTTATGTAGAACTTTATAGGGTGTCTTGAGAGACTCAAGGTTCTGCTCATGATGAACTCCATCATAGCATCTTGGAAGACTCAAGGTTCGTTCATAATGAACATAATTATGGGGTCTCTTAGGGGTCAAGGTTCATTCTTGGTGAACGCAGTTATGGTTGTCTCGAAAGAATTAAGGTTTTGTTCATGATGAACATAATTATGTGTTCTTGGAAGGCTCAAGGTTTATTTGTGATGAACGTAGTTAAGGTGATCTCGAAAGACTTGAGGTTTTGTTCATGATGAACGTAATTATGGTGTCCTGAATGACTCAAGGTTTGTTCGAATGAATGATTGTAAGGAAGTCTCATAAAAACTTTAGTATGTTCGTAATACAGTGGAACCTCGACATACAAAAGTCCCAAGTTACGAAAAATTCAAGTTACAAAAGCAAATACGAAGATTTTTTTGCCTATGCATACGAAAATAATTCAGGTTATGAAAGGGTGTTACTGCAAAGTCCCAGACCACAGAGAACAATTTTAAAACTCGTGCACCGCCAACTGAGTAGACTCGCCACCATCCTCCCGCTATCCTGCTCTCCTATTGGTCAGCAGCTCTCCCATCGTGTATCTATGTAAAGGCATCCTTCGGTCACTCCATAACTGCATCGTTATCGCACACACGCAGAATTCGTTCGTTCACATATACGATTTCGTTTGTTAACGTAAATTTGTGTTAGTGATTTCGCTTTGTACTTTATCGTGTTGTGTGAGAAGTTAATTAGTACATAACTTAATTACATATAGTCATGGGTTCCAACAAAGTTGCTGAAGTTCACGGAAAGAAGAGGATGCCTTCTATGGAGACAAAGATGGAGATTATTAAGAAGCATGAGGCTGGCATGCGGTTGAGTGTGATCGCTAAGGAATACGGTCGAAATCCGTCGAAGATAGGCACCATTCTTAAGTAGAGGGAAGCCATCAAAGCAGCTAAACCTTCCAAGGGCGTGACTATTTTGTCCAACAAGATGATGAGATGGAGAGGCTGCTTCTTGTATGGATAAAAGACAAAGAAATCGCTGGTGATATGATAACTGAGACGGCAATCTGCCACAAGGCCAGCGCTATTTTCGGCGATTTGATTGCCCAGGCCGAAGACGACGGAGGAGAAGGGACATCGACGCCAACCCCAGACTTCAAGGTTTCTCGTGGGTGGTTTGAAAAATTCCGGAAATGGACTGGCATCCATTCGGTGGTGCGGTATGGGGAGGTTTCCAGCTCGGACACAAAAGCGGCCGAAGCCTTTATTAAGACGTTCGATGAGATGACGATCAATGAAGGCTACAGTTCTCAGCAAGTCTTCAACTGTGATGAGACTGGGATTTTTTGGAAAAAAATGCCTCATTGGATGTACATCACGGAGGAAGAGAAGGAGCTACCTTGGTATAAGCCTATGAAAGACAAGCTTATGCTCGCACTTTGTTCCAACGCCAGTGGGGATTGTAAGGTGAAGCCCCTACTTGTCTATCATTCCGAGACTCCTCGAGCTTTCAAGACCCACAAAGTGTTAAAGGAGAAGCTTCCAGTGATGTGGAGAGCTAATGCGAAAGCCTGTGTAACGAGACTTTTGTTCACCATGTGGGTAAATCTGTGTTTCGGCCTGACAGTGAAGAAATTCTTGGAAGAGAAGTGCCTCCCTCTGAAATGTCTGCTGTTGTTGGACAATGCCTCTGCTCACCCTCCTGGCCTCGAGGAAGATATCCTAGTGGAGTTTTCCTTTATCAAGGTTCTTTATCTTCCGCCTAACACCACCCCTCTCCTCCAGCCCATGGACCAGAAAGTGATTTCAAACTTCAAGAAGCTGTATATGAAACATCTTTTCAAGAGATGTTTCGACATCACCGATACCACAACCCGCACCTTGCGTGAATTTTGGAAGGAGCATTTCGATATTGTGATATGCATCCGACACATCGATCAAGCTTGGCAGGAGGTTTCGAGGCGAACCTTGAATTCTTCGTGGAGGAAACTCTGGCCTGATGACGTATCCGCCCGAGACTTCAAGGGATTCAACGTGGGCGATGCTGATGCAGATTCAGAAACAGTTGACGATTCTGAAACTGTTTCGCAACCAGATCTTGACGAGATCGTTGCACTCGGCAAGTCCATGGGGCTGGTCATCGACGAGGACGATATCAATGACCTTCTTGAGGAGCACCAAGAGGAGCTTACGACGGATGACCTGAAGGAGTTGGAAGCCATGCAACATAACGTCGTTCAAAAAGAGTTCTCTAGCAATGGCGAGGAGGAGGAGGAGGACCCTATGGTAACGGCAGAAATTAAGGATGCTCTAGCTGCTTTTCATAAGGTGCAATCAATTGTAGAAAAAAGACACCCCGAAAAGGCTTACACAGTCCGTATGTTTGCACAGTTCGATGACATTTGCATGAATCGTTTCAGGAACATTGTGAAAAGCAGGCAAAAGCAATCTTCCTTGGATAGTTATTTTTTAAAGAGGCCTTTAGTAGGAGTAAGCAAACAGGAATATCCAAGTGATACGAAAAAACAGGAAGTTGAAAGTGGTGAAGAAATAGAAATTTCGTAAAAAAACAGTGTAAAAAAGTAATGAAAAATTTAAAAATAAAAAAAAAGACAAAAAAAGGAAATTTGATTTTAAGTTTTTTGTAAAGTTAAGTGTTAACGTTTTCTGCCATTTGTTAATGTGTTTCGTAAATTTGTTTAGTGTTAATGTTTCCTGGCATTTTTTAATGTGTTTCATAAAGTTATGTGTTCATGTTTTCTGCCATCTGTCCTCCTCCTCTGTCGCCACTTTCAGAGATCGCCCCACTCGAAAGGTAAGGTTCTCCATTTTACTACATATGTACATACATGTAAGTACAGTATTTCTTGTACCCTGTACACTAATAAACTTTATTTACCGGTAATCACAGTTATGTTCGGTATTGAATGGTCCAAATTGTTGTATTTCATTGTTTATTGGTCAATTTAGCTTTATTATAAAATTTACTGGGGTGTTTTTGTAGGGCTTGGAACGAATTAGGCAATTTACATGTAAAATGTGGTTCAAGATATGAAAAATCAGGTTACGAAGGCTGCCTCAGAACGGATTAATTTCGTATCCTGAGGTATTACTGTAATTGGCTTTTAGGAAGTCCTGTAAGGACTTTAGGATGCTCATAATGGACGGTTTTAATTAGCATAACAGTTAGAGTTAGATTTTAATAAAATTCAAAATTGCTGAGATGCTGGGGTAGGGGGCTGGCTTAGACAAGAGAAAAATGATCAGATTATGCAACGTTTATTTGGGCACCGTGTACAATGGGTTAAATAAATTAGCTCACCCGAAGGAAAGTAAAACTGCCTAAGAATACCATGCATGAGGCAAGGCTAGGTTACCTGAGAATTTTCACTTGCTCTAAGAATGAAATTTATGTTAATCTATGAGACCTGTTTTGGCACGTGACTCTGTTTTATGTATGGGTGTTTACTCTACCGAATCACGTGGTCAATGTTGACAAAGGACAGGAGTATGAGGGGGTGGGTAAGGCTGCCTGGCGACGCAGCTCAAGTTTGTTTCGCATCAGGCCAGTGAATATCTAGCATGAGCAAAACTTTATGCAGGGTTTTTAACGAAATGACAGAAAGGTTCTGGGAAATTTCCTCTTATCTCGGAATGTTCTTTCTTATGAATGGAAGGCGTGCTTCTCACGGTTGTAACAATTGATACAAGGAATGGGGAATGTCCCACGTGCTTCGAGTTATTAAAATACTAACAAATGTTGTATGCAGCTACGTTTATGATTATAAAATGGAACAGCAAAATAAAAGATCTGCCTAACGAATCCTAACACACACTCAGAGAGAGAGAGAGAGAGAGAGAGAGAGAGAGAGAGAGAGAGAGAGAGAGAGAGTAAAATCCAGCGGAAGGAGAAACAGCTGGACACGGCTCCTGTGGCTGTAGTGTTCCTATTTAACTTTCGGAACGGACACTATCCGAATCACATGGGAAGGAAATATATTCACCACTTCCTTTTGATCATTTCAATATTCACTTAAATTGCCTAACTAACTTATCCGGTAAGACATGCAGCCTATCATGCATAAGCATAAAAAACTCACGGGAATGATTAATACTTTCCCTTGCTATAACTGCTTACGAATTAGTAATACTAATTTTTAGTGAGAATTATTATTGCACTTAACATATAGTTAGCATAACAACACTTTACTTACACTGGAACTGGATCACTTGTGCACTTAGAAACTTAGAAAGGGAATTTATGCTGGGAGGTTTGTTTCTATTCTTACAACCAGTTTTTAGTGAGGAAAATTCAACTGACAGTTGCGATTGCAAGGGTCTTACAACGTCAAAAGCAAGAAAATACTGCGCAAATGGTCGCCACTGATGTGGTTTACGGTGAAGGCAACAGTAACGTATCTTGAAAATGGAGAAATCTGACCTTAGCAAAGGGGTTCAGGTAAATCATATACAAAAAGGATCAGCTAAGAGCGTTCTTCAAAGGGTGGAATTATTAGGTAAACAATGAGTTTCACTTAATTAATTATATTTTCAGTAGAAAAACATATCAGAAGAATGAAGAGTAAATAGGAATGGTAAACAGAGTCCTGCCTTAATACAAGATTTACAACAAAAACTCTCTGAAGAATCTCTAAAGGGGGCCCGCTTCAAAGGACACCACAGGGGAGAGGAACAGAGGTTATGCCACTGCGCACTCAAGATGATACACAGAACTACAGCAGACTACACCTATCTGAAATCGGAAACATATTTGGTTACTTTGCTGCACACGAAAACGTGCTAATTATGAATTGAAGAACTGCATAGAAGATGTCAGGCAACTCTACTCTGGCAACACTGGTTAGGGCATATACGTTACTCTTAAATGGAAATAAGTAATATTCAGGTTTCACTGTGGTAAAATAAAGGTGTAGGAGAATAATAGCAACGTCACTAACAAAAAAACCTGGACTCGGGCACTTTACCTTCGTCGGATTCTTCGTCTTCAAGTGAGCCAGCATTGGAGGGTAGTGTTAAGGGGACATCACTACAAAAGTAACTGAGGGCTCTGAACAGCTACATGGAAAGCAAAGGGCAGCTCAAAGGGAGGAAGGGAGGACTGAAGTATCAGGAATAAGTCGCCAACGTCTTCTGAAGAAGAGTTGCCCAATTGATACCGTTTTATAACGTCAGAGATTATGATTTTCTAGTTTGCAGATGGCATTGTATGGCAACTAGCTACGTTTCCTACGGGGCCAGGCACATGGCCATAAGGTCAA
>NC_061087.1:56415987-56435987 GCF_015104395.2 Macrobrachium nipponense
TCCGAAAGTTGTCTCCATATATGAAATTAAACGTTGCATGTAAAGGTAGTTCAGGCACGTCTAAACAATTTGGCCTATTGGAGATCTATTTATTTCGACGGTGTTTGAGAATCCTATGAAAAACATGAATAGGAAAACAATTATTGGTGAAGTATTGTTGTAAGAAACAATTCTTGGTGAAAGAGGGCCCAGCCCGATGTGAGAGATAAAGCACGACATCTTTTTCCCCATTGTTATTCCTTATTTAAGGGGTTGGTTGCCAGATGGACCCTATTCCTGGTTTGGTTTGTTATTTGGCAAATGGGTTTTTATGACTGCATGCCCTTGCTTTCATCAATCACAGTTATTGGTGGTGGGCCTCGCCTTTTACAAAAAGTATGACTGCAAGGCAGCAGTTTCCACTTTTATTGGCAGTGGGTTTAGCCTTTTACGAAAAAGTATGACTGCAAGGCAGCAGTTTCCACTTTTATTGGCAGTGGGTTTAGCCTTTTACGAAAAAGTATGACTGCAAGGCAGCAGTTTCCACAGTTGGTGGTGGTTCTAGCCTCTTACTAAAAGGTAGGACTTGCAGGGCAGCAGCTGTTCTTTAAGCCGCCTTTTACGACGCGCAGGACCTACGGTGGTAGTATTCTTACACCCCTACCACAAGGAAAAGATAAAGCGCGATATATAACGGTGTCAATAGCGTTCAATTTAAAACTGATAAAACAGAAGCTATCTAAACTGGACCCCAGACCAGTAAAAGTTTTCTTTTTTAATATAGAGGTATTAAATTTGCCATTATCATTACTTACGAGTATATCTTAAAAGGCTAGCTTGGAGTCATATGCTTTTTCTATGGTAAAAGTGATGTTGTCATAACAGGAGTTAGACAATTCTAAGAAGCGTTCGGCATCGTGGTCTTGTTCAACTAAACATATCTGGCATAGGATATATATATATATATATATATATATATATATATATATATATATATATATATATATGTGTGTGTGTGTGTGTGTGTGTGTGTGTGTGTGTGTGTGTGTGTACTCAAAATGGTATAGGTAAGATTGTAATTTATAAGCGCAAAATTTCATTAAAGACTAATGGGTTATGTTTTCCTGCTAATTGTTGTTATGCAGATACCCAAATTGACTCCAATTAGTGTCAGTGTTCATAAAATTATATTTACAGGGTTTCTCAAATTTCTTTCCCTTTTTTTTGAAATTTCCGCGTTTGTATGGATATTTATTTCTCAATAGCTTTTAATGTAAATTTAACAAAACATCTTTTTCAAGGTTGCGTTCTTTCCAGTAGACCTGCGGCTCTTCTTAACCAATACGAAGATGAAGCAGTTTGATGAATAGCAAAAGCGAGTATCATATCTCACGTTCCCTCTTTCTTTTACTCTTGGTGAAAAAATCCTAATGAAAATAAAATGAATAAATAGAAAATAAGCAAACTCCGAAACATCAGAAGCAGCGGGAGGAAGGATGTAGAGACGTATTCAAGCAAAAGTAATGAAGGACAGAAACAGATACGAAAGGGTTTATGAAATTAATGGCCCGGAACCTATCACTATATTTCCTCGACACTTCCGGTGCTGGTATGGGGTTGTGCCTGGTGTGAGTGAAGGGAAGCCAAAGGAAACGGAAAGAGACGATGGCTCATCACAGCACCCGCTGACCCAGCTTGTCGATGATTGCGACGGAAAAACGTCTCGCCCAGCTTTAGTGGAGACTTAAGGTCAGATCTTGACCGGTTTGACCTACGTCTATGCTATGGATGTATATGTTTACGAATTTCCACCGATCTGTTTCGATGGCCTCATAAGAATACATTAAACAATCGACGTTTTTCGCCCATGGGAGTCATACTTTCTTTTCAACTACGCGCGGGTGAAATGTTTTTCCGAAAAACGTGATAGAAAGTTTCTGTTAACTATCAGCCATAAGGACAATCACTATATTATTTTGCCTTATATCTGGTCATATTCCAAGTAATATGTAGAACAAATTGAATGTATAAACATTTGGCAGAGTGTGGTTAGAACACTTTACCAGCAAGAGCTATTCTGAGTTGTATAGAAGTAATGGGCATTTAGTACTGTAATCGACATGGATTGAGATCGTTTCTTTTATAAATGATCTGGTCAGACACGGATATAACCGAGTGAATTTCTTGGTTCGGTCTTGGAATAAATAGTAGGCTGGATAAAGGGTTAGAGGAAGAGGCAACAAATCGGGTATTGCTGGTTGGTAGGCCATTGCATGGAAGTACTCAAATGCGCTGAGCATGTTAATTAGTTTTTCGTACAGATTCGAATTACTTCATTATGAGAATAAAAGTCATTATCAGATAAGAATCTTAAAGTGAAAACTATTCTAGCTTTCGCAAGTGATGTTGTACTCAAGACATTTGGGGTTAATGCCGGCACCTCTTCAGTTGCATTTAAAAGTCAAGCCCTCTATGGAGTTTCCCAAATTGCAGGAAATTAAAGTTTTGACAAATTTTAGAGCCATTTAATGAAGAGTAAGTCATTTCCCACAAGACATATTTCCGAAAATATCGACCAATATTTTATAATCCCAGTAGTTTTCTAGTTTTAACCCTTCCAGATGGACGGTCAGTCAGTGAAAATATCAGACGGCAAAAATATTCTGTGGGGGGTCATGTATCTTGATATATAGTGATAATATATTTTGTATATACTGCCTTTCATGCCAAAAAAAGGTTTTTTATAGTTTACCAAAAAAATTTGTATGTGGTCAGTTGCCACCCTGTATAATCCTTTAATTGTTTGTCCCTGTTTCTGAGCAGTTGGACTTAATCTTTCTGTAAACCTCTTAAATTATACCCATGTTTTGTATGGGAAGGTTACTAATTTTCCAGGTGTGTTGGATTCTAAGTACTTATTTCCTTTTTAATCCCTATCTGTCATTTATACGACCATTCCTTGTACACTCATGCTTCTCATACATGTCTGTCCGCTAAGTAAAGGGCCCTTGAATCGAAAGATCTCGTAGCATCTCCACTTTTTCACTTTCCTCTGTGGCTGTTATCTTTATATATATGTATATATTATATATATATATATTTATATTTATATATATACATATTTATAAATATATATGTATTTATGTATATGTATATATATATATATATTTATATTTATATATATACATATTTATAAATATATGTATATATGTATATGTATATATATATATATATATATATTATATATATAGCTATGTATACATATGTATATGTATATGATATATATATACATATATATATATATATATATATATATATATATATATATATATATATATATATATATATATATATATATATATAAAGGGTTGTGTTAGACCGAAAGTTCTTGGCTCTCTCGCCTTTCATTTTCCTCCGTGGCAAAACCTTAATTTATTATATATATACATATATATGTATATGTATATATATATATATATATATATATATATATATATATATATATATATATATATATATATATATATATGGCATTTAAAAACAATGACCAAAGTATCTTTGTTAAGCAAGTTCGCGTTATTCTCTTCTGTTTCCGAATGTTTTTTATTTTTTTTATTTTACAAAAGTAGTTTAAAGGAAACGCCCACCTAATGTCCTTGGGCAAAGAAAACAAGAAGGGTGTTCTATGCTTTGGGTTATTTTGTGGTAAAAAGAAAAAAAAAACACCTTGCCTTTGAATTTTACAAGAAGGCATTCTGATTTACGCTGAAGAAATATGCGAAGAGGTTGACTGGTCCGCGGTTCTAAAGCTTCTGATACGATGTAAACCTATTCTGTTTAGCTCAACGGCACAGAGGCCGAGTTAGGACTTTTATAAAGACATGAAGCCACTTTTTGACAAAATGACAAAAATGATTTAGAGAAGTGGTAAAGTTTAATGACAAGAAAGAGAAACGGAATAGACGCTCCCTTCTAGAGGCACTGAACTCAACTAGGTCAGTGATGGAGATTTAGAGAGAATATTCAAATTAAGGCTTGTTCATGAAGTAGGATGCAAATGGATGAAAAGAACTGGGAAGTCAATGCAGAAAAATACTGAGGGCTGAATCATGCCCACAATCAATAAAAGGAGAGACGATAGACTAAAAAGTCATCTGTAAAGGTAAGGTAATGACGTAAGTATAGCATTATTAATTTCTAAATCCTTATGTAAAATGTCTCATAACCTGGATCTGTAAAGCTGAACTGAATCAGGAATAACACAGACTCATTCATTGTACTATCTATATTTATTTACGAAAGTTAGGAATGCATGACCAATAGAGATCAGAGTTAAAATGCACGAACAAAATATTCGAGAATATGTAGCTATTAGGAGTATTTCACTTTCATCACAGGAGATCAAGGTACCCATACAGCCAATAAGAGGATTCAAGCAGAGTATAAAACCTTAAGGGAATAAAATTGGAAAACATCAAACTACCTTGTGATCGTATTGGCCCTTGCTAGATCACGAGCAAATTGACGAAAGCCACTTATTCATGACCTATATTACTTACAAAAGGTGAAAAATGTACAGGGACTAAAGAGTGCTGTTTAGCTTTCGAGAATGAAGTGGATGAAATAGCTTCTTAGTGAAGTTCCAAATGGGTTTGTAGGCTAGACTCGCGTGAGATACAGATCAGATAGGAACTGCCAGAACTTTAGTTTGATATTTCAAAGTTGCCGAATATAAAAGATCATGAACATTCGTAACAAGTCTCTTGCTTCAGAGAGGCAACATATATGTCTATTTTCCTCACTCAATGAATCGCAACAAAACATGGACGCCAAGCCTATCTTTGTCACATATTCGGCTGTGTAGGGTCACTTAATTGTGGAGCATGCTGTTAGACATTTCATTTTTTGGTCTGAAGAGCTCCTTGATGCAAAAGGGATCTTAACTCACACCCCACTGAAGGTTAAAGTTAAGTATATCTTAGTTTTACCAGACCACTGAGCTGATTAACAGCTCTCCTGGGGCTGGCCCGAAGGATTAGATATTTTTACGTGGCTAAGAACTAATTGGTTATTTAGAAACGGGAACTACAGCTCATTGTGGGATCCGAACCACATCGAGAAATGAATTTCTATCACCAGAAATAAATTCATCTGATTTCGTGTTGGCAGAGCTGGGAATCGAACCCGGACCCTGAGATCGGTAGTCGAGCACGTAACCGACTCGTCCAATGAGGAACTCCCCTCTGAACGTAAAATTAAATTTTTATAATGGCACACTTTTCAAGCATACAGATTTAAGCGACTGTTTTGGCAAGTCCAGTTCTTTTGAGGGCCTTTATTACAAGATGCGTAGTAGTGAGGCCATGGATAGTCTCCGGGGGTTTCCCGCGCTGACGCTTTTCTCTGCTGTTATGATTGTAAATAGATTGAAAAGCTTCCATATCAATTTAGGCTAACGATATGTAAGCGTTATTTAGATGACACTTGCTTTAAATTTAGATTACTGGAAGACAAAACTTAATAGAGATTATTTTAACCTGATGGCAGGGAACAAAACAAACATAACATCCTTTCTATGATTGTGACCTATGCAATACGGACCTATCTCAATATAGTTATAGGTACGGATCATCATGAAGTACAGATTAAACAATTCTAAAAGGAATCGCTTCTAACATCGACCCTATTCTTTGCTGAAGACTCAGATTCAGTGTCGTTGCTCTGATGATGACACAAGTAGACTCATAACTCAGTTTCTCTTCAAGATAAAATGAAGTCTACGTTTGGGACACGTAGATCTTCAATTCAGTTACTACTTCTCATTGCAGAAGCTCTTGGTATTTTACAGATGTTGATTGTGCAGTGTTGTCTTTTTGTGTGTTTTGTGTCAACTTTATAAAACTGTATTTACACTGTATTTCCATTTCCTTGTTTTTTATTCAATGTGTTTTTTGTAGTTCTAAAGCTGACCACTGGAATGTTCAAGCTAATACCAGTTGATAATACATATTTTTTTCCCTCTCGGTTAAGACAAGAGGACACAGAAATTATACATTCGTACATACATAAAAAAACTTATCCACACACATAAATGAGACGCTTGAACTTATTGAATAAGCGCCTACTTTACTTCACACTAAAAGAGGAGCAGAAACAAGCTGCCGAGAGAATCGTGATTCTACTGCCCTGGAAAGCCACTAAAATACGAACCCCGTTAGGAGCCTTATCATTCCATAGTGCTTCTGAGTCTTCGTTCGTTATTGCTGAGCTGAAATTTCAGAGTGAAACTATAATTTTTTTTATTTATTTTTTTTTTTTCCTAGATTGATCTGACATATATGTGTTGAAGTTAGTAAACAAAGTAGATGAAGAACAGTCAGATGCACCACTCGAATTTAAATTTAAGGATGATCGTTTATGCACTCGAATACAGATATTATGAGAGGAATTTGTAGCCGCAAAGAAATGTGTTTGTGTGTTTGTGGTGTGTGTGTGTGTGTGTGGGTCGGTGTGTGTGTGTGTGATCGAGAGAGAGAGAGAGAGAGAGAGAGAGAGAGAGAGAGAGAGAGAGATTTTCCAAATAAATTGAAGACGAGGATGGAGTGTGTGTGCGTGTGCGCGTACGTGAAGACATGGCATAGCTAAAGGGGATTCTTTAGACATATTTAGTGGCGGTATTTGTGATTGGTGTGATAATATTACCCTGTTATTACCTTTCTTATTTATGAACGAAGCGAGTTTTATAGATGGCAGATAAGAACTAAACTGGAACTGAGGTGTGCCCAGCATCCCTTGATAAGATGGATAAAAGGAGAGAGGTCCATTTGGCTGCGGGGTGTCTGTTGCTACAAATGTTTTATTCTGATCTCAAGGGGTTGGGGGAGGGCGGTACCACGAGCCAGAGGGTCACATACTGGGGGTGGGGGCGGGTGCGGCTGGATGCTTTGGGTTGGTGGCAAGGCTGGCTCGATTGACTTTGGCTGGAAGGAGTCGGAGAATCGAGAAGAGATCCCTGGGGTGGGGGCCATGGGAAGCGGATGCTGGATGTTATCTAAAGCTCAATATTTCGGTATTATCCAATTATATTTTCAGAGCTCTTGTCAAATATGGCGGGACGTACCGAGGAACTGGACTTGAAGATGCTCTGATCTAGCTTGGTTGCCCATTTTCGTTTCGTGCCCGACAATAGATACACACACACACACACACCGACACGCACACATACATGCAAGTATATACACTGATACAAACAAACATTCAAGGATGCATAGATACATATACAAATAGGTAATAAGAAAAAAAGAGAGAAAAATTCTCTATTGAAAGGTGAACCAGGGGATTACAAAAGCGAGAATAACAAAGAGAAGTGGATCAACTTTGAAGTTGAAGTAGTGCTTTCAGCTCCTTCAAATAAGGCACCGACAAACATCAAGATGAGATGAAAGTATATAACCTCCAAAAACATTTGCTAAGCATAATATATATGTATAAATAATAAGTGTTCAGTACATACAGAACAAGTGAGCATATTATTCATTAAAGCTCATGAGATTAAATATGCATAAAATTTATCCATGCTACCAATAGAATACATGTACTCATAATAAAATCATTAACAGTTCTTGGTATTTTTTTCAACACCTTGCAGTATTATGCAATTCATTTTAACAAAAGTGTTTATGATGATATAGACTTCTAGCACTCCTTTAAGAAATACAGCCCGCTCACACATTCCTTCTCATTCTAGACTCTTACTTGACCACTGATTAAAAGAATTGCTTACCCCCTGTGTGGCCATCACGAGTTTAGGCGAACCTTAAAATTGGTCGGCTAATTGTACCGCTCCCCTGGACAGTAAAGTCAGAAAGTTCAGCATTTCATCCCATCTTCAAATATACTATGCCTATTCCTCCTAATATGTAGCCCAAACACTATTACTACTCCGACGAAAGATATGATGAGAGTGCAAGTACCCAAAACCAGCACCAAAATTCCGATGCTAACGCCAGATTCTTTAATTTCTGAATACCGGTCCTCCAACTTGTGATATGGTTTGCAGACCGCTGTTAAATATTGGTATTTACAAAGTGACGTTGTCGACGCCCCACGTAGAATTCATGAAGAACCTTAACCCTCTTGTTAAAGTTGTTAATCCACATCGCCTGCCTGGCATGTCATCAGAAATCCATCCCGCCCGTAAGGTGTTGTAGATTCATTAGTTAGCCTATGAGAGTTACCTTAATCCTGGTAACTGACAAGACAATTATCTTAATCCATTGAAAAAGTCCCATTTGGAACTAATTGAATCAGACATGATTGATTGTCAATGTCTTGGAAAGCAAATGAGTCTGGTGAGCAGATCTCAGAATTCAGAAAATTGTTACAGTTAAGTTTTTTGTCATCATCATATATGACTGCGTCTGTTCTGAGACCAAGACAACAAAACTAATGACCTATAGCTGGATATCTTTGGTATAGTGGAAGAACCATAGTTCCCGACATATTCTTGGTGTATAAATAATAATGTACACATTTCTCTAATAAAGTATCAGGCCTTATTATGAAATCTGGACTTCCCCAAGGATTAGTGATCATGCCCACAGCACACATAAAAATGAAGAAATATACATGTTTCATGTTTAACCAGAAAGATAAAGATAACTTGTAAAATCAAACTCACAGTAGAGTGACAATTTGCACAATGCAAGATTATTGTATAAGATAATAGTGTAATTAATTAATATATAAATAATTGTAGTAACTGAACATTGTACATTAACAATATTTTATGCCCGAACTTGAGATACATTGACTATCCGTTCATCATTTGAGTTAGTCAGGTTCCTAACCTTTAATCTGCTGGCTAACAACAACTCTAGAACTTGAAATGGACCACCAAATAGTGGGGTTGATTTATAGTTTAAACTTTTCCAAGCTTGAACTTTTACTTAGACCCTGTCACCAACTGCATAAGGTTTATAAGACTTTGCTGTTTTATCATGTTCCCTTTTCATAACTACATTTGCATTATACAACTGTTTAAAAAGTATGTCAAAGCTAACATGACTGACGCAGCTTCATAAGGGACATTTTAATAGATAAATGATAAGCAGTAGTAATTGTGCATACTGCTGTTGGAATTGCTAAATCCCAGAATCCACGCCACCTATGGTAACCTTAAGGATATCTATTATTGTACGGTTCACCCTCTCCACCAAAGCATTAGATTCTGGATGATAGACTGTAGTATTAATTTTCTTTATATGTAAGAATGAATACCAAGACACTAGGAAAGCATTATTAAACTCACCACATGAGTCTGAAATAAGAACATTACGTATATCGTATCAGCATATAAAACCATCATGAAAGACTGTTGCACACTCCTTTGCTATTTTATATTTTAAGGAAAATATTTCCCTGTTGACCTAGTTAAGGCATCTATAGCAACAAGCGCATGTTTGTTACCTCAGTTATTTTCATAAAGACCTGATAATACATTATATATGCGCCCTTTAAAATGGTTTCCTTGGTACAGACTAAGCACCTGAAGATAATAATTCCTTAACATAACCTTTATTCTTACGACATACCCCACAAGATTTGATATAGTATTATTTGATACACTTCATATTATTTATTGACATATATTATGGATATCCATAGATTTTAAATTCTGATAACAACCGATTTTTCTTATGTTTATATTCGTGTTTATGTTTAAGTTTATGGTTATGTTCATGTTTATGCTAGCATAGTTGAGAAACCAGGGTACGCATTCGGTTTGCTTATGTACAATCATTTTATCATGATAAGTATAAAGGGTTAACTACCTGATTTGTTTTAATATGGAAACCATTTCTAGTCTTCGTTGGCACGTTCCAACATAAGATATCATCAGTGATTGAATAAGTCTGTGTTACAAACTGTTTATATGCCTAAGTATTCTTGTCACCTTTTAGGGATTCGATTATTTTAATAATTGTTTCATCTTGCAGCTGTTCTCTTAATATAACATCGTGACTCCAAACTAGGTCATCAGTAGAGTCAACTGCTGATTCTGATAAGATTTGATTACCATTTGTGAGATTAACATTTTTACCATTAGCATTAGAGACATCTACACTCTATAATGTCAATGTATTTTTAATAAAACCTGATGAATGATGTGTTTTAGATGGCACCGAGTTCCTGGATAAGGCATCAGCAATTATATTGGTTTTACCAGGAACATATCCTATCTTGGCACCGAAGTCTTGTATTATCATATGCCATCTTGTCCTTTTGGGACTAAAGTTGAACCCTTTAAAGAAATCACAAACTGGTTTATGATCATGTAAACATGAACCTCAGCCATATATGATATATTTAAAGTTACATAAGGAGTTTACCGCATATTTTCTCTCAGCAGGTTTGATCTTTCTTGAGTAAAATGCTATGGGTTGCAACTTATCATTTTTTCATTGTAACAGTACACCAACTACCTCATAATCAGATGCGTTAGTAGCAATATAAAATGGTATGTTACAATCAGAAAAAATCAAAATGGGTTAGGCAAGTAATTTCTATTTTAGTGTTAAAACCTGACTGCTGCTGAACATCCCATTTAAATTCTCTTCCGTTTCTTGTCAAATCAGTCAGAGGTCCTGAGATTTCTGAATAATTACGTACAAATCTACGATAATATCCACACATGCCTAGAAACTGTTGAACACCTTCCATTGAGGTAGGTTCTGGGAATTTTCCTGTGGCTGAAACTTTATCATGTACTACTTTAAAAGATCTTTTGATACCACAAACCCAAATAAACTGGTTCATCCTTGTAAAAATCACAGTTTGATAGCTTTATTTTTAAGTTATACTGCCTTAACCTTTGGAAAACTAGTTCTAATTTCCTAAGATGTTCCTCAATTGTGTGTGAAAAGGTAACTAAATCATCCATATATGCATGAAGAATGTCACCCAACATAGTTCTTTAAGGACAATTATAAGTGAAAGGTTATATGTCCTAAAGGATTTGTTTATCACACCTCCTTTAAACATTTTAATCACCCCTAGTTTTATTTCATTCTGGATCTTCATGAGTAGTTCATAGAATTGAACGTATATATAACCTCATTTGTATAATTCAACCTATCTGATATTCTATTACAATTGTTTTTCCCAAGCAACCAGTGTTAGTAGTGAATACATCACTGTATTTTGGTAATAGGCTTTTCAAAATCTTTCCGAACATTCATGCCTTTTATATCCTCAACCAACTTGACTTTTATTGAGTTTAATATAACATGTCTACATCTGCTACTGATAAAATCCTATGGTGGTATACCTAAACATCCATCAAAGGTGTATTTTTATTTATAATTAAATCTTTATTTAATTGACCGAAAACTTCTATTACTGCTATCAATAGTATAAAACGCTTCTGTTGCAGACAAACCATGAACTCTAACTGATCCATTTAATACCATGATCGCAGTCCTAGGTAAGACTTTGTTAACAGTTACAAGGATATAAGCAGGTTCATTAGGATCTATGTACTGTTTTAAACTAGCAATTACCTGTGAAAAGGAATTATGTTGAGTTGCGTCGTTTATATCTGAAATATTCCAAAGTCTAATTGGCTCTTTTATGTAAGTAATTTTGTTGTCTGGTACGTCCTTACAATCTGAGGTGGATTTTAGGTATGGGAGGATTTTAATGAATTTCCCCTTGATAAGAACACTATGCTTTGCTGGAATCATGACTATATTATTCTTAGACATAGATGGATAACCCAAAATAACGTTATTTTACCTATTCTGAACTGAATTCTGCAAGTGCTTATCGCATTTGAATTATTGTTTCCTACGTCTGTCAGCTTAACAACAGTCTTTTCTATGGAAACAGCAAGTGATGAGATTTTAAATCCATCGAATTACGAGGACTACCAGTATCTAGGAACAAGGTAAATGTTTTATGATGTTTATTGAACTTCTTAATGACTGGTCTTTCATCTTTGTTCCTTTGTATTAGTGTGAATATTCTAGTCATATCTAAAACTGAATGATTGGAAGATAAATTACAATTATTATCACACTCTTGCATGTCTGCTTAAGCATTACATTGATCAGTCAGTGTAATAAACCTATTAGTTTCATGCATCCCAATATAATCAGTCTTACTCTCAGAGATATCTACGATGTTTTTGGTTTGTTCTGACAGTTGGACTATGATTCCCTGTAGATTCATTACTGTTATTGTTACTGCTCTGATGACTACTTTTATTCCCATTTTGATTGTTATTTCCCTGATAAAATTTCTGATAACTTTGAGCAGCGGTCCGGTGAATGCTACAGTATTTAGTTCTACAGTTTCGTTTTTAATGACCGGTACGATTACAATTAAAACCATTTGATATCCTTCCTTGTGGCATACCACGTTTACATCTGGCACTAATGCAAGTTACAATATCTGAAGCATATCTAGGATTTTCATAGTGTCGCCATTTACCAAAGTAGAAGCTGACAAATCAGATTGCCATTCTTCCATTTGAGAAGAGATACGGCCAAATTCAGCATCTAATGATAAATTTTTGTCTTTACCTAATTCTCTTGTCATTTTAATTATACTCTTCGAAGCTAGGACTTCTTTCATGCGAGACTCATTGCCGTATACTTCCCTTAACATACTTTTGAAATCTTCCCATGTTTGATATTTGTTGAATGCTAGTGTTTTTAACTATAGGAATGCATCGTCTTTGCCATAGTCAATAAATGATTTCGCCTCCTGAAATTGACTATCAGGAGCCACGATGTTCTTAGATTTTAAATGGGCATCAATGGAAGTGATCCAACCTTCCACCCCTTGAATCAATTGACTGTTGATCAAGCCTTGAAATGGCACTATGGCTGATCTAGTATTCACAACTGAGAATACAATTTTTGAGTCTGGGTCAGATCCTGTAGCCATATTGTCGGGTTTCTTACAATTTCTTGAAGACTTATTATCACCTCTACCTCTATCTCTACACCTATTTTGGACCTATCAATTGGTTATATTAATACATTTATATGTTATGATAACTTCATGTGTTTTTGAAATAGAGGAAATGGTTGAAAAACTCCTAAGTTGAAATATTAATTTTTGAAGAGTAAAAAAAGTCTACGGGATAAAACTTACGGATCAGGTACTCTGTTACAGGACAGTTTTGCTGTGTTAGGCTACTCTACACGCTGCACGGATCCTAAAGAAAGAACCACAACAGACTTATTTGAGATTTTATGGAAGATTCGCTGGAAGCCCGTCACGCCTGCAGCCGCACTTCCTTATTAGTAATAAACGGTCAGCGCTGTTTTGCTTCTGAAAACCGAAATCAGACATCAAGTATCTGAAAATATTTTTTGATTAGTGATATATATCGCTTCCTTAAACTCTCGGGACTCGTTCCTGTTTCCTTTGTTTCCGTAAAATGTTGGTATCCGATGTAGACGTGACACAGGATGTTTCTTCGTTGTTCGTACTTGAGTTGCTTCTTGGTTATGGGTGTCCTTCCTCTTGCGGCATTTTTCATCTTGGGCGCCAGTTTGTTTGACAACACCGTCAGGGATTCGTCCTCTTCCTCTTAGAATTAGCAGTAATAATGTTAACGGGAATTGTCGTACATGTGAAATGTACTCATCCGTTTAGCAGATTATGTATAAAGATCTACTAATGTGTATCGATGACGGGGAATTGTTGTCGTAGGAGTGAATCTTACTCACCCCGCTTTCTGTATATCTCTCGAGATATACACATCTCAGAGAGAGAGAGAGAGAGAGAGAGAGAGAGGAGAGAGAGAGAGAGAGAGATGTACTGTGATTGATGTGCGCAATGATTACATTGGTTTACAAAATGTTTTTTTTTTTTTTTTTTTGCTCTGAGTGAGAGGATGTGAATACGTTTTCTTTTTTTTTTTTTACTAACTATCCTCATTTTCTATGTAAACCAGTGTTATCTTTCTGCCACCATTAATGTAGTAACCCGCTGCCTCCAATTATGTCGTGAACCGCTGCCACCAATTATGTGGTGATGCTTTTAAAGCAATCACTGGTTGGTTAATAGAAATGATTAAATAAAATACATCTCCGATTTTTTTGTAAATTTCCCGAGATATTCTTACAAAAGATTGAGGGATCCACACTCGTTGACCTGCGCTATGAATCTGACTCTGGGTGACAAACCCGCCTTGCATTCTTGTGCACGAACGCACAAAGTAACTCATTAACAAAAATACATGAATTTCATTCAAGACTTATCAGACAATAATAATATCAAATTATGTCTTGAACATTTCTAAAGACTGGCATTGGACTTGATAGAAGCGTTAACTTCTTTTTAGATAAGGATTATATGAACATCAAATATATGTTAACTGACAACAAACTATCACATGACTGTGACCTCGCTCGGGTTGTTCAGTCTAATGCGCCTGCTCACCACATGACATCCTCAGCGCGTTACTCTAAACAATGCCTGTGGCTACCATCTCGCTCCAGTTCTTCCTCCTTCACTACTCATTGTGATAATATATGTTATATGTTATTACACATGTACATTGCGACTCAATGATTCGATAATTATAATAGCTGATGATGACACACGTGATCTACGCAATTAATTTCCCATCATCAATGAGTAGTTTTGCTTGTCTATGAAATTTATGGTAGGAAAGAGAAATTGTATTTTGAATCTTTAGATGTAATAGAAAGCTCACATATTCTGTATACCGAAATTTACAAACATTAGCCGGTTTTTTTTATGACCATAATCGAAAGGTTATATTAGCCATCATTCATTTGTAGGTTTACAAGGGGAAATGATATTCTTAACTTTTCATATGAAGAAAGGTTTTCAGATTCCTAATATTCTGAAGCATTTTAACATGAATATTATCTTCATTTATTTCAATGCTAAGGGTTCGGTAATACGAATTTTCATTATGTTGTCTCTGACTTTATAATATATGAAATTCCTTGCAAAGACTGATAAAGGTTAAAAAAATATGTTAATATTCTGTAATGCATGTTCAAATATCAAATGCATCATTTGCACAGTGATGCTCAAATCTGATGCGGCATGATTCTTTTTGTATCGTCCAGATTCTCAGACTCAATGTGGCATTGCCAAGTAAGGTTAAACTTTTTTTTTCTAATGTCATACATGGTTATATAAATATGATCCATTTTATGGAGTGGTATAATTCGTAATCTGTGTGATTTGAACAATTTTCCTTTTTTCGCGTTGCTTAGTTCAAAATATGGTGTGATAAGGTTAGCGGTGCCATCAATGACAGGCACTTAACATGCTCCTCGGGCTGGTCAACATAACTACCCTTGCAGCATTACGTATAACAGTAGACCTAATTAGCTCAACAGTCATAACAACATTTTCAAAATAGGTATAGGAATTACAACGAGTTTTCTTTGAATGTTGAAGTTTTAGGCTGTGTTTAAGGTGCTTGTGTGTTGCGAAATGATTTATAGGCCTAAAAAACAATCTAAGCCTTTTGAGATATAACCTGTTACTAATGAATTTATTTGTAGAGATTACCTGTTCTTTGAGGAATAAAAGATGATGGTGATTCTGATTATATGGAGAAGATGGCCATTAATCGAAATGTCCATTAGTATTAATATCAATGCATATGGAACACTTACTTTTTTAAGTGGCTTAGAATATTATTTTCTTAAAAGTTCTGCTCGCTTCTGGTGTATAATCTATTCTTTCATAAGGTAACTTGAAATGCAAGAATGTGTAGATAACCTTATTTACTTTTTAGCAAGAAATTGTTACTATGGAGATGTGAATGCTAAGTGTAAAGAAATCTAACATACCTAGGCCTAAGAACAAAATCTTGGCTTTGACAAATGAATAATTGCATTAGCGAATATGCTAACAAGCCATCATTTATGAAGTGCTGAAGAGATAATTTCATTTGTATACATTGTCGTTACTAAATGTAGACCTACGTATGTTACACCAGGAGGTTCTTGTTGCACTGCCTCTCCAATGGTTGAGTCACTCACGCTCCACTCACACGTGGATATCAGCATAGATATAAAAGCCTAGATGCCGCATCGGCCGGCCGGACATACATCATCAAGTCCGCCATCTTGGCGCGGTAATTCAAACAATGCAGCAGGCTGCAGTATATGACGTTTTTTCGCCACTATTCGCTTAATATTGCACGGATTTTCTTGTCTGATGGTTCGTTGCAAAGCTTACATAATTCCCTACAAGTATCTAATAAAATAAAGTTGTTCCTTATTGTTTGAAAGTTAACTTGCAATGACTTTGTTTTAGCAGGTAGGGGGAAGGGGGCTTTGTTGTACACAAATGTTAATATTTACCCATAACTATTGCTGTAAACAATAATTTGAAATGCTGTGATAAGACAGATTACTAAATTAGGCCTACAGCTATGGATCTGTGCAACTTAAGTAAAATCTTTGTGTCTCGAAGTGCTCTGTTAAAAAATTCCCCAATATAATTTTTGGCACAGGCCTACAAGTTTAAGTCATAAAACTGTAGGGTTGAGCCTAAAATAAACTACAGTAGGCCCTAGAATAACTAGGATTTCTGTGTTATCTAGCCTTTGCATCTCTGCCTGCTCCTTTGAGCCTGGGGAGGGTGGGGGTTCTTCCAATTTTTTGAACGGGATGCTCCTCAGTGAATTCTGACCTCTAGACCTGGCTTTGGAAAATTTAGGGGGGATCAAGAGACCTCGTCTAGTGGCAAAAGTGACCTATCTCTAGACCTAATTTTATATGGTGAAATAATCATATAGAACTTAAATTTTTCACAAAACTACCTTTAATTTGCTCAGACTAGGATATATCATTATGGCAAGCATTAACAGTTCAATATAGCTCATCTCTAGACCTGTGTTGTCAAGGACCCAAATTATTATACCTTATTTGGGATAAGGGCCTGGGCCATCTCTATACTTCTACCCTTCCAGAAGGGGACCCATCTATAGACCAAAATTGCCAAAATGAGCCAATCCTGACAAGCAACCCTGTATACCCGGTCATAGTAGCCCCCCAGGCCACAATCATAAGGCCAGTCTAATCTTTTTTCAGCTAACTGTTCATTGGTTTGGTCACACATGTATAAATTTAAAGCTATGGGTGGCCTTATGGGTCATTAAGCCTATACTTTGAAGTAACAACTCTCAAAATGTATTCCACAATGATTCATTTTCATGATATTTGTTCTTACATTGAATGTATATATAACATTTATTGTACATTTGTGCATTTATTTATAAATATTCCCAGCAGTTTAAACAAGTTTTTTTTTTCATTGCTGTTTCCAACAGTTTAATGATACTACATTGTAATGATAATCTATATGCATTGATATGAAATTAGCAGGCTATATCAAAACATCAACAAAAACTCATTATGTGCCTTGCTTGGCCATTTAGTTCTCATTAACACTTTAATATTACATAGCTATAATGCCGTGAACGAAATCTAGAAACATCAAATTAGTGTCCAACATACACGATTTACCCTATTGACCTAATGGCCCTTAAACAATATTGTTTTAACCATTTTTTTTCGTAGGCTGTCTTATCACAGCATTTAAAATTATTGTTTACAGCAATAGTTATGGGTAAATATTAACATTTGTGTACAACTAGCCCCCTTCCCCCTACCTGCTAAAACAAAGTCATTGTAAGTTAACTTTCAAACAATAAGGAACAACTTTATTTTATTAGATACTTGTAGGGAATTATGTAAGCTTTGTAACGAGCCATCAGACAAGAAAATCCGTGCAATATTAAGCGAATAGTGGCGAAAAAACGTCATATACTGCAGCCTGCTGCATTGTTTGAATTACCGGCCCAAGATGGCGGGCCTGATGACGTGCGCCAGCCTATTCAGCTAGCGGCCGATGCGGCATCTAGGCTTTTATATCTGTGGATATCAGTGGGTGCAATCTACTTTTTTATTTACATATTTACATTTTTTCAGCGTTGAGGCGTAAAAGCAATCAAATACGACCATTTCAAATTTTATGGTTGCTTTGGAAGCAATATTCTTCATGATAAATTTTTACGTTTTTTATTTTGGCCTCATTGTAAGCAATAATCATAAATAATAGATAGATATGGAGCATGTTAGGTTGCTAGTTAGTGAATTTTGAACGAAATCCTATGCAATCATGTAGCACCAGTTTAGAGCATAGCTGTATATTTGAAAGATTTTCATCATCCTATCAGTTGGGGTGAGGTATTGTCCTTAGTTCCGTACAACGACGGAGTTGAATCGAATATCATAAATCCGTCTTCTATCAAGTCAGTCATTGGAGGTGGTATTTTAATCTTAATCCTTTGGCAATTTAAATTTCACATTGTTGTAACTGAAAAAACTATTGCTAAATATAGGTGTAGAAATTACAATTCAGTTGTAGACGCGTTTTGCAATAGTGTTTGTATGGTTACCCTTGCCATATTTCTTAGTGTTCAGTATGTTGTTGCGGCTTGTGACGGATTATTTATTAACACAAAAGACCTCTGAGAAATTTAGCCACTCATGCATTGGCTGTGCTTCATTAAACTTCGACAAATCCTCTCATCTCTAGGTTGCCCTTTCGCGGTTCTCATCCAAGTAGGTTTGGGTCTTTCAACAATGCTGGTGTCCACAGGGACCCGGTTGGCACTATCTCGAAGTGGTCGTGCGAAAGATATGACCGAGTCGTCTCCGTTTGCATCGTCATGATCACATCTGCATTTGGAATTTCCGTAATGTCCCTCTTTGTATCCACTGGTGGTAAAACGGAATCACCTGCATATTCCGGCCCCGTCACGTTTGTATCGTTACTCTGACCTAAATCTTATTTTCTGAACCTCTTTTTTTTTTGTCACTATAAAATCTGTGAGAAGGGCATCCAGCTAAAGTGTAATAACATGCGCAAGAATCACCCCACTATTTACTCATAAACACTTGGCACAAGCCCATTGACATTAATTTTTTATTTATCTCATTCATGGACAACTTTAGTTACCTTTACATGTTTCAGGGGAACGCTATAGTGACTCAAGATATGCCAAATGCCTTCTCGTAATCAAAAATAGCCTGCAGAAGATTTATAGACCCCATACACTGCTGCACAATAGGTCCAAACACAAATATTTAATTTGTGGAACTCTTGCCTATTCTATAAGGTTGTTCGTTTCTAAGCTTTTTTCGTCAGCACCTGCTTCACAACTCAAATGACCTCAATTATGCTCTTTATTGACGGCTTTACAGAATTGTTCAACCCTGCACTGCATTTCTTTTTTCTTGAGGCATTTATAGTTTTATCTCTCTTTTTGTTAGGTATTTGCCTCTCTGTTTTTTTCAGGCATAGATAGTCATGAATAATTCTGTTGGCTACCCTAACACCAATGCCACTCCCCGTCATACACCTTTCTCACTATCATCAGCCTATTTGTCAATACGATCTGTGTTATGGTCTCTGTATCTTCGTTTAATTTCATTATCTAGATTTGAATACTTAGCACATTCCATTTGCGTTCTTCATTTCTTTCCTGAAATTTGTCCATACATACATTGTGCTTTTGTCTAATCTTTGTTGTATCCTTAGTCTCATTCGATGTCAAAGTTTTCGTCTTAATAACTCATATCCAGGTACTTCTTTTCTAACAGATTTACAAACATTCTTGGTGTTAAATACTTTCGCATTGCTTGCCTGCTCCGCCTCAGGCATGCTTTCTAAAACCGAAAATCATTTCAGATTTTCATTTGCACGTTGAGATGATGCTTTTCCAAAGCTTTGTGATAAATATCTATTTGGTTTAGATTACTGGGAAGGAAGGAATATTTCTTTTTTATTTTATTTACTTCATTCGCCTTTCTGTATGGATATGCTCTGTGATAACTTGACGCACAGGACGAGTTTTCTTACGTTTGCATAACTATATCATATACCAGCTGGGCTACTCTTGTGAAAGCAAATGCAAGGTGCAAGAGATCAGTTAAAAAGCACGA
>NC_061087.1:56440987-56453540 GCF_015104395.2 Macrobrachium nipponense
GCCAGGATATCTCTGCAAAAGTTATATTTGTTTCTGTGTGTGACGTTCCAAGCTGTAATGGGTAAGAGTCAATATACTTTAGCCAAAGTTGTGGCTTGCTCTGTTTTGATATTTTATAAAGATGTTCTATTTCATTTAATCTTTTGACTTTGTCTTTACAATTGTGTGTGCTCACTAGTGTGTTCTCCTGTCTTTTAAACAGGCGGATCTATTGGAGGGGACCAAGTGTCCTAGTGAGGGGACTAAGTGTCCTAGTGAGGGGACTGTGTTTTGGAGAAGAGATAATTGGTGTGACTAATTACCGATTAAGACTATTGAAATACCGGGGGGTTGTCTGTGAGACTTGAACTATGAATTATCATTCTATTAATTATACTGTAAGAACCTGAATTATTCAATTAGTACTTTGCTTTGAATAAACGTATATTTTTGTAGCTCCGACTCTGATTTGGTGACCTTAGATAATGGAGTGGAGGTTGCAAGAGAGAGAGAGAGAGAGAGAGAGAGAGAGAGAGAGAGAGAGGAAGGCTATTGCCAGTGATCGCCTTGAGAGAGTGAGAGAGAGAGAGAGAGTGAGAGAGAGAGAGGAAGGACAAAGTGTTACCAGTTCGCCTTCCGCTCTGGCTAAACGCATACCAAATATGAAAATAGCGGCGGCGACGCTCCCATTGTTAATACATATACACATAAAGATGTCTATCTTATGAGAAATTCTCTCTTCTGTTTATTTCTCTACTTACTTCTATACAAGTCTCAAAATTTTTTAACAAAAGTAGCAATTAGCCTATACCTAGCTGATATAAAATTATTTTTGAGAGGCTAACCACTAAACATTATAGTTCATATGTAGTGCCTGTCTGTAGAATTAAATGCAAGTTCATTATAACTGAAAGAGATGTGACGTTGAAGTTGTTGAAGGTAATTTTGAGATTAGTAAGAAGTTTTCAAGTTGAGGTGAAGTATATGTTGTTCTGTGTTGATAGAGAGTGCCTGGTTTATTGTAAAAGGTGTGTTATTATTTAATGGGTACTTACTATTCGTTAAGATTGGAGTGACTAAAGAAATCGGTGTAAGAAAGAGAGCGGGATTAACAAAATTGAATGATAAGAAAGTGTCATAAATGGAGAAGAAGAGTTAAATGGGTGTAGAGAGAAATAAGACAACAGAAAGAAGCTGTGCATCACTGTAAAACTAATAAGAATGTTTTGAGGTGTTATAGAGAAAATAAAAGAAAGGGACTTGATGATGAGCAGCCGAGTGCTTGTAGAGGAGAATAGTTCAAAATGTTGATGATGAACCCTCGATGTAGCTACCATTGGCCAAAAATATTGTGTAGACCCCTTTCAGCATACATTGGAAAGGAGTGTAAAACCACATTGCGATTTTTACGGCAACGGGTTTCTCTCTGCAGTTACTCCTGGGTCTTCATGATGATTTCCAGCTACTTCAGTTTATTTATATTTATTTACTGTTTTAGAATATTATGTGACGAAATTAAAGTAAAAGTCCATAAATCAACAACTGAGTGCTGTTAGGTTAAGTATTCATTCATTATACGATTCTATAAATGACTTAATTTTTAGGCTCCCTTACTAATAAACATAAATGGTCATTGTCACTGCTACAGTGACAAGGATAAAGAATGTGGTATTGATATATATATATGTATGAAGCTACAAATGTGCTTTAATATCTACTTCTTTACCTCGGAATTAATACATTTTCATATATGTCAAACGTAGGGAAATTTTTTAGTCGATAAGAAATTCGTCGGCTCATGGGAGAGAAGCACAGAACCAAGACGTACAGTGAAACGCTCTAAACCACACGGCTATCACTGACGAACTTCTTAATAACAAAAAGATACCCCTTTCCCCCTTCTGCTAACATATATGAAAATATGTTAATTAATTCCAAGGTGTATACATAGGTATGTATATATATATATATATATATATATATATATATATATATGTAATTATAAATTCCCTCCAAAGTACATTAGTCATAAATGTGCGAGAAGTCTTTGTTTTATGTTGTTTGTAACCTGGAATCCCATTCCAGATTCCAGGTCTAATTCCGTGCATCTGCCTCCTTGCCAGCGCTCACTTACAGTAGAAGAGATTATCATAAAAAATCGGCAACCATCCTTGCATAGATCATGCATTAATTGTTATTGTGAATGATAGAATAAGCTAACACAGTTTTCGGTGCCCTCTCCCCGTGGCCTATGTGCCATTCAGTTTGTCTTCATGCTGTTCAATTTTGGTAAATTAACTCAACTTAAATCTAAATGTCTGGTTTCCTGGCAACCTTAAATAATTAAACAGTTTTTTAACACAAGGTAAGTCAACGGCGCTTCATTATTACTCCGTATGTGTTTACATGTGGGGGTCGTTTTGGATGAGGGTATATTAATAAAATCTTAGGATTCGCTGTAAAGGTCTGCCACAACCCACACACGTAAGGATACGGAGTAATAATGAAGCGCCGTTGACTTACCTTGTGTTAAAAAACTGTTTAATTATTTAAGGTTGCCAGGAAACCAGACATTTAGATTTAAGTTAAGTTAATTTACCAAAATTGAACAGCATGAAGACAAACTGAATGGCTCATAGGCCACGGGTAGAGGGCACCGAAAACTGTGTTAGCTTATTCTATCATTCACAATAACAATTAATGCATGATCTATGCAAGGATGGTTGCCGATTTTTTATGATAATCTCTTCTACTGTAAGTGAGCGCTGGCAAGGAGGCAGATGCACGGAATTAGACCTGGAATCTGGAATGGGATTCCAGGTTACAAACAACATAAAACAAAGACTTCTCGCACATTTATGACTAATGTACTTTGGAGGGAATTTATAATTACATCAAACACAATGCTGATAATATGGGGAGAAATCTAATGCTTAAGTTGAATAGCTTAATGAAGATCTTCATTGATCTTGGACAAGTCACAAGGGAAACATGTGAGTGCTTGGTTGGACAAGGGAGATAAGAGTTTCTGGTCCACTTTGTAGTTAGTGCGGGAGAGTATTAAGCCGTTAAGCACTAGTGACATAACACAAGGGGAATTGGGTAGCTAGGTAGGAAATTGAATTTCAAAACGAGGGAGAGTTTGTTTGCCTCGCAGGAAAAGAACTGGCTATATGAATGTAATTCAGACATACCTTGATGCTTTATGGTATGTGGCTTGATATGAGAAGATGGTGTCGGCATTGTTCGAGTCTGGGCCGCCAGCAAGCACCTTTGTCTAGGCCTATGGGAAGGCGAGGATGGACATCTGTCCGTGACGAGTGACTAGCAAGGAGTGAGATCAAACCAGGGTACGGAGGATTCACTTTGGGGGTAGAGTTTTCCTTCCCCTGTTGGCAGGTCATTCTGGAAACAGACATACGTCCGGTAACAAGGTCTAGGTAGAATAGGTCTTAAGACTAGGCCTAGGAAGAGCCTACCTAGCTGCCTAATTCCCTTTGTGTTATGTCATTAGTGCTTTATGGCTTAATACTCTCCTGCACCAACTACAAAGCGGACCTTGTCTGGCCTTGTCTATGCTGACCCCTAAATTCCCCCCCAAAAGTCGTACGATGTGGGGGGTAAAATGGCGGCTACTTCTAGCTTAATCTTAAATTTAATTTCTGGCGGGGCAAGGCAGGATAAAACGTAAAAAGCTCCCCCCGTTAAGAAGGCATTCACTCCCTTTCGGGCATGGAGGCCTTGGCTAATAAGTATCTTGCTTCAGCTAGACAGTCCTCTTTCTCTAACTGAGGTTTTAGTGCAGCGATACAGCTAACTACAATGGCCTACCTAACTTATAGGTGGAGATGCTAATTGGACTAACTTACTGAATTAATAATGTAGTCTAGCCTAAATGAGAACTAATGGTCGTCTATGACAACAGGCTACTCTATCCCTAGGTAAAGTTACTTTGAAAATTCTACTTGCTACTACCCTAATGCCCGGGTACTAAATTAATTAGCCTAACGTACACTATACAATTAATCAAAGGAGGACGCAATCATTTTGGAATGTGGCACGCACTAAGTGGGGTTGATTTACCTGTAGTGTTAAAATGCATAAGGTGAGGTAATGATGCGTGAGGGTGATGAGTGATTAGGAGTGTACCAGGATGAAAATTGGATGAGGTAATTATGACATTTAAGGGAGGGTTAGTAGTACAAGTTCTAGGGGTTAGATGATTTTAGTCTACTGGCAGTGATCAGGTTGGCTACCTTCTCTGGGTAGGTGCCGGGATCACTCTGCAATTGAATGTGGCACTGTACCTAGGGCACAGGTGCTAAGGAAAGCATGTGGCTCTTAATTGTTAATCTGTGAATTTGTTACATCCCTTCTTCTTCTTATTCTCCAGGGCCTGGCTACACCAGTCCTAGGAGGTGATTGAGGCACCAACTCTGGGGAAAGGCCAGAGGCAGTGGTAGCCCTAGGGACTACAGGCAAACACCCCACTTCAGCAGCTGCAGCAACTGTCGTAGAGGTAGAACCTACTGCAGGGGAGGCCCTCACTCTGGCTGTTGCGACAGCCGTCATAAGGGTAAGACTCAAGGCTGACTCCTGTCGGGCAGTTTCTGGTCGACCAGTGAAGGTATGAGGTGATGAGGAAGAAGAAGCGTCTGGCGTTGGAGAGTGGCAATGGGCTGTGTTAAGCTCCATGTTGTTTGGAGGAGCTTCCATAGAAGGATCCATGATTAGGTGAAGGTTGGGCGCCAGCACTAGCTCAGGCCCAAGTGCAGAGGTTACGTTTAGTGGTGGCTCTATGTCTGGGCTAGATGGAGCATGGCACTGCTCAGTGCTCCCAAGTGGCACTGGCAGAGAGTTAGCATCAGGCGTACCTGGGATGGGTCCCGGAGGTGCCAAACCTTTCGGTGTGCCCGTGGTGATGGAAGACGGGGTTTCCTGTCTCATGTGGAAGGCTGAGCCTTTTGGAGAATTGACAGTGTCCACTGCTCTTAGCTTGTTAGGGCACCCAGACCAATTAGTCGAGTGTCCTTTGACATTACAGGTCTTGCAGCGGAACTGTGAAGGGTCGAGCTCCCTTTGTGGTGAGGGAAGAGACCTTTTGTTGTGGACCTCACGTGAGGCTGGAGACCTGGGCCTTAGAATGCACGCTGAGTGCCCCTTCCGTCTACCATGTTGGAGAACGGAAGGTAGTGCGGATGGGGGCACACCTGCCACAGTGACAGTGTCCTGGTCTGGTGGCACTGAGGTAGTGGAGGCCTCCGTGGTGGAGGTAACTTGGCACTGGTGAGGTGCAGGTGAGGGACATCCCCAGAGGAGGTCCTGTCCCAATAGGAAACCTAATCCATGCCTAATTGTGCTCACTACGCCCAGGCGGTGAGGTTTGGTGCACCAAGGAGTGGTAACCTGCAGGACGACTGTGGGAACGGTCTTGGACTGTCCTTCAACCCAAGTTATCATCCACAATGGCACTGGCTGGCACTTGGTCCCAATCTATGAGGCACAGATCGGAGCCAGTGTTTACTGTAACCAGCAGGGTCACTGGTAGGCTAGAGCCATCCAGGGGTGCCACTGTGACAAAAGTGTGCAATGCCTTCTGAGAAACACATGGCTTTTGTTGCAGTGTCTGAAGCATTGTGTGTTCTGTTAGCTGTGTGTTGCTCACGATTCTTTGCATAGTCCCACCTAGTCTTAAAAAGGCAAGGAAGGTTTTGACCCTTCAGGAAAACTCGTTGGGAGAATTGAGGCAGATTGGTCTACCATGCAGGAGTATTACCTTACCCAGTCAACTTTGCAGGACAACAAGAATTCCATGAAAAAGCTAAAGAAGTACACAAGTAACTGGTGGAAAAGACATCCATAAGTAAGGTCTGGTGTGTGATGGCAAAACCCCCCCTATAAAGTCACTCAACAGTTGGCATTGCTCTGGTTTTGTCTCAAAGGATGATATATCTGGTGCTAATATAAAGATGATGTAAATTCGATGGATTAAGCGAATAATGTACAAACTATTGATAATTTCTTAAAATTTGTGTCTGATACCTTGGAGAGCAGACATGAAAATAACATTTTTCAAGAGCACTTCAGCACAACATATTGAAAGTGGGTAAATTTGAATTCAAATGGAATTTTACTCTAAAATTTGTATAAAACATTTCACGTATGGAAAGTTTACTTATGAAATTCCACTCAGTGTAATAAGCTAATATATGTTGATGTCAAAGTACTTATTTGGCTAAGGAACGAGTATGTGAATACTTCCGTTGGTAAAATAAATGATAGTAGCTTACCCTCTTAGATTACCTAATACATAAAAGCAGTATTTAATTTGAATAAATTGTATACTTGGTATATTTCTGCCTATGTACATTCTTATTCTGGCTAAAACAATTAAGGAAAGAAACCAGATTTCACATCCACGTTTTAACGGGCATTACATGCATGCACCCCTAAGTATGTTAATGATGAAAAAGACATCATCAGGAATACAGTCGAGAAATGAACATTTCCTGATTATCTCAGATAGTGCACTGGGATCAGCAAAGTAGGCTTTCTATGACAACACTAGAAAAACATATAAAATTTGATGTACAGTATTCTGCCATACAGAAAAAAAAGGTCAAAGATATCTGCTGTCTATTTAAGAACTGTGGAGTTAAAGTTACATTCAACAACAACGATACAATGAAACAAACACCTGCAAAAAAATCTTCCGACAATCCAGTAATAAGTACACATTCTTCATGTTTGTCTTGAATGTTCATGGAAATAGCCACCTTAGAAACAAGCATTAAGAGGAGCTTTTGGCCTTCATCAGGATCTATTTCAGCTTTAATAAAAAAGTAATTGATAGGTGTTTATAAAGAAATAAAAAGTAAAGATATAGCAGAAAGAGAAGAAAATTAAAAGACCAATTAAAATGAAAATTGTTAGTCCGAGATCTTCCTGGAGTATCATCATTTCTTGATGGCATCTTCTTTAGTTTGTAAGTACAAGCTTTTGCTGGCTGAAGGAGCAAAACTCCCATAAATATCTAACTGCAGATTGGCTGCTAGGCATATTAAACGACTTGTGAAAACGTCTTCAGAGGTGAAGGCCTTGTTTCCTTGAAAAGTATCCATCTGTCTGAGGAGTGTCCCCTCTAATATTCGTCTTTTATTTATCTATTTATTTTTTTTTGCATTATGCAGATAATTTTGGCCTTGTCGAAACAAATTTGATGGTCTAAATCTGGACAATGGTTACTATGGCACTGCCACTAACTCCGTTCCTGCACGCATTTTCATGTTCTGCTAATCTGACCAAGCAATCCCTCAGCATCCCGACGAACACATGTATGTGATTAATCTCTAAATACTGAGGGGCACAAATTCTATGAACCCAAAGGAACAATTCTAAAGTTACACTTTACACAGGTTGAGTGATATATGTAACCTTTGGAGTGAATGGTTTCCTATATACTTTTCTTGCGTTTTCATCACCACATCGGTGTACTTCAATGTCAAGAAATGATAAAATGCCATTATTTTCCCATTTAGCATTTCTTTAGTGCACAATATGTTTCTGCAATGCACTGCTGACTATTAACCTGCAACGCATTTGCGTGTCAGTCGGCTCTCTGGTCTCTTACATTAAACTGTCACCAAGAAGTTGTCTCATTGCAAACCTAACATGGCACCTTGAGTTTTCGAGACAATTCATGCCCCTGATATGTCGACCACCCCAGGACACGCCAAGGCAAGCCCCTCCTGCAGTGCCAAGGGCCTTGTCACGGGCCGTGATGCAAGCACAGACAATAATTGCAGACCGGCAACGCACCATCCGTTCCCTTCAGGATGCCCTTACTGGTTCTGGATCATGTGCCGGCAAAGTCCCTGTCTCTGTTGCCTCTGAGAAATGTGATGTGGTGATGTCCTCAGCTGCATTCAGGTCCTGGAGACATTAGATGACATGTTGGATTCACCTCAACAAGTTTCTGCTGCAGAATGTTGTCCTGTACATTAGGCTCAAGTATGTTCTGGCGCTGCAACATGCCCTGAATGCTCGGTACTCAGATGCCAAATGGAACACCCTTACTCCAGACACGGCTCTGGGTGCCATCGGGAACATTGTGTTATGGTCCTCGATCAGGCAGTGCAGTGGTCAGAATTTTTTGCCGTCGCACAAGGGAGCGAGGAGTTAGTAAGTGATTATTTCTCAAGTTGGGCTCAAAAAGCCACCGACTGTGATTTTCAAAGCCCTAAATGCAGGGAGTGCTTAGCTGAATATATGCTATTATGGGAAATAATGGTAGGTCTCAGTGATCCTGTGTTAAAAAGGTATGTATTTCAAGCATGTGATACATTTAAAAAGCTTTGCGTTGTACTTTTAAAACTGCACGCCAAGATGTTGAAAGTGTCCCACGGGTTGCTGTTGGTGCGGTAGAGTCAGCCGGTACCTTGAGTGATGACGTCACAGGTAGTGATGATGTTAGAGCCAGATGTCTCAGTGTTGTGTGGTAACTCAAATGAAAAGCATTGCGGGAACTGTGGGGGACATTATTCGCCTGGTCGAGCCTCGTGCCCAGCAAAAAGTATGACGTGCCATGGGTGCCAAAAGGTAAAGCACTTCCAGAAATGCTGCAGGAGCATGAAGAAGTCGCTGCTCGCCTCGAGTTTGGTGATTATTGCAGACACACACCTCTCCCCCAACCCTACAATTAAGACTTGTGCTTTCCATGGAAATGGGAGCTCAATGTGCACACTCGCCGTAGCAGACACAAGAGCACAGATCTGCGTTGCTGGACCAATGATTCTTTCAAGCTTGCACATAAAACCCCTGGAGTTGCAACCTCGAACAGGTCTGAGGGACGTAGCTAATCTTCGAGTGAGATGCCTCGGATCAGCGGCATGCACCATTGAAATAGGTGGGCAACGCACGAAGCCAGAGGTTCACTTCATGCCAACAGCTAAGAATGCCTGTAAGGAGCTGGAATAGTACCTCCTGGTTTCCCTCACTCTCACCCTCTCATTCCAGCGAGGCAGTCTTGCAGCCTAACTCCCTTCAGACAGCGAAGCCACCATACCTATCTGACCCATGGAGGAGAATATACCAAGACTGGAAGAATGGTTGTTATGTCATTTCTCATCCATGACATTCAGCACAACCAGGGAACATTTACCTGTGATGGCAGGTAAGCAACACCACATACATTTATTGCCTGACACCATAGCTTATGCCTGTCACACAGCAGCAGCAATCCCTAAGCATTGGGAAGAGGAGGTCAAGACCCAGCTTAACGAAAATGTTCAGAAGGGTGTAATAAAACCAGTCCCAGCAGGGGATGCACACTGTCTTTGTGAGACTCATCACACACTGGCACCCTCGACATGATTTCTAGCAACCCACATACACACGTATAAGGCTACAGCAAATGCCCATTGGGGTTTCCACCTAGTGGAATTGGACAAGGATAGCTGCCCGCTCACGACCTTCATCACCTAATGGGGCAGTATCGTTATCATAGAACACCCACGGGTCATTGTTCGGCTTTCGATGCCTATACAAAAGGGTTTGACGATGCCCTGCAAGACATCACCAAACAGCATAAATACATCGACGACATCTTGTTATACAATCACAACATCAAAGAGGCATTTTGGCACGTATATAAATTCCTGTTAACATGTGCCTCTGCAGGGATCACACTCAAGCCCAAGAAGTTCAAATTTTGCAAGAGAGAGGTTACCTTCGTCAGATACCTCTTGGGATGGGAGGCATACAAGCCCGCAGACGAACGTCTAGATGCCATTCGTAACTTCCACATGCCAGATTCATGAATCCGTTGTTCGGATTCATGAATCTGTTAGCCCCCTTCCTTGCAATGGCGACCATCATGAAGACCGTAGAGACCTCCTCAGGAAACCCACAGGAAAAATCGTATATTGGGATAGTCAGCTACGTAGCAAACTCCAGCAGGCAATCATCGTTGATCCTATTTTTCACATTAGGGCGCCCCATAAATATCGACTGACGTAGGTATGAACTTAGCCAGCGTGGAGATGGAAGCCTTCTTCAGGAGATGAGGAGTCAAGGTCCATCTGTCACCAGCCCAGTAACCCCAGTCCAACGGCAGGGCAGAAGCAGCTGTCAAATCAGCAAAGAGGCTTCTTCGAGAAAACACGTCAAAGGGTGGAGACCTTGAGTTGGACAAGATGGCCCTGGCGATACTCCAGTATCTCAACACACCTCTCAGGGAGATAAAAAAGTCGACATCTCAGCTGGTAATGGGTCGCCAGCTGCAAGATGGGGTACCAACGGCTAAAAGTCACCTGTTAATAGACATGTATTGGAGATGGCCGCATACAAAACCAAACTATTAAACAGTGGGACAGAACGGGCATAGTATCGGGAAATAGGCCATACCGTCAGTACACAGTCAAGCTTGATGGGAGTGGCAGACTCTCAAAAAGGAACAAACAACACTTGAGAGTCATCACTCTGCCCCCTAGCGCATCTGTGTCCCAGCCCTACTCCCTTAGAGCGAGTGACACATCCCAAACAGGAGCCTGGCATCATTAGTAGGCCCAAAAGGGCTGCCGGTAGACCCAAGCGGCTCAAAGACTATTAACCTGCAACTTGTTTGTGAGTCAGTCGGCTCTCTGACCTCTTACAATAAACTCCTGCCTCAAGACGTCTTCTCATTGCAAACCCATCATTTAGTATTGTCTCCCGACAGCACTAAAGAAAGTGGATATTAAATCCAAGGTGAGTCACATGACAGCTTTAAAATTGGTCAAACTGGAAAATCGTTGAAATAGAGCTTAAAAAAGGCATAAGATATCCACAGTGGAACAATGCAATTTTCATTCACATTAGTGAAAATCATGTCGTCCTATATATCAGAACAAATATATACACACACACACACACACACACACATATATATGTATATATATATATATATATATATATATATATATATATATATATATATATATATATATATATATATATATATATATATATAGTGGGTCCCCCGTATTCGTGTTCTCCAGATTCATGGACTCACACATTCGTGGATTTCTCTCAAGAATGTTTCCCAGCATTATTCGTGGAAAATTCACACATTCGCAGTATTTTCTATGAGAAATATCCACAAATTCCTGGTTTTTTGATCAATTTCATCATAAAATGCACTTTTTGTGACAAAACTATTAAAAAAACCAAGTATGAAAATTTTTAGTGGTTTTTCTTGAGTTTTAACTAACAAAATAGGGTGTTTTTAGCCTTTTTTATAGGGGTTCCAAACATTTGCGGGTTCTAACTATTCACGGGGTGGTCTGGTACACATCCCCCGCGAATAGGGGGGGACCACTGTATATATATATATATATATATATATATATATATATATATATATATATATATATAAAGTATAATGAGCACTTTAAATCACTCTGGTTTAAGGCTACGGACTATATTTCAGTGGGCAGACTGCCACCCTTATCATATTGTTAATAGTTACAATGGCGAAATATACAGTGGGAGATATGCCTGTAGGTGACCCCTGGGGTCACTGCTAAGCCGACATTGGTTCTGTTAATTGCCTTGATCCGCTGCATCACTGCCTTAGCGGTGACCTCCGGCATCACCTAAGGGCATAACTCCTACTATATACTATATATTTCGCCAATGTAGCTACTTCTGTCATTCACTACTTGATAAGGGTGGAAGCCAGTCCACCGAAATATAGTCCTTAGCATTAAACCAGTGTTTTAATGGGTCTTTTGTACTTGAGATGTATCCTGTTCTAACAGAAGAATTTATTTACACACACACACACACACACACGCATATATTAGACACACATAATATATATGAGTGAATGTGTAGATTTAGATATATAGATTAAATACTAATAATGTATATAATTATATAAGAGTATATTTATAGTAGATATCTAATATAATATAGAGAGATAATAATGTAGCCACCAAGACATATCTGTACTAGATAGATTTTAAAGATAGATATAGTATAGATATTATATATGTATATATATTATATATAGATAGATATACAATATAGATTATATATATCAGACATGAGATGGATTTATATAATATAATATATATATATTTATATATATATTATTATATCTATAGTCTTATCTCATTATATATATTACTATGTATATATATTTATATATATATATCATATATGTATATATATATATATATATATATATATATAATATATATATATATATCTAATAATATAATCATATATATATGAATATATATATATATATATATATAGATATATATATATAATATATATTGTATATATTATATATAGATATACTACATATATATATATATATATATATATATATATATAGATATATATATATATATATATATATATATATATATATATATATATATATATATATATATATATATAGGAAGATATGAAGTTTATATGGTGTTAACAGAATTCTAGGAAAACCTTAACAGCTCTGTGTCACGATTTCAAGGCAGTGCCCAATAGCTTTTACCTTCAACCGAAATAATTGAACAATGATTTATAT
>NC_061087.1:56454040-56503469 GCF_015104395.2 Macrobrachium nipponense
AATTCAGGAACATTTTCATGCCATAGACGTTAAATTAATAACTAAGAACCCTTTCACCATCGGTTTCCTCTTTACCTCGAAGGAGCGATTATCGTCTTATATATCCTCTGGTGTTATTTATAAATATACTTGCCCTGGATGTCAAACAAGGACCTATGTGGGATCCACCCGCAGACTCCCTAAGGTGCGTATCGATTCTCATCGTGGCGTAAGCATCCGTACTGGCAACAGAATTGCAAACACAGAATATTCCAATATTAGAAACCACTCCAAAATCTGTAAAACAGATCGATAATACAGACTTCTGCATTTTAGGCCATACCACCAACCCTCAAGACCTTGTTATTATGGAATCACTCTTTATTATACAACTTGTTCCGTCGTTGAACACTCATACGTCCTCCTCCTTTCTGTATTTGTCTTGACTTGTGTTGTTTATTTGTTTTTATGTTTATATATTTATATAACAATGAAGAATGTTATTTCATTATGGAAAAGGACCCAGTTCAACGTAAAGACAATTGCTTCGTGGAGAAGGGTAGAAACGAAGTTGGACTTAAAATTCATAAAACATGAACTATAAAAGTTTGTACCAAGTCCAGTAAAAGTTTTCTTCCTAAAAATCGTGGTATTAAAACAATCGTTTTGTCTGAAAACTAAAACGTCCAGGAATGGTAGATGGTCGTTCGCCTCTTTCTCGATAGAAAACTTTATGCTCGGGTGTATTGCATTGGCATGTTCTACGAAGAGGTCAGCTTTATATTCCCTTTTAAAGAGACTGAAGTATCATCAACAAACCTGGAATAAAAACGGGGTAGAATCTTAATGGGCAATTATCGAGCATTTGGTCCTCCAGGGAGCACATGAAGATATTGGCAAATGTAGGGCCAAGAGGAGAACCGATATCGACTTGTTTAAATGATTTACCATTAAAAATGAAAGCGGTGTCCTGCACTGCGAGTTCAAGTAAAGATTTATAATGTGTGCGATTAAAGTTATTGAAAGTAGAAGCAGGAACAGGAAAACAGCTTGTTAAGGATCAATTCAATAGTTTCTCCAACAGGGATATTAGTAAATAATGACTACGTCGAGACTGGCCATGAATAGATCAGAATCTTGTCGGAGAATTGTTTCTTTAAATTGCAAGGAGTTATTTACTGTATACTTATTCTTAGTTAGATGCTCCAGCATGGGTACAAGAAATTTGGCTAATTTGTAATTTGGTGTTTTAAACGAAGCAAGGATAGGTCTAAGTGGAACGTCACGTTTGTGAATTTTCGGTAGGCCGTAAAGGACACCAAATGAGGAGCCTGTGGAAAACAGTTCTGGTAAATAGTTTCATAAATAACATTTTCCTTTTTCAGAGACCTAAGAAAACAGTTGATTCTATCTTCAATTTTAAAATATATTATAGTAATCAGGTGTCCCAATAAGTTCAAATTTTGTTCTATCATTTAAAATACTTTCCATTTTCGAGAAGTACTTGCATTTGTTGAGAATCACTGTAACTTTATCTTTATCAGGTCGGGTAAAAGAATGATGTCTTCGTTTTTTGCCAGTTTTTCCAAGATGTCAAAATCTTCTTTTCGGAGAAAAGGGGTCCATCTGGTTTTGAGGTTTCTAAAGGTGCTGTGAGAGAGTTCATACAATCGTTTTTGTAGACTTACCAGATCAGTTTGTAAGGGGAGTGATTTGAGGCGGTGGAATATCGATTCAAGTGGCAAAAAGAATTTTGTAAAATAAGGTTTATGGTTAGGTAGGCAGGAGTCCAAACCCAGAGACAGCAAGAACTACTTTCTCTTAGACAGATCAATGCTGGAAAAATTAAATACAGTGGTTAAATTATTATGAAATTTAGGGACGGTAACTCCCAAACTAACAAGTTTTCTGTTATGGCGTTCCTGTACACATGAGATAAAATCCAGTAGACTCTCAGTGAACAATTTCTTTGCAAATAATAGAATCAATAAAAAGATAGTGAATTAAAGAAACTGTTGCAGTGATTTTTCATAAGTGAGCTGTACTTGTTAGTAATTGCTATATATTTACATTTGATTTCCATATTAAGAAGACTTTTTGTAGCATCTTGGTAGAATTCACAGCTACTTTCAATTTTTGTCTATTTTATGTTCATTTAATGTATGTCCTTTTTAAAATTCAATTCCTTTAATTTCAATGTGTATATTTCGTACACTTTGTAAGAATAATTTTTAACTTTTACATTTCTGAATTTCTAATTTTTAGTTTTATTTTCAAAATTTTACTAGGAATTTTATTTTTCATTTTAACAGCCCTGATGATGTAATTAATTGGATAAATACGAAACATCGCAATAAAGACAGCCCGTACATGTGTGTGTGTCCTCTTCCCTTTATTGATGATTATATATATATATATATATATATATATATATATATTATATAATATATATATATATATATATATATATATTTATATGCATACATATATATATATATATATATATATATATATATATATATATATATAAGTCATATCACATTACCGTGATTCACATACATATATCGAGCTAACAAAAATGTACCTTTAATATCTAATTCGCTCTACCTCGGAATTAATATATTTTCATATATGCTTAACCGAAGGGGAATTTTTTCTCGATAATAGACTTACCTGGACCAGGGCGCGAACCCATGGATCCTTTCAAATCCTACTACACCACCGCGGTGGTGTAGTAGGTAAAAGCTTCACTGACGTTCTTGAAAGGATCCATGGGTTCGCGCCCTGGTCCAGGCAAGTCTATTATCGAGAAAAAAATTCCCCTTCGGTTAAGCATATATGAAAATATATTATTCCGAGGTAGAGCGAATTAGATATTAAAGGACATTGTAGCTCGATAGTATATGTATATGAATCACGGAAATGTGATATGACATATATATAGTATATATATATTGTCTGTATATATATACTATATATACATATATATGCATATATATATATATATATATATATATATATATATATATATATATATATATATATATAAAACAGCAGATGACAATGGTATATGATTAACATTTATCAAAAAAGTAAATGAATAACACGAAGTGGTTACATGGTTACATGTACCCTCAGGAAAAGAAACTTAATCCAGACTGTGGAAGGACACTGCACAGATGCTATGGTGCAGTATTAGTTTTTAGAAAATTGCTCAGATATTCCGGCAATGCCATTTTACACCTGATAACACCTACTATAGCTGCCATAAACAGCAGCATAGATGGTCCAAGCGTTTGAAAGGAGCGGATGCTGAGGGCCTTTATTACGCTAGATCTTGACACCTTGTTCTTTATCATAATCCCACTGCATATTCGACTGGGCTGTCTCATTTTCTGGAATACTAGTCATATTGCAAGTAGAGGCACGTTGTACGCATCATGAACAACATCTCGCCTTCATCAATCACATAAGAAACGGCGAATGAATAGAACAGAAAGAGTCTCAGCCTTCGACACCGGAACACTCCCGGCATCAAAAGCATGCAAAAAAATTGCTAGGTCTATGAATGACCTTGGAAGGACCTCTCTCATTATCAGGTCTTGAAGGACCATCAACACCTCCAGCAACCAAAGATCGCCTCGGATGGAAGTGGACTGACCTGTCTTTGTCGTAATCTGCTCTTCAAGAGACGTTTACGACGGGAATAGGATTGTATAATCACTTCTCATCTGGCAAAAATTTTCATTTAAATTACTATTTATTGTTGTAAGTATTAGCTGAAAAATCTGATTCACATTAAAGGAATTTGAAACGTGATATATTGATATATTCCCCGTAACATAATGTCACCCAGTGAAAGTGCACTTCGTTGAGCAAGTCTTTAATAAAAATCTCACTACAAATCCCCGTACAGTAGGAAAATAATAGCTGGAAGGATGAGAAGAAAAAGGGAAAGTGAAAGAGGAGTTAAATAGGGACAAAGCACTTAAGGTCTCTTAGGGATTCTCACGGAGTAAGTGGAAGCTGACCGTCAAAGCGACCTATATGTCAACACGTGAGAGGAAAGGGACTCGATACTCACTCCTACGGCCTCTCACAATAGGCTCTAATGGACACTGATACAGTCCTTCACTTTAAAGTCGCTCATTGTCATCACCAACAATCGAGCGCTGATGGTATGTCTGATTAATGACTTCCTTTCTTTTCCTAATCGCTATATATCAGCATACAGTGAAATAACTCTCTCTCTCTCTCTCTCTCTATATAGGCTATATATATATGTATATATATATATATATATATATATATATATATATGTATGTATATGTATGAATAACTTGATCACGAAGTATATAAAACGTGATGCTATGTATAAATAAAGGTTTTTTTTGCCACGAAGGAAAGAAAATGAAAAAACGAGTTGGCCTCAGTAAAGGGTCCGAATAGGACCGAAAGTACTTGGCCAACTCGTTTTTTCATTTTCTTCCTTCGTGGCAAAAAAACCTTTATTTATATATTTAATTTATTATATAATAATATAATTATATATATTTTATATATAATATATATTATATATATGTATGTATATGTATATGTATTATATATAATTATAATAATACATATAATTATTTATTAATATAGTAATATAATATGTATGATAATGTATATATTATATAATAAATAAATAATAATAATATATAGTATATAATATATAATATATATATAAATTAATATATTATAATATTATAATATATATATACATATATATAAATATATATTATTTATAATTATTATATATAATTATATTTATATATATTTTATTATATATAGTATATATATATATATATATATATATAAATTAAATTATATTATAATACATATATATTTATATATATATAATATAATATATATATATAAATTAAATTATATACATAATATAATATATATATAATATATATATATATATATATATATATATATATATATATATGGGGGACTGGTAAAAATTTTTCTGTTACAACAGAATTCCATTAATAGAAGGAGCCCATAAAAACACCAAAATATAGAGAGAAAAGTACTATATTTCAGAGACTGCTGTCTCCCTCTTCAGGTATATGAATGAGAAAAGTTTACAGAAAAGGTGGTATTTATACCAAGAGATCCATCCACAGGTAAGCCAATTTAGGTCACCCCCGCTGATAATCTTCCTTTAATCTTCTTAAGTGTTGGTTGAATGAAAATCTTGTCGATCACATCTGGATCTCCTTTTGAGATGTTCATTACCTGTCTCTCTTTTATTAAGGCCGATTCCATCATTTGACTCTTGTACCGGCAGTTGCTGCTATAAATTATACGTGACAAATTCCAGTTTATTCTATAGTTATGTTCATTTATATGGTTGAAAACAGCTGAGTTCTGTTGTCCATGCCTAACTGACCATTTGTGTTGTATTAATCTCTGGGGAAGTGATTTTCCTGTAAATCCGATGTAAGATTGGTCACAGATCTGGCATGGGATTTCATAAACCCCTGTGTCCTTGGGGGATGTCTTTTGTTGAACGTTAATTAGGGATTTGGCTAAGGTGCTTGGGTAAGTAAATGCAAAAGGGTTAGATTTTCCAAGGGTGATAGTCACCGTCTTAATCCTGTCCAGGTGAGGAATTTTTATTTTATTGTTGGGTGTCTCTCTGGTCTTGTCGGGGGGGGGGGGGGGGGGGGGGGGGGGGGGGGGGGGGGGGGGGGGGGGGGGGGGGGGGGGGGGTGGGGGGGGGGGGGGGGGGGGGGGGGGGGGGGGGGGGGGGGGGTGGGGGGGGGGTGGTTCGTTAGAAAATTATGTTTGCTTTGTGAATTGCTTTCTCAATTATATGGTCAGGATAATTTAAAGACGAAAGTTTCTTACGAATTAGTTCAAATTCTTTTTCCAGGAAATCTGAGGAACAAATTCGTAAGGCTCTTAAGGACAGGTTGCTGGCTACACCTATCTTGATAGCAATGTCGTGATAGCTAAAGTAGTGAATGTATGAAAGTGAGAACGTTGGTTTTCTGTATATGGTAAAATTGTATTCTGTTGTGTCTCTGATTATTAAAACATAAAGAAACGGAATTATTGTTGTCTGTTTCCTATTCAACTTTAAATTTTATGCTGGGCACTAATGCGTTTAATTTCGAAAGGAATTCATTAAAATTGCCCAACCTATTATCCCAAAATGTTAGAATATCATCTACATATCTCATCCACAGCATGTTTTTGGGTTTTATTGCATTTATTACTACTGACGTTTCAAAGTATTCCATGTACAGATTGGCTAAAACAGGACTTAAAGGACTACCCATACTACACCCGAATTTTTGCTTATAGGATGATTCCCCGAATGAAAATACTTTATTAGATGCACATAATTCAACTAACGTTATTATTTTTTCAAGCGCCAATTGGAAATGATCTGAATAGGGGGATAATTTTTCCCTCAAAAACTGAAGAACGTCCTGTACTGGTACTTTTGTAAATAGGGAATGTACGTCAAGGCATAAAAGTTTTAGGTTGTGAAGTGGTATATGTGCTTCTCTGAATTTGTGACAAAAATCTTCCGAATGCTTAATGTGACTGGGAGAAAAAATGCCTAAAAAAGGGGAAAGGAGGCTAGCTAACCATTTAGAAATTTTGTAATTGAAAGCTCCGGCACATGAAACGATGGGTCTGAATGGAAGATTGTCTTTGTGAGTTTTGGGAAGGCCATAAAAGTAGGGGAGTTTAGGATTAATTACTTTAAATTTCTCTAATAGTTCAATACTCTTTTTGTCTTTGCCAATTAATCTTACTTTCCGAAAAAATTCTATGGGGACGTTTTGGAGGGGATTTTTTCGTCAGTTTGTCGTGTTTGTGTCGCTAAGGAGTTGGTTGATTTTGTCGAGGTAGAAGTCTGTCCATTATTACGATTTTGCCGTCTTTGTCGGATCTACTTATTATAACATCTAACTTTTTTTAGCGAGCGGATGGCTATCATAAATCCTGTTCCCCATAGATATAGTTTCTCTAAAGGGGAGGGTAGGGGGTAGCACCGGAGAAAAACTTCTCAATTGGTCACTGGTACACTCACTCGTACTATATCACGTGCTGAGACAAGGATAAATGTATTTTGAAGTGAAATGTTCATAACAATCGACGCTTCTTGTACCTGCACAAAAGGTTCCTCAGCATCTCGCTGAATTCTTCGACACATACTGCGTCATTCATCCTATTTCGGAAGCATTTCCCCCTTCCTGGGTATAAGACTCTTCCCTTCCAATAACTCTTTCGTCCTTTTCTATCTAACCCTTTCTAGGTCTTCTTTTCCTACTTGCCTCTGTTCTTTGTAAATCATAGCCTCCATTCTTCCCAGCAACCTAACATGCATTTTGTCCATATGAGCAAACCATCTAAAAATAGTCAGATCTTGACTTCTGACTCTCTCCCGTTAATACTACTTTTTTTTCTGTATGTCCACACTTCTCCCAATTTCAATTCTCAATGTGCTATATATCCTTAAATCCTTAGTAGAAAGGTGAGCGAAAAACTTTTTACTCCTGCTCCCTTTCTTGGCCGATGCCCTCTGCATTTCCAAAGGACATTGGTTAAAGCAAATAGTACTCGGCTGCGAAGAAAATTCCTGCAAAAGTGGCTGCAGGAGCAAGTGATCCGAAAGTCATTATTACCTCGGCGATTACGAGTGGACAGTAAATCTCCTTTTAATGAATTGTGCGTGATCACCCTCAACAAACATATAGTAATTTGATATTTTCTAACTATTAAGAAATTACAAATTTAAATTTATGAACAAGATTCCCCCAGATTGGAGAACAGTGCTACTGGGAAAATTTATAGTAACCTTGAATTCAATGTAAACAACCCAGTGCATCACCAGGCTCAAAAATTAAAAAGCCATATTGAAATAAATGACTGGAATAGCAAACAACATGAAGATGATTATGTAACAAACCTTTCAAGCAGAGAACTGAACCAGAATCTTAAATGTGCTTTAGGTTATGGTTTATCGTATGCCATTAGTGATGAGGTTTCGTGCACAAACATCATTTCAGAGATATCCAAATTGGAGAAAATAAACACAAATATATCACCTTCAATCAATTCAGTTAAAGGCAATTTTTCGGATAACTTCAAATACCTAACAAAATAGTGAATTTCCCGAAAAGGTTTACAGAAGCAATTCAAGAAACAAAGAAAGACTAAAGCTGACAAATCCAATTGTTTTGTAGTAAGTAGCAAAAAGCTACGGAAAGACCCATTAGCTATTCTAAAGAAATTCAGTTCAATAGAAGAGAAAGTGACGACCAATGGGCCCATCTTTACCTTACATGTATGGATTAATCAAGACCCATTAAACAGTTCAGCCGGTTCTATTAGCTATAAACTTTCTGAATATCTAGTTAAATTACTATCACCTATCTTGGATACTATTTCAAAATCCCATTTACAAAACTGTTGAATTCTGTGATAGACTCTCCCATATGAATTATCCAGTACTGACAAAATAACCACTTTTGATGTAACATCTTTATATACTAAGGTTCCTATTGATTACTTACTTCAATATTTATCACAACATTTGGACTTGTATAATCTAGAATTACCTACCAACGTTATTATTAATTTGGTATCCCTTTGTATAAAAAAAAAGTTCCTCGTTGGACGAGTCGTTTACGAGCTCGACTACCGATCTGGTGGTCCGAGTTCGATTCCCCGTTCTGGTGATAGAAATTCATTTCTCGATGTGGTTTGGATCCCACAATGAGCTGTAGGTCCCGTTGCTAAGTAACTAATTCCTAGCCATGTAAAAATATCTAATCCTTCGGCCAGCCTATGGGAGCTGTTAATCAGCTCAGTGGTCTGGTAAAACTAAGGTATACTTGACTTTTGTATAAAAAATTGTAAATTCACTTTCAGTGGTAATTTTTACGAACAAATATTTGGTATGGCTTTGGGTAACCCTCTTTCGCCACTTTTGTCCAATATTTACATGGAGTTCTTTAAGTCTAAACTTATTCCAAGAAATTTATTCTCTAAGGTGTTTTGGGTTAGATATGTAGACGACTGTTTGTATTGAAAAAGAAAATCCAAAGTTTCCTGATTTCTTGCATACAAATAATATTCTTGTACCATATATAAAATTCACAATAGAATATGAAGAAAATATTGTCTTGTTTATTAAATATAACACCAATTTTTGTTTTAAATTATATAGGAAACCTACGAATAATTTGTCATATATCCAATTTTACTCTAACCATGCTAAACAAATTAAGGTGTCAACATTTTCCAGTATGTGTCTTAGAGCTCTAAGAATTTGTAGTCCTGAATTTTTGAAAGATGGGTTTAAAATTACTGATAAAATAGGAGATTCATTATCTTAACCCCCATATTTTTTGGAACTTTGTAAAAACAAACCAAAAAAGGCATATGACAATCCAACTGGTGTTAACAAAGAACTTAAGAAGATTCTCATTAAACCATTTCATCCTAATTTCATTCCTGATGTACCCATATTGAAAACCATTGATATTAATTTAGTATTTAAATATAATATTTTAAGAAATAAACTAATTAAGAATAGCTCGTCAAATTCAAACGATATTGTATACAGTATTCCTTGTAAAGAATGTAATAAAATTTATATAAGGCAAACATCCAAAGATCTAAAGGGGAGATGCTCTCAGTACAAATATGCCATATTAAGAGGCTTAACAAATAATGGTATTACGGATTATTGGCTTAAGACAGGCCATACTATTAACTGGGATAATACCTTGATATTCTGCAGGGTCAAAGATCACTGCAAAGTCTCTCCTTGACTCTTCTGCTGAAAGAACACGCCATCCAGATTAACAAACTGTAACCCCGCCCCTGCTTTCTGTTTTTGTACATAAAGGTCTGTCAACTTCTATTATATGCAGTGTGAATTTGAAAATGTAGAATATACTACTACAAAAGTATTACATTTTTTTCCAAGTCCCCAGATTTTCATTCACTTTTCTATCTATCTATCTAAATATATATATAATATATATATATATATATATATATATATATATATATATATCGTAATATTATATATTCTATATATATCTGTCTATATACATATATATGTATATAATAGATATATATATATATAAATTGGTAACAGTTTATCTAAACAGTTTCAAAAATGTTTCTTTCACTTGCAGCAATACCTTCATGCGTACCCAACCTGCTTCCAGAATCAATTGACATTCTATTAGACTTTTGCAAACAACCTTTTTTACTTGACTTCTTCGGTGCAATTCTGCTGCCATCGTATTTACTCCCATTGTATTTACTCCCCAATGTTTAAACGAATCAACCACTTGAAATCTCCCACCACCCATATTGGCATTTTTGCTTCATCTTCCTGGTTTCCATTGACCCTCATAGGCTTCTGTTCCTCACATTTACTCCCAACTTCAAACTCCTTTACTAGTTTCTGAGGTTTCTATTTATTATCGTTATTCCGCACCTAATTATCTGCGAAAACCAACTATTCCTTCCTGCGTTCACGTCTCATTTTCTCTCCCTTACAACCTTGCGCGTCCTTATTTCAGTCAACTTACCCCAAACTGGTCACTCTCCTACCTGCCTCATATTCGGATACATGCTTCGTTTCCATCATGAAAATGTTTTGATATCTTTCTCAGTACATTCCACTTTTCCTTTCTCTTGATACTCAATTATGCTCAATCACCTTAACCTCCTTTACCTTTATAGAGGGGAACAGTTACTCCTGTCATCCATTCCTTCAGAACCTTTCCACCAAACAGAAATACCTTTCAATCCCTCGCCAGCTGGTCAAACACGCTACCCCTGTCGTAGTGCCGAATTTCACTCTGATCCCATCAACTATTGGTGCATATGTTTTTCTTCAACCTTTAGATTCCCCCCATTGTTAATATCTAATTGTCCCTGCTTACAGCTAGACTTTAATTGCATCATTAAACATTTGCCTCTTACATATTCAAAGTTTATGGTGTGCCGTAGGTGTTATTAGAGCTTTATGAGAGCTACTTTGCAGCATCTATTTGGTTTACAGTTGTGTTGCTTTCTGTCTACTGTCTTTCATCCATTGCCTTTTGTCTTTTCTCACCTAATGTAGTTACTCTGATTCTTCTACTTTTGCCGTGCTCTAAGTTAAGTTTCATACTTTCTCATAGACAAATCAGACGGGCGAGCCTTAACCTACTTTGTAATAATAATATTCATCATCACCATCATCGCCTCCAATTGCGCGAGATGCAAACAGCCTTGCATGATCATTATATTGTTAAGATATTTCTCTAATCCTCCATATTATCATTACGTCTCCCTGGACTAGAGAATATTCCATTATCTCTGTTCATAGAACTCAGTTTAAGTCATTGAAGCATTTGACACTCTTGATAGCTTTTCAAAGAAATACTTCAGATCAATCCCTTATCTCATTTTAGGCTAAGCCTAAAGCAAGGAAGAATATCGTTCAATGACATAAACAAGCATCACTTCGTTTTTTTTGTATTACAGAAAAGTATCCCCAACTAGTTTTTTTTTTTACTATGCTTTACCATTTGTTTAGGTACTGTGACCTTCCAAATAATCAATTCATTTAAATAATTAACGGACAAGGGTGTGCCCTCCTCACAAATTATCGGAAGATTTTATTAAAAAAAAAAGATATAGTTAAGAATAAGAAATAGTAAGTACACCAGATATATTTCTCCTTAGGGGTGTTGAAATCTGGCATTCCTTTCGCTTAGAAGTTGTATTATGAGAGAGAGAGAGACGAGAGAGAGAAGAGGAGTTGAGCTAGGGAGAGGTGGAGAGAGGAGGGGAGAGAGAGAGAGAGAGAGAGAGAGAGAGAGAGAGAGTATTTGGTTAAGATGCAGGCTTTGGACTACTTTAGTCTGTCCATTTCATAATAATAGTTTCTTCTATCTTTTTCTTTTCGTTGATGATAATGGAGAACAGAGGAAGGATTCTGTCGCGGGTGTGAGAGAGAGGAGAATGTTAGATCCAGAGGGAAATACCGGCTAGCACCTTAAATACGGGAAAGGGGTCTATGGGTCTATTCTCACACGCACACACGCACACACACATCCCACCCAATAGCCCAGGATGAAAGTTAGGCACAATAAAGGAATGGATTTTTGCCGGTCTATGGAAATGATACGATTAACTTTGCAAAATTGGCAATGAGGCTTTTCATTACTTGAGGTTCACCTCTCAACTGGTAGTTACAACCGCAATATTTGCACTGTGCACCCATGCCGTAAAGATATATGTAATAATAATAATAATAATAATAATAATAATAATAATAATAATAATAATAATAATAAAAGTCATTAGTGTCAGTTGAGTATTACAAACAATTTATAGGTATTGCAATAAAAGTAGCTGTACATTCAAACTTGAACATCAATTCGTAAAACAGCAGATGTTCTTTCCCTTTGGACTTCTAATTAAAGCTTTAGCGGGCACATAATTATGCTAGTTAAATGGTTGATTTGGACCCCGGGACATACGTACCACTCCGAAGCTCAGTGCCATTATCTAAGACCTTGGCCTTGACTGGTGAAGGCAAAACGTTGAGTTTAAGACCCATAGGCTATCGTTGTTCCACACAGAAAATACCCGATTATATGCTGTGTTTTATATAGTAGGTTGCTTACATTTAAACGTGGACATCATTCTACGATGTAGCATACATCGCCGATCCTTGCATTCATTACTAACAAGAAACAAACACAACCGAATCCAATGCCGTCATCTACTTTTCAAATCATGGCACACAGGAAAATGTCTTAGATTTTACGAATATCCTATAAAGAAATTGTCCTTTTAAAATTGCTAACTCCCTTCATTGTATTAGACAAATAATAGGCTTTTAGACATCCTGTCTTTTCAATAATCATGTAAATTTATCATTAACATAAATATGACAAGTTCCCGTAACATAAAGCCGTTTATACTTACACTTCCTTCTCTCCTCTCTTCTCTCTCTCCACTCTCTCTCTTCTTCTCTTTCTCACTCTTCTCTCTCATCTCTCTATCCCTCTCTCTATCTCTCTCTCCTCTCATCTCTCTCTCTCTATCTCTTCTCTCTCTACTCTCTCTTCTCTCTCATCTCTCTCTCTGTTTTAAATATTATGCAAACGGCTATAAAACTTTAAAACAAGGGAAAACCAATTATTAACTCGTCTCTCGCTTTTTGGGTCTGTTACAGTAAAAAAAAGAAAAGAAAAAATAATGATCTGTTGAGGCGTTATTTCAAATTGTGTTATGGACTGTTAATAGAAAAACAAATGTTCTTAGCGCAAATTAAAAGGCGAAGAAAATGATTTGATTCACCTGATTTGCCCATAATGAAGGATAGAAAATGACTCTACCTGGGAAATGAGGAAAATTTGAGTTCGAAAACTTGGTACCTCATGAAAGACCTTTATTTCACGTTGTCCTTCGGCAAAACCTCTAAATCTCCTACTCTCAGTCAAATGGGAAAATAGAAATTTTACCGCCTTTTAAGGCGGAACGCCCAGACAGGCTCTTAAATGACTAGGTACTGCCTCGTCTCTCTTTCTGGGAGGCCGTTGCTGCTCCCAGTCTGGGCCTTTTCAGGATAAAATCTTGTGAACAAGTGAGATTATATTTACAAATCAGTGGTTTTTCTTAGAATATTGCTGTCCTGTGTGCGTTATTAGTGGCAAGGTGTAGACTAAACAAGGCGTGATCCAACCTGCAGCTTACTCGGGACGCGTGCAAGCTTTTCTACTCACGCATAATTCAACGTGAAGTGGTCTTTGTAATTAGTGCTCTTAATGAGTACTACTCACACTAACAACAGGGATCAAAATTAAAAGGACACAAATTAAATACGTTCAAATATTCTCAGTCATAAGTGGAAAAAAATGATTTAGCAGAACTTTAGCCTCTAAATTCAGTACATCAAACAAATTAGAACGTGCTAAAATTGACGGCCAAATAGACGTTGTTTTCACCAACGGAAATTTGTCTGCACTGTCTAACAATACCCATTATTCATCTTTTACATTTTCATTCTAATAAATATATCATAAATATCCTCTCCTATGATTCCTGCTTCTTTAACTCAACGCGAAACACCCTTTTCAGACTTTTTTAGGCTTTCCTACCTCACCAACAAGAACAACAACAACAACGTAGTTTTTAGGCTTACTCCCCGAGTAAACGAAAATAATCTGGACAAATTCTGAATAAGAAAAAATCCGTATCTCTTTGTCAATCAGACGTGATTAGCCTGTCTCATGCAATCCGCTCTATTAACAGATCCCAAGCACAGTTCTGGAGGAGCATGCAAGTCATTGGCAACTGTTGCTCTACAGCTCCTTGCTCTTTGCGCCTTTGTTGACCTGAGCAGTGTAACATATGATACGTGGAGCTCAGTTAAAAGTGTGTGTGTATATATATATTCATATACCTGAGGAGAGAGACAGCAGTCTCTGAAATATAGTACTTTTCTCTCTACATTTTGGTGTTTTTATGGGCTCCTTTTATTAGATATATATATATATATATATTATATATATATATATATATATAGATATATATATATATATATATATATATCTATATATATACACACACACATATATATATGTATATATATATATATATATATATATATATAGTGTGTGTGTATATGTATATATGTATATATGTTTATTAAATATATATCTATATATATATATTCTATATATATATATATATATATATATATATTATATATATATATATATATAGTATATATTATATATGTTTGTGTGTGTGCTCTCACAAGACAATATTGCAAAGAAAATTATGCAAACTTTTTGTGAGTCTGTTTCTGTTTCCTGTTTCTGTCAATAGTCAACATTTTCTGTAAAATTTATTGATGTCAAATTCGACGTTTTCATGTTTTAAAGTAAAAAAGGGCGATAAAGTACAATAACAGCAATTGTTTAATATTTTGCGCATCAGTAAGGATTTTATTTTTCCATTTTTTCATTTAGTAACAAAGGACTAACTGAAATAGGTTACACTGAGCATGTACTTTGAATACAGAGTATTGCAAAAAATTAATTACGGAGAGAAAAAATGAGGACCCTTCTAGTGTAGTGAAATAAGAATCAAAATTGAACAAAAACTCGAGAGTAACTTACATTGGTAAATAAAACTTGTTAAGAATAATTCTGAATGGCGGCGGCAAGATACGGAGAGACAAGAGGAGAGGAGAGAAAGAGAGAGAGTGAGTGAAAGCGAAGGGAGGGTAATTTCAGACCAGGATGTTGAGCAAGATGACGCGATACCTTCCGCTGAGGAGGGAGAAAAGGTGGGATGGTCATCTTTAAGATTTGGGAGGCAGCCATCTTTTAACCCCTTCTTACATCAATTTAGTGACCCAGACTCCAGCTACCTCCCTTTTTATATACAAGAGGAGATTTTCTATAAAATGGGCAACTTTTTGTCGTAAAATCTCAATACATTTTATAGTCCATATCTACGTAATTCTGTAGGTCTGAGATCCATGTAAGTCTCAAAAAATATGTGATGTACTTACGTGGAACACACCTCAGAAAATTGAATTTTTTTATGTTAATCTTTACGTGTATATATATATATATATATAATTATATATATATCCATATATATATATATATATATACTATATATATAGATATATATATTATATATACATGTATATATATATATGTGTGTGTGTGTGTGTGTGTGTGTGTGTGTGTGTATGTATATCTAACAGAGATCTCGATAAACCTTCATTGGTTTTATGACCAATATCTGTTAAAATGTACGGTAGACAGGATTTCCATGGTGATGTGTATATTCGATGTGATTGTATACATTTAGATTAGAGATCGAAGCGGTTACAACGAGGTATCGTATCAAGGACAGAAATACTGGTCGCTAGTCAGTGATTTCACAGCTAGACAACTCTCGTATTAATCAATCTATAGAATAGTTTCAGATTTCCATTTTTTTCCTGTCCCGAATACAGTTTGCTCTTAAACAACAGAAGTAGACTATTCATAGAAAAATGTCATGATAAGCAAAAACAAAGAATTAACAACGAGATTTTGCAGGATAATAAGAACACTTATACTTGGAGTCTATTTACTCTCCTGAATTGGTTTTTATCTTTGTTTATTTTAATTTTCATGCTTTAGAATACTATTTAACTTAATAATCTTGGATCTCTGATGGCTCTTTAAACTGTCTGCTTTGCATCTTCGTTTTCTTGAAGGGCCCATTCAACCAGCTTCTGATTTTGGTTTTAATAAGAAATCCATTAAATATGAAAAACTTTTCGCGAACAAAGACAAAAAAAATGATGCGTGTTTGCTTAATAGTGTGGTTACGCTTCCCTTTATCCTCTCTCGTGTTGTACAGTTGGGAGATTGGGTCTCGCATTTCTGGCTACAGCGAATAAAATACTTTGCATTTGTCGACGACATTGGCCGAGAGTCTAATGAAAAAGTAAAATGACCATAATGAACAGGAGAGGATTTATTCACGAGCTTTTATCCATTTTAAAAACCTAGAAAGGCAAAATGTTAATCGCTTTCAAAATAGCTACAAAATAGCTTGGAACTATTTTTCTTTTTATTTGAAGCACGTTTGGAATATATTCGTATTATCCTTTTTTACCTTTACTTGTCAGTGTTATTAGTTTCATGAAAGCAGATATATAAAATACGTGTGAGAGGCTAGTATTGAAGCCTTTTGGAAAAGTGCTAGAAAAATTATCTTTACAACGGAAGTACTCACATTTGTAATATCGATAACTACATGCAGATGCCTGATAACAAAGATGTACTTTGAATCTTTGTCATTCTCAGAACCGAATAGGAAGATGTATTCAGCCCAACTTCTTGCAAACCCTCAAGTAAAACTAGGTTCCGTATTAGACCTAAGAGGATGATTTCTGTGTGGATGCAGAAGCTTTGGCTACTGGTGTGATGGCGCTATGATTGGACTTTGTGATTCATACCAGCTGTACTAAGAAAACATTCTCAACTCTTGTGAAAGATGGGGCAGTAAGGAAGTAATGCTGCTTCACAGTATCACATAATGTTTCGTAATTCAAAAACTCTTGATATTCATTAGCTACAGTCCAGAAGTGGGGAAAGGGAATGGAAGTGGGTACGGATTTGAAACCTACAGTATTATCTAAGATGGGTCAAATGATGGCCAAATGCCAACATTCTCTTTTATATGTAAGATTATATATATCTTGATACGGGCATTCATTGATTCTGAATATACGTACAAGCTCTGTAATATAAAATAATGAAATCATGTAGTAAAGGTTTAAGTAGGACCACACAAAGTGGGAAAACAGGGTTCATGAAAACCCTCGTCACCAATTAGCAATTTGCCATGGCACCTAATATCGGCTTAGTGGCTCCACCGGTCTCGTTTTTAATGTCCCTCCATTGTACTCCCTTTTGTCCAACTCTGTGCTGTCGTATGATTTCCATCTTCCAGGCCACACCAGTGATCTGGACGTCAACGGACGCAAAAGCCGGCAAAAACAAACAATAATCGCCCAGGTTTGACCCGACACATGAGACTTGGAAAAGGCGGGAGTTTAGCAGCATATAAGGACAGAAGTCAAGGGGCCCTAAGCAGTTCAAAACCAGCCAGCAGCAGGGAAGAATTCTTGTCTGTTGATCCTCTGGCCCACCTCCCTCTCTCCCTCAGTGACCTTTGTTGTGTCTCTGGATCCTACCCACCAAAGATCCCATGTGTTTAATTCACAGTCTGGCATTACCATCAGGACAAAGATACCGTTGGGCTTGGAATAGTTCTGCACACATTCTTTTACTTTATTTCCACTGCCTCTGATATTTTCAATCACTTTTAACCTCCTTAAGAGCCTAAGCGAAGTGATGTGATTTTCTTGTGTAATGTAAACAGTGTCAAACCATTTTGCTTATAATTCAGCTCTGAATGATTTTCTCTCTTAGCCTTCAGCATTTAGATTTGAATGTTGTTTGCTTTGACATCGGTAATATCAGTGCAATTCTGTATTGTAGAATAGGTGAACGCGTCGCTGTGTACTCATCTGTTCCCTTGGTGCCATTCTACCCTCATCTGTCAGTGGTGAGGCAGTTCCTCAAGACTGATAATTGAAGATTTATTTATTTTTTCTTTTATATCTGATTTGGTAGTGGCACCATTTGCTTTGAGGGCAGCAATACACAGAGTGAGTATTTTTATTCAATTATTCATTGTATTTACTATAGAAATTCAAGTCTGAGGTATCATAGACTCTCCTAGCAGGTGTAATGTACCCCACTCACCTGTATTTCATTCACTGACAGAGATTGTTGCTACTCGCAAACTTATTAACTGTATTTCTGATGTTATTGCATGCTATTCTGGGACAATGAATCTCTAGTGATTAGCAGTTAGCTTGGCCGTGCAGTGATCACAGTGTTAAAGTGATAAAATTTTGGGAAAGTGCGAATTTCCCCTCGAAAACTAACAATAACCACTTAGCTAGGAAAACAAATCTGGCAACTCCGCTGTATCGGCAGCTCCATTCACCTCCGTGGCCACCTTATTTGTTCTACAAACTTTTAGCTTTTTCCTCTCAGTTCTCATATTCCATCTCTTATGAAAAACCATGATAGCAATTCTAATGTAAATCACCTGCAAAATCATTCATGCGTTAAAGTAATTTCTCCCCGCTTGACAGACTTTACTTTTAACAGTTGTCAGCTGGCATTTCATGTCATCAGTTAACATAAACTTTCACTAAATGCACATAATGTTCCCCCAATTCATTTAACAGTCTCAAGTGAATGGAAGACATATACTATTATTATTCACTATACCATTACTTACTCATATCCCACGCAGAACTTAAAACTACATTTTTGGAGAGCAATATATTATTCCATCTATATTATGTAGGCTTAGACTGTGGAACTTTATACCAGTATACAAACAATCTGTAAAGTCAAATCTCATCACACATGAAGCCACTATCAGGATTTCTGTCCACCCTTAACCTCAAAGTAAAATTCATATTTAACTTTATATTTGTGGTATATGTAATCTCACTGGCCATGTTTCCACAGTCTGTTCTTAATTGGTGATTACCAGGAGCCACAAATTCCATTCCCATTTGTCAGACCGCTTCTGCAGTATTTTGCATAACTTGACTTGATCAGCGAACACTTTTGTCTGTGGAACATGACTCGCATGAGTCGTGTTCCACGGAACCTATTACCATTCATAGACTACTTTTCGTATTCGCATCTATCGCACACATTAACTTTACCATTACTTACCAAATAACCTCTGCACTGACATCGGAGCCTGCCTGTGTGCATGTTACCCCGAAAGAATAGCACCTTACAAACTTGTGCAGTAGCTGGTTTCATCCATGTGCATTTCTACAACATTCTTTGAACCGCACCTAATGTCCTTTGGGACCCACAACTTCGTCAACCAACTTCTGTTTTTAGGAACGTCCAAATCCTGTTCTCTGGAACAACCTACTCCTGTTTTTTGGAACAACCAAATCCTTTTCTTCTGAACAACCGAACAACCCATTATCACACTCAATCCTAAGGTACTAGTTTGCACCAACATTCTTTCAAGCACAACCATGTTCCTCAAAATCACCAAACATTGATCTTTAGAACAACCATCTACATACTTTGGGACAAGAAACTCCATTTTTTGTGAACAATCCAACATCCTGCAGGACTCCTATCAGCTCCTGTTCTTTACAAACAAATCCACACACTACCAGTGCCACCAATCTGTTCTTTTGAATTACTCCGCACTTAATGACAACCATTGTCTTGTGTGGCAAAACCTAGATCACGAAGTTGGCATATTCGACCCGACTTCACCAACCAATCCAACACACATTGAGTGCCACTTTCCAAATGCTTTGTGCCACCTGGAATTCTGCCTTACCACTATCTACCACAAGTGCCACCCAACTATCCGCAACTAGTGTCAACCCCACAGTCATTATGTTGTGTATGACTACCACCAATATCCTACACCTTACTCACATTGAAGGCACTCCTTTTGTAATACTGAATGCCACTCATTGACTTAGGGAACGCTCCCATTGCCACCTCATTAGTAGGATGCACTGCCTAGTAGTTCGTAGGCACTGGACTGGGTTGTGGAAAACAACAAAATCTTATGTATCATCACAATCTACCTGTCAGATGGTAGGCAACACAAATGAGGTCGTACCAAAAGCTAAACTTAGAATCATCCCTTCAGCTGGTGTCCCCTTCAGGGATGTCATTGCAGATTACTATATGCCCCAAGGGCATACTGGAACCAAGGCAGGCAATGCTCATTGCTTAACTATTATCGATAGATTCACTAGGTACCCTGAGGACATTTCTGTTCAGAGTGAGACCTCCAAGGCCACCATTAAATCCTTACTGCACATTTTCTGCAGATTTGGTTCCCCAGCAATCATGCAAAGTGACAATGGACGACACTTTATGTCCAAAGAGTTCCATGACAACCTGGCTAGTCACAGGATCAAATGCATCCATTCAATGCCCTACCATCCAGAAAGGCAGGGAATCATTGAACAATTCCTACCAATTCTTGAAATCTATCTTATCCAAACTCCTACATGAGAATGGAGGAACATAGGAGGAGAACCTGCCATGCACTCTTTTCAACCTCCAACAGAACCCGTCAGAAACTCACTTAATGAGGGGGCCAATCAATATCCTATACAAGTCCCAAACAGAATCCAGCAAGGAGGATCAGATGAATTAACTCCCATGTATCCAAAACAAACGCAGGGTAGCCTGGGGGCTAGCTCAAGCAACAGAAACAGAAGTACAAGAACAAGTCAAAGTTCAGTTAGATAAGGAAGCTACCACGTGCTATTTTGCTGTGGGGGATGAAGTATTAAATTACCTTAAGAACTATGGAAAAAACTGAGCAAAGTGGCTAAACATGAACTCACTCAAAGCCCACATAACCAGGGAGGAGAAGGAGGAGGAGAATAAAGATCCATAGCAAACTTCTAGCGCATTCAGAGGCACAACTACCATAGCTCTGAAGTACTGGCTCAACTCCTGCCCTTGACGATGTCAAGTGTCAAGATATGATGAATCTATTGCTCCAGCTTCCTGAAGTGGTCCAGGATCATCTTGGTTAAAAAGACTTCCTGGAACACAGCATTCAGTTGGAGGAAAATACAAAAACTATAGTTCAAGGTTACTATAGGGTAAGCCCGCACAAGGCAGAAAAAATCAAGAAACAAGTAGAATTGCAATTACAAGCGGGTTTCATTGAGGAAAGGCAAAGCACTGTGTCTGGACAGCCTTTTCGTAGCAAAATAGACCTAGAGAAGGGCTATTGGCAAGTTCCTCTGTCAGCAGAATCACACCAGCTGACTGCATTCACGACACAGGATGGGTTTTTCCAATATAAGGTGATGGCCTTCAGGTTAAAGCATGGACCCAGCTGTTTCCAGCGCTTCATGAATCAAGTCCTGACAGGTATTGGGAACTGTGTCGCCTGTCTTGACAATATAGTAATATTCGAAAACTCTTGGGAAGAACACCTTCGTATCATAGCTAAAGTCTTAGCTGCCCCCAGAAGGTCAAACTAGTCATTAATTTAAAGAAATGTCAGTTTTGGGGTGCAGAAATAACTTACCTTGAGCATTTCGTAGGAAACTATAAATTAATGCCAAAGGATGCCAACATTAAAGGAAATCAGGAACATGCTAAAAGGAGGCAAACAGATTTGTAGGCATGGTCCACTATTTTAGATTTATGCAACCTATCAGATGCATCTGCACCCATAATTAACCTCTTCAAAGGCAAAAAATATTCCACTGCACAGATGAATGGGAGAAAGCATGTGACAACCTTAAGGCTGTGCTTATCAGTCAGTCAGTCTCACAAACCCCAGATTACAAGAGGCCTCTTTACATGGCAGTCAATACAAGCGTTGTAGGAATCTGGACTGTTGATGCTCCAAACAAAGGATAGCATTCACCGTCCCATAGCCTATTAGGTACTCTAAAAAGGTGAATCCCGCTGAAACCAGATACAGCATTATTAAAAAAGAACTACTAGACATATATTAGCCATGAAACATTACAAGGCATACCACACAAATCATAAGTTCCCATTAACTATTTTTACAGATCATAATCCACTTAAATTAAATACCTGATATATTTCAGGAATCAGAAGAAACATCTGATGAGAACAGACAACAAAATTGCCTACATCCTGTCCAGGCACTAACCTTCATGTATGGTCTCTCATGATTAAAACCCAGTTGTAACAGCGTTTTCAATTTCTGAGTACTTGGTACATAATCCAGAGTAGGATGATAAGGAACTCCATTTTCTCTCTCACACTTCTGTCTCTTATAACCTCTTAAAACTATATAATATTTTGTCCCCTTAGCTAACAACTTCTAACTCCTCATAACTTATCGCAAATCCTCTCACCTTAGGTTATATTATTTGTTATACTACTTGCTATGCACACGTGTGATTGTACAGTACATACCGCCATATAAACTGACCACTTACTGATTAATTGTAATAGGCAATGGGTGAAGACTGACAGATGATCAGTGAACAGGTCACACATGTCCATATATCAGAGGACAGTCTATATTTAATGAATCAAACATAGCCAGGGACAATACAAAAATAGAAAGTTAAAATAAGTCTAAATAAACTCTGTAAATGAATAGTACTTTGTGTAGTACAATTTTATATTTGAGAAATAAGGTTGAGAGAGAGCATTATTTTCATGTATCAAGCTTTGCAGACATTCATGTCCAAAAAAAGTTGTAAAATTTCTCTTAGTAAGGGGAGCTGCTACACTTCATTAATTTTGAATGCATGTACAAGCTCTCTGATATAAAATAATGTAAAATCTTGTGAAGTTTTAAGTAGTACCGCACAAAGTGGAAATCAGAGTTGTGAAAACCCTCTCGCCAATAAGCAATTTGCTATGGCACCCACTATCGCCTTAATGGCTCCACCTCTCTCATTCTTAATGTCCCTCCATTGTACTTCCTTTTCTCAAATTTGTGCTGCCATGCAAATTCCATCTTTCAGCCTTAACCTGACACATCAGACTGGGAAAAGGGGGGAGTTTACCAGCATATAAGGATAGAGGTCAAGGGACACCAAGCAGTTCAAAACCAGCAAGCAGCCAGGGCAGAATTCTTGTTGGTCCTCCGACCCCTCTCCCTCTCTCCCCCAGTGACCTTTAATGTGTCTCTGGATCCAACCAACCAAAGATCCCTTGCATTAAATTCAAAGTTAGGCATTACCATCAAGACATCTTGCCTCCAGGACAAAGGTACCTAAAGTTGCCTTTGGAATTGTTCGGCACACATTCTTTTACTTTATTTCCATCACTCTCTGATATTTTCAATAAATGGCTACTTCTTTAAGAGCCTAAGCAAAATGGTGTAATTTTCTTGTGTAACATAAACATAAGCATCATTCCATTTTGCATATTATTGAACTCCGAATGATTCTCTCTCTTAGACTTCAGCATTCCCACTTGAACATTGTTTGCTTTGAAATCGTAGTGACTGCAATTCTGCATTGCAGAATAGGTGAACATGTTACTGTGTACTAATCTGTTTCCAAGGTGCCATTCTACCCTATCGGTCAACATTAAGGCAGTTCTTCAAGATTGAGAATTGAAGATTTATTTATTTCATTGTTTATACCTTGCAGAATCCTGATTTACTTAACTCCATTTAGAGATTTTCCGTTGCATATCAGATTTGCCTGTGTACAATTTGCTTCTTATCTAACATAACCATATAGCCACAGAGCTGTTAACTTTAAGCTCCTGTGTATGTTTCTTATGATCTGTTTAGTTATAATTACTAAAGTGTCGCAGAGCTGTTGACTTAAGCTCCTGTGTATGTTTCTTCTGATCTGTTTAGTTATAATTACTAAAGTTAATGTTGCTTTTTTCTTAAGATTTAATTATACTTTAACTTTCATTAGTCAGTTTTATACAAGTGGCCCCCGTCATGTTAGATGCACTGTGATCACAGGTCAGAGCACACTAGATATTGTACAGCCACGGCAGTAACAATATATATATATATATATATATATATATATATATATATATATATGTGTGTGTGAGTGTGTGTGTGTGATATATATATATATATATATATATATATATATATATATATATATATATATTTATATCACATATATATATATATCACACACACACACACACACACACACTATATATATATATATATATATATATATATATATATATATATATATATATATATATATATTGTGACGAAGTGCCAAGTATCTAGTTACTGCACTTAGCAATCATTAAATGAGTACCTCACAACAGCCAGACACCTGAACCTTCATCACAAGTAAAATACGACTGAATACTCTAAAGGTAACAGTGATCCCTTAAACAACTTACCAGTATTGCAGAAAATCAGACTAAGTTCATTAAAACAGGTGTGAGGTAATCTTATATGTAATTGAATTAATTAAAGGGCATCACTCCATCAACAACTTTAAAAGTCTAAGTATTTCCCTGATTTCAGAAGTCTAAGTACTTCCTTGGTTTTAACTCACTTCAAGTAAGTTGAAGGAAAACAACTCAATTATCACTCTATGTTTCTACCTAAACAGATCATAATTATACTGATGAAAAAAAACACATAAAAATTTTAAATACAAAAATTTATTATCAAACTCAAAATTTGTAAGTGAAATTCACAATCTCGGGGAAATTAACTGTTACTTGAAAACAAAGTAAAGTTGAATTAATTCTTGAATTAATTAAGAAAAATTAGATCAAAATTAATTTATCACAAAATTCAAGAAAATTAATTCAATCAAAATCCTAAAGTGTATGGCAATAATTAAAATTTTAAAATTAACTCACAAGTCCTAAACAATAATAAAATTTGAAAAGAATTCTGAGTAAATGCAAATTAGTTCACATGTTAAATTCAATTAAATGTGTAACGATTAATTAATGAAAACGATTAAGTCAATCAAAATGTAAATGTAAATGAAAACAGAAAAATGTGGAAAATACCAAAATTATAAAAAGCACTAATCACACAGAATATAAACTAAAAACACACACTTAAATAAGAAAATGGATAAATGCACAAAAAAATCACTTCAATAAGAAAAATGGATAAATGCACAAAAAATCACTTCAATAAGAATATGGACAAATGCACAAAAACTCACTTCAAATGAAACAAACACAAAACACAAAAATTTGCAATGTGTAAAAATTTAAACTTTTTTCCATGAAACTGCTGTCACTATTAGTTGCAACTAATAAATTTTAACACTACCTTGGTACCAATTGTTTCTTTTTGCTGCAGCTAACTCCAAAAAATTTCACTAATTCATAATATTTCTCAAAAGAAAAGGCACCATTACACACTTGTATAATGTTTGTTCAGATTCCACAAAATGCACTAAATAATACTAAATAACTCTAAAAAATATCAAATCTGAAATTTATATGAGTGACCAACAATTACGTACACTAAAGTCTTTATGTTAAGATGAAATCAAAAGTGGCGTGAGAGAGAGAGAGAAAGATCTAAGAAATCTAAACGCTATGAGGATCTAAGTCTGAATGAATCTTTCCTTTTGCACAGAAGCTGAAAACAGTGGATTCGCAAAAAACATTTTGAGCCAGCGAAAGATTATGCAATCTTTCTAGAAGCTTCTAATATGATGTAACTTTACAGAAAAATCGTGAAATCTTCACTTTACTATCGGCAAAGACATACACGTATGAAACCAATCATGTACGTTGTATGCTCAACAAAGACACGTACTCGATCGAAACAGAAGTCCCTTATCAGATGTGATGACAGCTTATGAAAACAAAACGGAGATCTCGAGATCTCTTAATCAAACATGTTGACAGGTTGTGGAAACAAATTCTATCTTGGAACGGACAACGTTAGTCTCTCTCTCTTTCATCATATTCTATGTTATACTAACTTTTACATTATGTTATGTGAAATCTGAACATACATTTTAGACATCCTATAACTCTAAGCTATATAACTCTTTTCTACATTTCATACAGACAAGGAGAAGATATATGGGTTATGAAAGTAGCAGCATATAATATACCTCCCCCGAGAAGATTGGTTATCACGGTGTTGAATCCAACGATTCGAAACAAGATAAATAATCAGCAACTATATTGTTTTTGCCACTAATGTACTGCACTCTTAAATTATACTGTTGCAAGCACAAAGACCATCTGGTCAGTCTTTGATTATGATTTTTCATTCGCTGGATAAATGATAGTGGATTGTGATCAGACAACACTAAAATTTCTTCATTCCTAGGTCTTTTCACTTACACTTCCAACTTTTTCAATGCTGTGATTAAGGCTAAAGTTTCCTTCTCGATTGTCAAGTATACTTTCTGATGTTTTTTAAGTTTTGAAGACATAAAGCACAATGGATGGTGGATATTATTTTCATCTTCTTGAAATAGAACAGCTCCAATGCCACAGTCAGAAGCATCAACTTGTATTACAAATTTCTTGCTGAAGTCTGGAGCTTGAAGTACTGGTCTTGAAGTTAAAATGGCTTTTACCTTCTCAAAGGATTCTTGATACTTTGGAGTCCAAACAAACTTAGCTTTGAGACTAGTTAAGTCTGTCAAGGGAGCTACTACGGCTGAGAAATTTTGGCAGAAACGACGATAAAATCCAGCCAGGCCTAAAAATCTCTGTAGCTGTTTCTTGGTTGTAGGTGGATACCTTCTACATTTTTATTTACTGGAGCAAGGCCTTTCCCAACTTCAAACCCAAGATACTGAACAGTTGCCTTTCCCAACTCATTCTTCTCTAGGTTGACTGTTAGTCCTGCTTCTTGTAGTTTCTTGAAAACTTTCCTCAGAATCTTCAGATGTTCTTCCCATGATGTAGAGTAAATCACTATGTCATCCAGGTATACACCTACTCCTTCTATCGATTCTAGTAGTTGATCCATCACTCGCTGGAATGTTGCAGGTGCAATCATCACACCAAACGGCAGAACAGTATACTGATCCACTCCAAAAGGAGTAATAAAAGCTGACAGCAACTTGGCATTCTCATCTAAGGGACTTTGATAATATCCTTTCAACAAATCTATCTTGGAAACAAACTTGGCTTGCCCAATATTATCAAGTAACTGATCTATAAGAGGCAAAGGATAATTGTCAGCCACACTGAAAGAATTCAGTTTCCTATAATCAATACACAATCTAAATGAACCATCTGGTTTCTTCACTAACACACATGGAGAACTGAAGTGACTTGAACTGGGTACTGCTAATCCATGTTGCAGTAAATACTCAACTTCTTTCTTCAAAACATCTTGATCTTTTACATCTGCAAAAATTTCTGGAAATCTTCTAATTACTTCACTTAAGTCTTCACCTTGTTCAACACTCAGATGTTTCAGTTTATCCTCCAAATTTTCCAAAATTGAAGAATTGTTCATCTTGCTTGCAGCTCCCAATTCGTAGCTATCATCGCCTTCTGTAGATGAAGTTGTTTGTGTTATTGACACAGTTTCAGTTTTAGTTTCTGAGAAATAAGGTTTCAATAGGTTCACATGTATCTTCCTTTGTCTTCTTCTTCTTTCTGGTGTTTCAATCACATAAGTTCTATCACTCATCTTCTGAATTATCTTGTAAGGACCTTGAAATTTATTAGTGAGGGGAAATCTCTTGACAGGTAAAAACACTAACACTTGTAGACCAACACTAAAACTTCTTAGCTTAGTCTTAACATCATATCTCTTTTTCATTTTCTCTTGACTCACTTTCAGATTTTCTAAAGAGAATTTTTTAATCTCTTTCAACCTTTTCCTCAAGTTCTTTACATACTCTCCTTGGATTTCCTCTTGATTTTCTTCCCAATTTTCTGCAAGAATCTTCAGCGGTCCTCTCACTTCTCTACCAAAAATCATCTCATTAGGCGAACATCCCATACTTTCTTGATAAGCACTCCTCACTTCAAACAACATTAATGGTAAACAGAACAATACTTTTTGAACATACTTTTCAATGTCTGGTGGAACCTTTCCAAGGCACCTTGAGTCTCTGGATGATAATCAGTGGATAACTGTTGTTTCACTCCTAACAAATTCATCACATCCTGGAATAACTTTGAAGTAAGGTTGGTTCCTTTATCACTTTGTACTATTTCTGGTATACCAAACTTTGAGAAAAACTCCACAAAATTTTCAGCAACTATCTTGGCAGTTATGTTTCTAACAGGGATTGCCTCTGGATATCTTGTCACAGGACACATTAATGTTAACAAGTACTCATTTCCCTTCTTTGTCTTTGGCAGCCGTCCAACCATATCTATAATCACTTTGCTAAAGGGTTCTCCTCTAACTTCTATAGGTTGTAGGGGGGCTTTCTTGATGGTTTCATTCAGTTTTCCAGCTATCTGGCAGGTATGACGCTCACGACAAAACCTGCAAACATCTTTGGGAAGTCCAGCCCAGAAAAAATTTTTCATGATCTTCTCCACAGTTTTTCTGATTCCCATATGTCCAGACTCATGAGCTACTGCTACCACTTGCTTCCTCAATGGATACGGAATCAAAATTTGATTATATTCGCCCCATACAGCATCTCATGGTATATCTGTAGGTCTATACTTCCTCATCAGCAAACCTTCCTTCAGGTAGGAGTTTGTTGTATCTCTTCTTGATCGACAACTCTGAAGAACAAATCAGCTAACGATGCATCCTTCTTATGCAAGTCCATTAGCTTCTCTCTTTCTTTCTTGTCACTTGACCAACTTCAAGGGTTGAATTCTCAATATCTGTTAACTCAGCTACTGTAGTTCCACTACTGTCTTCAGGAACACTTTGACTACTTAAAGTCTTTTCAGGGACAACAATTTCTTCTTCTTCATCGTCGTCGTCTTCTTCATAATGGGAAATCTCTTCTTGGTCAGCACTAGGGGAAACATCACTTTCTGGAACAATTCTTCTAAGCACAAAGATCCTTCACTTGATCCATCTTGGGTGTGTAAATCCTCAGTTTCTTCACTTGCAGTCGTAGTCCTCTTCATACTTCTGGTAGTTACACAACTAGGAAACAGGTGGGGGTTATTCTTCTCCAACTCTACCATAGGACTAATCCTCAATGGTTTGTCTGTCACTACAGGACAAGGAATAAATGGCACACCACCAACTTCATTCCCCAACAGAACATGTACTCCTTCCACAGCCAGTGAGTCCTTTACAGCAAAATCAACATTCCCTGTCACAAATTCACACAACAGGTGTGAAGCGGCATATAGGAGTTACTTCCTCTCCTCCTATACCCTTCAAAATAACTGAGTCTCCTGTGAGACTCACTGAGGGTGAGCACCATGTATTACCACACTATGGTTACTCCCTGTATCACGTAATATTTTGACTGGTACCTGGACACTCACTCCTTGAGTTGACAGCATACCCTCATAGATATATGGCTTAAAAGCCTCCACGCTGCTAAGCCACTCACTGCTTGAGGTTACATTTCCACTGGTTGCTAAACATTTACTTTGTTTAGGTTCAGTCTCCTCTGGAGTCTGATTCTTTCCCTCGCTGCTCTTCGTAGTTTGTTTCACCTGGTCACCTTTCACTACTTGACCAACTGGCTTTGACAGCTGTTGATTTCGGTAACACTCTTGACTGAAGTGTCCCGCTCTTCCACACTTGAAGCAGACAACATTAGGTTTCAGTAACTGTCTTCAAAAATTAGATGAGATTTCACATAAGGTTGCTGAGGTGTATTACCTTATGTACTCTTGGTAGTATCACTTGTAGGTTTCCCATTGAATTTGTTCCTGATATTTGGATGAGACTTAAAACCTGGGCATTGTTGATTCTGTTACTTGACATTGTGTTTTCTACTAATTATATTATAACCTTCACTCAGTGTAGCAGCTTTTCAAGTTTCTTAACCTCTCTTTCTCTCAAATAGGCTCTTATATGTTCAGGAATTCCCCTAAGATATTGTTCAAGGACAAGAAATTCTTCTAACTCATCAAAAGTTTTAACTTTAGCAGCTTCTAACCAACGTTTGAAACACCTCACTTTGTAAGTATAATCTAAGAAGGTACCCTTCTCATCTTTTCTTAAACTTCTGAATCTTTCATTGTAGTACTTTGGGGTCATCTGGTAAACTTGTAGCACACTGTGTTTAAGTACCTTGTAGTCTTTACACTGATCAGCTGTTAAGGCTAGATAAGCACTTCTCCCTTCACCAATGAAGACACTTTGTGACAAAACTGACCATTTATCTTCTGGCCATCCCATACATGAAGCCACTTTCTCAAAGTGATCAAAAAACTTATCTGGAGCTTCTTCAGTAAACTTAGGGATTAGCATCTGTACTCTTACTACATCAATTACAAGGTCTTGATTACCTTGGTTAGAGTTAGACGGTGTCACAGGTAATGTGGATCTAGGTCTTATCAATGCCATCTCCCTTTCATGTCTTGCAATTTCTCTTTCCTCTTCTGCTACTTTTTCTTCTTCTCTTTCTCTTCTTTCTCTTTTCTTCCTGTCTTCTCTTTCTCTTCTTTCTCTCTTTTCCCTGTCTTCTCTTTCTCTTTCAGCTTGCATTTTCAACTTAATCAAATTCTCTTCTGCTTTAATGCATCTAAGCTCTAACTCTGCATCATTTCTCTCTTTTTTTTCTGCTTGCTTATCCATAAGCTCAGCACGTGCTACATTCCACAACTCTTCAGCCAATTCTAACTCATTTTCATCAGTTATTCTACCAGAGCCTATCAATGATTCCATGACAATACATCTTATTTGTGCCTTTACCATACTAGTAGACACATAACCACCACATGCCACTGCTAAAGCGCTCCACTGTGCTAAAAATTCCTGAACCTTGAACTGTGCCATTTTCTCTAAGTTATCAACTAACAATTCAGTACAATAAATGCAAAACAAAAACTATATGGTCACTCTCCTAACAAAATATATCCCTAACACCACCAGTATATACTAAAGTGATAATGTAATCTGTTTTCCCGGGTCTCTGGGCACCATTAATACTTGGGGGGAAAGTGCCAAGTATCTGGTTACTACACTTACCAATCATTAAATGAGTACCTCACAACAGCCAGACACCTGAACCTTCATCACAAGTAAAATACGACTGAATACTCTAAAGGCGACAGTGATCCCTTAAACAACTTACCAGTATTGCAGAAAATCAGACTAAGTTCATTAAAACTGGTGTGAGGTAATCTTATATGTAATCAAATAAATTAAAGGGCATCACTCCATCAACAACTTTAAAAGTCTGAGTATTTCCCTGATTTCAGAAGTTTAAGTACTTCCCTGGTTCTAACTCAGTTCAAGTAAATTGAAGGAAAACAGCTCAATTATCACTCAATGTTTCTACCTAAAAAAATTACAATTATACTGGTGAAAAAGAAAACACTTATAAGAATTTTAAATACAAAAATTTATCATCAAACTCAAAATTTGTAAGTGAAATTCACAATCCCAGGGAAATTAACTGTTACTTGAAAACAAAGTAAAATTGAATTAATTCTTGAATTACTTAAGTAAAATTAGATCAAAATTAATTTATCACAAAATTCAAGAAAATTAATTCAATCAAAATTCGAAAGTGTTAGGCAATAATTAAAACTTGGGAATTAACTCACAAGTGCTAAACAACAATAAAATTTGAAAAGAATTCTGAGTAAATGCAAATTAATTCACAAGTGCAATGATTAATTAGTGAAAACGATTAAATCAATCAAAATGTAAATGCAAATGAAAACACAGAAAAATGTGGAAAACACCAAAGTTGTAAAAAGCACTAATCACACAGAATATAAACTAAAAACACACACTTAAATAAGAAAATGGATAAATGCAAAAACAAATTACTTCAATAAGAAAAATGGATAAATGCACAAAAAAACACTTCAATAAGAATATGGACAATGCACAAAAAATCACTTCAAATGAAACAAACACAAAACACAAAAATTTACAATGTGTAAAAATTTAAACTTGGTTCATGAAACCACTGTAATTATTAGTTGCAACTAATAGATTTTAACACTTTACCTTGGTACCAATTGTTTCTTTCTGCTGCAGCTAACTCCAAAAATTTCACCAATTCACAATATTTCTCAAAAGAAAAGGCGCCGTCACACACTTCCACAAAAACCACTAAATAATACTAAATAACTCTAAGAAATATCAAATCTGAAATTTATATGAGTGACCAACAATTACGTACACTAAAGTCTTTACGTTAAGATGAAATCAAAAGTGGCGTTCGAGAGAGAGAGAGAGAGAGAGAGAGAGAGAGAGAGAGAGAGAGAGAGAGATCTAAATGCTATGAGGATCTAAGTCTGAATGAATCTTTCTTTTTGCACGGAAGCTTAAAACAGTGGATTTCGCACAAAACGTTTTGGGCCAGCGAAAGATGATGCAATCTTTCTAGAAGCTTTTAATATGACGTAACTTTACAGAAAAATTGTGAAATCTTCACGTCGCTATCGGCAAAGACATACACGTATGAAACCAGTCATGTACATTGTATGCTCAACAAAGACATGCACTCAATCAAAACAGAAGTCCCTTATCAGACGTGATGACAGGTTATGAAAACAAAATGGAGATCTCGAGATCTCTTAATCAAACGTGTTGACAGGTTGTGGAAACAATTTCTATCTTGGAACGAACAGAGTTAATCTCTCTCTCTTTCTTCATATTCTACGTTATACTAACATTTTTATTATGTTATGTGAAATCTGAACATACATTTTAGAAATCCTATAACTCTAAGCTAAATAAGGAATCTGAAAATGTTCCCAAACTCTTTTCTACATTTCATACAGACAAGGAGAAGATATATGGGTTATGAAAGTAGCAGCATATAATAATATATTGTACGAAGCCCACTAAAATTTGTAAAAAAATTGAAAGTTTTCATCTAAGCTTCCAGAGAGTACATTCTCTCCCTCTTTCAGAAAGAGAGATAAAAGTTACAAAAACTGAAAACAATCGTCAAGGCAAATGACTTAACATACAAGTATATAGTTGTATCAGAATAACTGCCCTAGGTGGTCTGCCAATCTTGTTTAACAACTTAGTTACTCCAACTACATGTTTTGTCATAATTGCATTACAGAAAAGGTCCAGTTTAAAATTACTCTTATATATATTCATAGTGTCAACATTTTGGATTAAAAGAGATTCTAAAAGTTTTCTTTTTACAGTGTTATTAACATACTTTATGTTTTTAATTTTGTCCAGGTTAACAATATGATTTGAAAGAGGGCATTGTTTTCATCACCTTTCCTTAATGAGTCACAATGTTGTCTTTTTCCTTCTGTCAAAAGCAATCATTTCACCTATATATGTTTTATTACACTCATGGCAGGGAATTTCGTAAATTCATCTTTGTTTTTTGTCTACATTTTTTATATTATTTGTTAGGTACTTTTAAACAGTGTTTGTATTCTTATATACTGGGACAATGTTGCAAAATCTCTAATATTCCTTTAAAAGGCCAGGGTTTTCTTTGGTTTGTGTAAGAATAGAACACTATTATTATTACCTATGAAAATCCTTTTCTCCCTTGCCACATAATATATTCGACGGGCCTTAATATGATGTAACTAGGAGTACTCAACTGTTCAGGGATTACTTGCATTTAACTGCAAATGACCTGAACATGGAGGGAAAAACATACATTCAAAATATGGCTCAGGGCCTATTTCAGGGTAGGTATTGATTATAAAAACACTAAGATTAGCTTAATTGATTATATTTACACTCACAAATCATACTAAAATGGACTGATAGCCCCTTATTTGTTTTAAGGGGATGTAAGGGCCACATTACACAAGGGGATGTAAGAGACCCATTACACAAAATATAATCAGTGATGGATTAGATCTTGAAGTAGATGAGCAGGTGGCTGGTTTATCTGGACACGTGGTACATAGGAGACACAAAGGAGTGGAAGTATCCCAGAGCAACAAGAGGCGAGAATCCAGAATCTGCAGTGGCTCAATCGCACAGGCAGCGACGTCGGGTGGGCCAAGCAACCCCACAGGCAGCAGCGTCAGGTGGGTTAAGGAGGCCTACAGGAGCGTCAGCGACGTCAGAAGGGCCAAGGAGGCCTACAGGTGTGGCAGTGACATCAGGCGGGCTGAGCAGCCCCAAATGCAGCAGCGTCGGATTGGTTGAGGAGGCCTACAAGAGTGGCAGCGACGTTGGGAGGGCCAAGGAGGCCTATAGGAGCGGCAGTGACTTCAGGAGGCCGAGGATGAATCTAGCATCCCGGATTGAGGCAAGGGGGCCCTTGACATTGATGTGGATGTGTCCAAACTGCTGCCTGATTCTGTTTGCCGGCTGACCAGCACCCAGGTACCCATCCTATTGCCTTGTCTTACACCAAAATGCAAAATGAGCACTGGTTTTAGTCCATTAATGGTGTTAGGTTCGTCAGATTCAAGACTAGTCACCGTGTGGGTCTGTTAATGACTCTGAGGGCGGTCAACGTACGTCGTTAATGGCAGGAGCCAAACCATTTGAATAATGCCAGAACACACTTGGAGAAGGTGTGCCATAGTGAGTCCGTTAATGGCATTAGTGTCGACCGCGGAAAGGAGCTTTCAGAGACCTAGACCGTGGCACCATATTTAGTCCATTAAAGGTTGTCTGAAGGTGAGCAACCGTAGTGAGACCATTAATGGATGAGCCAAAACCACTGTGTCACCATCCAATCCGGGAGGTCATCAGTTGTGAGGATTAGACAGAAAGGCAGGTATCTGGGTACTGATGCTTTATTACAGGTGAATGGTGTTGACATAGACAGGTGCAGACGGATATGTAGTACCCGAGTTGGGTCTACAGAAAGATCCGGGCATGCAGATAGAAAATTTGTTTTTCTTTACCAACAATTATACATGAATATTTATAAATGCAATCTGCATACATACATGATTGATATATCGGCGGAAAGACCGGAGAATTTTCTACAGAATGACATAAATTGGAAATTGGCAAATCATTGTAGTGAAATGAAAAATTGAAGGACATTGTCCTTACAATGTCATGCACGTGAATGTTGATTGAGGAATGCGTACAGAAGATACAAAGGACTCGACTGCATGAAGAGGAACTTAGATTATTAAATCCCTTAAAAGGGGAGCAGTTACATTATTGATTAATTACAAGGCAAGCAGTCATGTTAGTGATCAATTTCAAATGGAAGAAGTTACACTACTGATAATTAAACCGATACAGATATATTACTTCACAAATGGCATAATCTCTGGCTGATCGCCAGTAACAATGCAATTATAATGCTGCATAAATAAAAATCAATATCAGTAAACACAGTTCAACAGTAACCCAATACAGTGAGAGTACACTTTGATTGTACCACAATACAATTATAACACAAGGCAATTATAACACAATAAAGGCATCACCCAAGAGAAGGAAAGGAAAATTAAGTTGAAGATTGAGATTGACTGACTACTATAACTTGCAATAGCACACTACCTCGTCGTTTTCTTCAGGGCCCCAGTGGAGAAGGAAATTTAATTCACTGGACTGCTATATAGTCTAGCAACAGTTGTCTCAAAGGGGGATCAGTAGATCAAAGGAAGAGGGCCGATTAATCCAGAGAGAGTTCGCCAGATTACTGCTAGACAGCATTACTTGTCCTTCTACAGACTACAGCTCTCCCATGCGGGCAGCACGTGGTTTCTTATTCTATGTGGATGCCAGTTTATCCTTTTTTGACCTCCTAGGGTGGCGTGCTCTCTCTCTTGTACCCAGGTAACCTGTAGGTACAAGTCATAGGCAGTCAAACGGACAAGAGAAGATTAAGAATCAATCCCTTAATGGAAGTGGCCTTTGGACTCGAGGGGTGAGTGCATCTGTATGAAAAAAATTAAGAATGAATATTATGAATAAAATAAAGTGTACATTACTTTGCATCAGAGATGGTGTAAACATATTATACAATATATATATTATATATATATATATATATATATATATATATTATATATGATATTATATATAGATATGTATATATATCGAGCTACAAATGTCCTTGCTCTACCTCGGTATTAATATATTTTTATATATGTTAACAGAAGGGAAATTTTTTAGTCAATAAGAAATTTGTCGGCTCAGGGGCACAAACCATCGAAACCAACAAGTTCCGGACGCACCATGAAGCCTTAAACCACACCGCCACCGCAAGAGGGTATATGTTGATGCCGCCTCTCAACTACAAATACCTGTCGCTCTCAGATGTCCGTTGTTTTGGAGTCGGCATCAACTCACATCGACCTCGGTAACATTGTAGTCCTTTAGTCTGCTCGTAGCCATGTTATGTAATTATCACATCCCTGTGATTCATATAAATCATTTGAGCTACAAATGTCCTTTGTAGCTGGAATGATTTATATGAATCACGGTGGTGTGATAATTATTCATAATATGGCTACGTTCGTCAAATGTTCGAATTGGCTAACATGGTAGAGAGGGTTGCACATTGATTCTAATTACGGAAAAACCAAGTTCGACGGTGATTTGTAAGGTTAGAATTGGTATAAACTTATAGCCTCACTGTTATCTGAATCGGTAACATCAATGTCGTCCTGATTTCGTGCCTGTCCGCTGGACGGTGGTTCGATCCCATGAGGGGACGAAATTATTATCAACTAAAAATTCCCTTGTGGTTTACATATATGAAAATATTTCAATTCCGAGGTAGAGCGAATTAGATATTAAAGGACATTTGTAGCTCGAATGATTTATATGAATCACGGTGATGTGATAATTATTCATATATGTTATATATATATATATATATAATATAGTTTTATATATATACATATATAGGCAATCGCCTTTGTTGCATTAACTACTTCTGCTTTCGATACTTCTTCAGAGTTCTGGGCAAGTATACAGATTCGTGGTGTTTCCCATTTACTGCTATCATACGTTTCACCCTATCGCGGGCTTTCTCAAGCGACAATTGCAATATATAGACATCCTCTGCTCTGTTTATACTGGCAGGGTTGGATTAGAGGTAGTTGCCATATTTTTCATTTACAATGTTTGGTCTATAAATTAAGATAGGGTGGTTAGTTATTTACGAGATATTTACATATGTTAGTTCTACATTCTGCATTTTATATCCCTAATAAAATTAGTATTACTATCATTATTATTATTATTATTACCATAAATTAACTTAAAACAACGTCCATTAACATACCAAAGAAACTTTCACGAAGTAGAATACACAGATAAGAAAACGGTTCCACTGTATTGCAAGTATCAGCGCGACATGTGGGCGCTGATCTCCGGCAAGTATAGTTGTAGATGTTCGGGTGCGTGAATTGCTATTAGAAGAAACAAATCACCTGTTAGGCAGTTTCATATATAAGAGGAATGTTCCTTTAATTCGCTCTCACACGAGAGAAAACTGACTTTAAATGTCAGGGAGAGTAAAGAATTACATTCTGCTGATAGAAATTGCTTTATAAGTGGCGCCCTGGCAATCCTCCCTAGCACTGACCTTCCATTTGTAACAATCGCTGCAATTGAGGAAATTTTCCAAATTTTAAATTTCCCTTCCAAATAAACCTGCTTTAACTTAGCCTCTTTCTCACTGGTATTGCATTTTTATGTCTGTGCTTTTATCTACGTTTTATAACATAAAATCATAGAATAAGACATATCATTTATAAAACGAGATAGACGGTTCGGAGGGGGGAAGAGGCCTTTATAGTAAATCTCTTTGGTGAGTGCGTGTTTATGTATGGAAACAAGAGGGCAAAATAATAGAAAAGTCATTACAAGAGTTTTGAAGTAAAACGCTTGATATTTATGTAGGACGCTTATGAAGAATAGTGAAAAAGAACATTGTCCAAATAGGTTAACCTTTCAAAAACGTAATTGCGTTTCTTATTACCAATATTACGTATAATAACGATAATCACACAGCAAGAATTTGCACTCTTGTTTTACAAGTAATTTACAGGCCATATTAGAAGCGTATGAAAGCCACCACAATTCGTTTTCTTTATGGTGTTCCGACACTGAAGAATAGATCGATATGGCAACCCTGAATTATTGCATTAGTCTCACAAATGCTCTCGATAGTTTACGGATAGCATTTTCTTTTTCATTCTTCCTCCCTCCCTCCCTCCCTCTAGGTTGTCCTCCCGTCGGGAAATTATGATTTCTTTTGATACTTCATCGTCGTTAGATTCTTCATTGTTCTGTATTCGATGTTTATTCTAGATTTTTTATTGGTTTTTCTCTTTACAGCATTTTTTTCACCTTTCATTAGTTTTCCCTGGTGCAAGCTGAGCTGTCTGTTTTTCTAAGAAAGCTATTTCTACCTCGTCATGAATCTTCCATATTAATTCACCACCAGTTGCCTGGATGTTTATTGACCGTCTTTCACTTATCGGTAATTGAGATCTGATATATCAGCGTTCTAATATTTTCAGTAAATACATCACAGTGATTATATGTATGAAGAGGCTGCAAACTTGTGTCTAGAGAATGAGTATTTGATGAGCTGTTGGAAGCAAAGGCTAAGAGAAAGTATTTGTGAAAGTGACAATATTTTCGCCCGTGAGGGCTGCCATCATGACATTTTCAAATAAGTACTTACAATGATCACACTGGATTATATAATATTTGTGTTTGTGCGTATATATGCATGCTTGTATGTAGGTGTATGTGTGTAAGTGTATGTGTGAGTCTGTTGGGGAGAGGGCCTTCACACGTGTGGATACTGTGCCTAATATTTTGTTAGCCTTGTTAAACTGTATATACGTTGTTTGTGCAATAATATTAATAAAGTATGAATCGCTCACGTTCAAGTATCGTGCATGTAAGCTTGGCAACACCTGTCAATATAGTCACATGAATGGGATATACAAAAGCATAAGAGTAAGAAAAGGCGTTTAGTCACATTAATAAAGACTCTCTTTGTGCGCATATAATAATTACGTTCCTAGCAATGTGCGAGTAAGGAAATCCAAAGGGTATGCTTCTAACGCAAAGATAATTTGGTAAAATATGACGAAATCTATGGACTTCTCAGAGTCACTGAATTGGAGCATTGCAGAGTTCCCACTTACTATTGTAAAATTAATAGGTTCCTCCTTCTTCTTCTTCTTGTGTTCCTCTATTCATATAGTAGGATAAGAAGCTGTCTTTAGGAAAACAAGGCTTTAGGTTGATGTCCTATTAAAGCTGGAAAGAAGGTCTTGCCTCATCTTTTATCAACTTCTCGAAATAAATTTGTATTTCACTTTCTCGTACATCAGGCTGCCGTAACTCACTCAGTAAGATGGTCAACTGGCTCTAATCTATCGCGCTCAAAACTCTAAGGTAAAGCTGCAAAGGAGACTATTAAACACACAGACTGAGAAAGGAAACCAGAGGAATATCTCATGGCTGGTTAGGTTTTACAATATCGCAGCATAGTTGTCAGAAGCCATTCGTAATTTAAATCATCATCTAGAGTAAGTTCTTTGGGTAAAAGAAGTACCAATGTCTTCAATAACTGACAACAAATTCGGTCGGCGTCTAAGAGAAGGAAATGTTGGAGAGGAGGAAAGCGCTGCTCAGCCACGCATTTCCGACCAGGCCAGCCAGCCAGCCACGCCTTCACATCTCAGTATCGACAACTACGAAAAAGTCTCGTACCCACTTCACGCCAAATTAGTTGAACGCTAATTTCCTTAATGACTTTTCACGCTAATCACCATAAAATAACTAAACATCCCTGAGTCTGAAGGAAGAAATTACACTACGGTTTTCTTTTCCTTCGGTAAGTCTTCCTATTATTGTCTTAAAAGTCAAAAACATATATTTAACGCATTTCAAATAAAAATAAAAGTTTATTTCTATTCATCTACATAGGCAGACGTACTCTCTCTCTCCCTCTGTATATATACATACACACACACACACACACACAGACACACACACAGACACACACACACACACACACACATATATATATATATATATATATATATATATATATATATATAATATATATATATATATATATATATATATATATATATATATACAGAGAGGGGGAGAAAGAGAGAGAGAGAGTACATCATCTGCCTACGTAGATGAATAGAAATAAACTTTATATATATATATATATATATATATATATATATATATATATATATATATATATATAAAGGAAAATCCATGAGGGAAATTGAAGCAATGGAGTTTCCGTTGTAAGGCCTTTCGATTCTCGTCCTTTACTATGCAGACTATTATAAATATGAAAGTAAGTTTACAAGAAAGCTCATATGAAAAACAGATATGGATAATAAAGGAAGAAGTATACCTGGAATCCAACATGCCTGAAGAATTAGTAGACCTACCCAAACCAGGGGTATACAATTTAAGAGATTTACAAAAGATTAAGTCCAACTGCTCAGAAGCACGGGTAAGGTTAAACAGGGTAGTGACTGACCATTTTTTTTTTTTTTATAAAAGTACAATTCACTAAATCTCATTTTGGTAAATGATAAAAAAAAATTTTTTTCACAAAGTGTACATTTTCATGAAAAATATATTAAAACATAACAGGTAGAAAGAATATATCTGTAAGGTAATAATTTGTAATCAAGTCAGTGATTTTATGCTTAAGGTCATTCTTAAACTTATTACCCATACAAGTATCCAAATAATACAAGCTAAAGCTAGGGTTAAGATTCCAATTGGAAGTAAGTTACATAATGGCGGATTCTAAAAGATTTTGTGAAAAGACATCTCTTGATCAAGCAATTACCAAACTGCTTGTCCAGCTTTTCCTAGGGGAGTTTTCACTTAAATGAATGAATATTGCATTGGATGTTTGCCCAGTTTTGACAGAATATTTATGCTGTTTAATTCTTACTTCTAAATCCTTGCTAGATTAGCCGATATGAAAAGAAGGGCAGTCCAAATTCCATGATTGGGGCGATCCTCTTTTCATATCGGCCAATCTAGCAAGGATTCAGTAGTCAGAATTAAACAGCATAAGTATTCTGTCAAAACTTGGCAAACATCCAATGCAATATTCATTCAAGTGAAAACTTCCGTACAATAATTTGGAACCACAGTTCAGTAATTGCTTGATCAAGAGATGTCTTTTCATAAAATCTTCAGAATTTACCATTATACTATAACCTACTTCCAATTGTAATCTTAACCCTAGCTCTGGCTTGTATTATTTGGACCCCTGTATATTTAAGAATGACCTTAAATATAAAATCACTGACTTAATTAAAAATCAGTTACCTTACAGATATTTTCTTTGTATCTGTATGTTTAATATATCTTTTGTGAAATGTACACTTTGTGAAAAAAGTTCTTATAGTTTACCAAAAGGAGATTTATTGAAATATACTATTATATACTTTTTGCGTGGTCAGTCACTGTCCTGTATAATCTTTTCATTGTCTTGGCCCTGCTTCTGAGCAGTTGGACTTAATCTTTTGTAAACCTCTCAAATTGTATACACCCATTTTGCGTAGGTCTACTAATTCTTCAGGTGTGTCGGACTCCAGGTGCATATTTTCCTTTATAATCCTTATCTGTCATTTATACAAGCTTTCTTGTGAACTTACACTAATATTTATTTCAGTCTGATTGGTAAAGGACGAGTCAAAAGATCTTGCAGCGTTATTCCATTGTTTTTCCTTCATAGATTTTGCCTTTATTTATATATTCGTTACATTCAAAATTTTCGTGATTCAGTTATACACACACACGCGCGCACGCACGTGCACACACACACACACACACACACACACACACACACACATATATATATATATATATATATATATATATATATATATATATATATATATATATATATATATATATATATATAGTATATATGTATATATACATATAGTATAATATATATAGTTATAATATATACTATAATATATTATATATATATATATATATATAATATATAGTGTGTACCTGCGTATAACTGAATCACGAAAACTTGGAACATAAAGGAAGGATTAGCTGACAATATATATTTACACAAACACACAAACACACTCACACACACACATGTATATATATATATATATATATATATGTATGTATATATATATGTGTGTGTGTGTGTGTGCGTGTGTGGTGTGTGTGTGTGTGCGGGTGTGTATGTAGGTATATGTAATGCCAGCTAATCTTTTCTAACCCCAAGTAACTTTCCATCTCCATCCTTTGAGATACCCGCTTCACATTTGTTGTGGTCACTTCACAAATGTCATTAAATTTGAACTAACTTCTAATTTGACCTCGATGAAATCTCATAGACTTCCGTTCCGTTCATTCACAAAATATTCCCACGTATCCAGCAACAGGCTGCATTCTCTCCGGAGAACATTTCTTTGTTGTTTATTTTGCTTCAATATCCATTTAATTATTAAGCTTCCTCTTAGCACTGACGTACCTTGAGAACACCTTCATCATTCACGATTTTGCATATCTGCATAGGATTTTTCATTTATAGTACAAATGATCTTCGTGTACACTCGTTCAATTCTTCATCTCACCACATGATATTTTTATTTCCTCTCCCTCTTCTCTTTTACTCTTAGTGTAGTCTGCTTATTCTATGACTTGGTCTTAAATTTTGCATCATTGATACTGACTCCTTACACTTCAAGGAGAAGTGAATATAGATACAAGTTTTAGTTGCATAGGAAAAGATAAAAATCGGGCTATATATTGATTATTAATGAAAGCAAGAAAGTTTGATGAGAAGAAAATGAATAATGATTGTATGAAACAGATCACTTAAAAATGGGTTAAGGTTAAAGATAAGTAAATTTTCAAGAATCGCACTGGACTGAAAATAAAAAGCAATATGGCGAGATATTATTATTATTATTATTATTATTATTATTATTATTATTATTATTATTATTATTATTATTATTATTATTATTATATTCAAAATGAAACCTATTTATATGGAACAAGCTTCCAAAGAATATGGTGTTCATTACGAAGAAGAAAGAGGAGGTAAAGGGAAATACATGTAGAAGAGTTCCCACTTATTAAAAAAGAAAAAAAAATTAATAAACAAATAAAAATGTATTAAGATACAAGGAGAATAGTATTAAGGTAGTAATGCATTTCGTCTTTGCTCGAACTTTTGAAGTTCCAATTGCACGACAGTCTCTGGGAGGCTGTTCCACAGTGCAGCGGTGTGAGGAATAAAGAATCTCTGGAACTGAAGATGCTGTTCAGCGAATCTGGTTAATCTCGGCAGATAAAGGGGATCAGGGATTAAATGTGGGTGAGAAAGATCTCTGTTGAAATACAGCTCTTTGGAACAGGTACTGTATTACTAAGTTTGCACTCCTATGCAAAGATACTACGTTGACATAAAAATCTATAGAATCTACATATATTGGGAGACAACACACTAGAAACTTTTTTTTTAAAGCAAAGGGAAGAAACCATCAGGATCTTCTCTACCCCAGCTATCAAGAATATCCAGAATTTTCTTAACATCTCTGGAGCGAAATGCAAATTTTGTAAGAATAAGTTCAGGATTAGATATATCACGGAGAAGGATATCCCCAGCTGATAACTTAGCTTCAAAGCTTCAATGAAACATTTCAGCCTTTTTCTTAGGCCCAGTAACCAATCTACCATCGCCTGTTAGTAGTGGTAAAATGGAGGACGACCTTGACCCAAAGATAGATGATGCCAGTTTGGTAATTCTTATAAGTTTCCTTTTCAAGGAATCATTGTCATTTCTCTATTCTCAACACGGGAAGACTCGACAAAAATGGTGCCATTTTCAATTGAACAATTTCGTCTCCATGCGTTGAATTTGGTCTGTTTATCATGGCAGGCTCGTCTATATGTATCATTAAACCAAGGTCGTTCATTTGCCCTAAATTTGATAACCTTTCTAGGGACATATCTTATTAAAATAGTCATCAGTGTTTCATTTAACTTCTTGAGATCAGGATCTTATGTAGCATCTGAAATATTAAGTTCCTGACAAGCTTCAATAATGCAATCCCAGTTAGTTCTGGATTTTAGCCAGGCCGTTTTTTTAATGATAGCATTAGGATTACACTGACTGACAGATATGTACATCTCAATGGCGAAATGATCAGAAGTGCCTATATATTCACAGACCTTGGACTTGACAATAGCTGGAATATCTGCGAATATGAGGTCTTATCTCTTACCAGAAATGTGAGTGTGTGCCACAACTAGCTGGACAAAATCGGAGGATACACAGAACTCAAGAGCAGACCAGTCATGTTGATCTGTGGAATTAAAATTTAGCACGCACTGTGCCTTGCATTGAATTTATATTATACATTTTATATTAAAGCTTACTGAACACCCATTAATTAAAGTATTGAATTAGACACTTGTACTTATTATATTTCAATAGGTCGCATCCAAGTTGGGGTAGACATAAGATTTGCAAGTCTATCCGGAACCTTTTCATTTTTGGAGCCAACTTTTCTATAACCGGCTATTGTAGTGATCCCTTCATCACAAGCATATTCTTATTATCATCATTAGCAGTGGCAATTAAATAGACTAGAATTGCATGAGTCCTTATAATTCAACTTAGGTTTGCATGTAATTTTCGAACGCAGTGGTATTATTTATATTAGTACCAAAATAGCAATCATTCATTTGCAAAACCTGTTTCTATGACTGACTATTTCGTGATGATTATTGTCCTTTTGTTCACAGCTTCATTTTACTTCACCATTTTTGTATTGTTGTATCAAAGAGTATTTAATCCATCTAATTTTACCATCTTTTCGTGATCCATTTTTCCATTAAAATTATTGATTTTATGCACTCATCAGCTATTAAAGTTTGGTGTCGTAGAGAATATAGAATAAAATGCTGCTTTGTATAACCACTGAATAAATCTTTGTAAATGGTGTCCTTGTACTCTATCACCGACCTGAGTCTGGAAACTAAAGTGATGAAGAGAACTTAATTCGTTTAAGAAAACTTGAAGTTTGGAGAAGGACTTACATATCTAACTAGAAGTTACAAGTCTAATTGACAATATAAAGTAGTAAGTACAAGCTATGAATATCTATAAAGTCGATTCATTTAAGGTAGATTCTTGCGCCTACGAGACGTTTGTTTGGCGGCCTCTGATTGGCTGGTAGCGGGAGGCAGACTGCTCGCTCAGTGGGTCATATTTTCGTTTGTAGCTTAGAAAACTAGCAATATGTTTACATTTCTTCATTTATCTCACGTTTTACAAAAGATAGGAAAGTTTTGGTCATACCTAAGGATTCGGTATTAAATGTACAATTAAATAATCTTTTCCTGAAATCAATAAGTTAAAATACAAAGGAATTACAACGAGTAGAAGTGAAGGGAGAAACATTTCATTCTTTATACCTGTTTTTATTCATCATCGGATTTTGCATAATTCACGAGATCAAGATAAAATGAAATCTTGTGTTTTAAAACAATAAAATCACCCTGAATACGCTGGTGCTTTCAGATTTTAAATGCGTGTAATATGTAAAGAGAAAATGAAGAATATGTCTTATTATGTTGCATTCGTGCTTGACTCTGTTTGACAGTAGTGCCGACTGCCGAGAGACGCAAGATATCGTGGGGCTGGTCCTCTCAGATAGAGCTGTTGGCAGTTGCCAATTGGCGATAAGAGAAGTTTGCAGTTTCGAGGCTATGTATTTACCGAATTATTATGTCATTACATTTTCTATAAATAAATGCATAGAATTCCCATTATGACTTTCGAACATTTTTATTAAAATATTATATATGTCCGTATTTCTGGACATATCTGATAAAAAGAAAAGTAAATAATCAGATGGAAGCATCTGGGTGTTGGCTTCAATTTAGTCTAAGTGAGAAATGTACATGCTTTATGAGGCTCACTGATAAATAACAGAACTTGTTTCTCTGGCCAATAACATCAAAAGCTTATGGTTTTCATATGTTCACTCAATAAACAAAAGTACAGATGTTTATTTCTTACCATAAAATTTGTTGACGACGTAACGAATATAATATAGTCTTTTTCAGAATTGCTTGAGTTACTCTTACACCAGAATGTTTATCTCCTTTATATACATGTTACACTTGAAAACATGTCTCCAACAATGTTTAGGAAAAATTTGCTTAGTTTTCTCCTGAGGTAGTTGATTATTCTTGAATCACTTAATTCATACCTGAGTTAGAATAGCTCCCGTAACCGTTCCCACAGCCCTGCATAATTGTATATACGTATATATATATAGTACATGTAGGATAATGAGACTAATCAGAAGACTGTTATATCATCATCTTTTTATACAAAAAGAATGGAAATTCATGCAGATATATTATGTCATAAACACAAAAGAAAGTCGTCTCGTCACAGTAGGCTTACATTGGTATGTCATTAGGCTATCGATATGAACAAAAAGAAATTAAAATTTTACAAATTTTCTTACGTCATCATTATTTAAAAAATAAATAAAGGAAAATCGTGCATATATACATAGTCATGTCATTACCTATTGGAACAAAAAGAATGGGAAATTATAAAGATACATTGATATCCCCTTTTCTATTAAAAACCAAGTAAAAAAGAATTTATAAACAGATATGTACATTGTTATGCCATTAAATATTAAAAAAAGGAAACTCATATGGATATACTGTAGTTATGAAATTGCCTATCCAAAAAATGGAAAACTATAGAAACACTGTTAGGTCTTCAACTTAAAAAAAAATAATAATAATGGAAAATCATTGATATAGATCATCACTGTCAGTGTCATCCTCACTAATATCAATATCATCACGGTCAGTGTCATCCTCCCTAATATCAATATCATCACTGTCAGTTTCGTCATCTCCAATGTCAATAACAAAACTTTCAAACATATGCTCTCTAGCAACATCTTTCCTCCTATAATCATCTTCTAATTTCTTAACGTGGTGAAAACATTTCTTCCAGTGTTCTGTTGTAACTTTGTCTATCGCCAGTTTCGTAAGCTGCTCAACAGTTTTCAAAGATTGATTTGCATTAGAGTTATTTTTTCTGATATCCCCCTTTATTTGAGCCCATATAAGTTCTATGGGGTTAAACTGACAATAATATGGTGGCAGTCTGAGCACATCATGACCATTTGCACGGGCTATCTCATCTATCACATACCTCTGTTTTTCTTTGTGACACTTGGCAATCTGCAGCAATTTTGGCTTTGTTGCTGATGGGTCGTGGGTGACGTTATTAGAAGAAAGCCACTCTATGAATTCACTTTTTCTGTTGCTGGTTGTTGGCACTTTATTTTCTATTTTTGCTATGGTAGGGAGCATTGTCCATTATGATTAGAGATCTATCTTCTATATTAGGCAATAGTTTGTTCCTTAAACCACTTTAAAAAAAGCCTTTCATGGTCCATGGAATCAATGGTAGTCCCCTTTGGCACCATTTTTGACCTAAACAACAATAGCGCATCTTTGACAAACCCCTTCTCACTCCCCGCGTGCACCACAATAAATCTTAACCCCTTTCCAGTCTTAAGTTTGGGTCCTATTTCTCCTTCACCCGTTGTCCAACACTGACGTACACATTCATTTTGGTTTATCCAAGTTTCATCAAGGAATACTTCAGGTTTACGTTCAGTTGCACTACAATTCCTATTCTTTTCAATTAACCGTAGGTATTCAGTTCTCGCGGCCACTATATCATCACGTTCCATTAAAAATTGCTCTTCCACTCGTCACTTTTTTGTACCGGAATCCAAGCCCTCTCACAATTTTCCATAACGTTGTTCTTCCACCATTAAACTTTACCGGGTCTTCCTTCACTTTTTCCAGTAGGGCATCTAACGTTGGGAGCTCTCCTCTCTCGTAAAAAGACAAAATCTCCTTCCGAATACACTCATTTTCAAAACTATCCACCTTGTCCTTCACTCGGATCCTCTTCCTGGGATATACAGGTGAAGCGAAGGGGACGTTACCACACTCAGATGACTGTCGCTTGATTTTTTTCACTGTGTTGGTTGGCACTCCTGTAGCTTTGGCGGTCTTCTCAAATACTTCATTTCTTGAGTCTGCTCCCCACTGTGAGCTGAAGTAACGATGAACATTCATTATAATGTTGCGAGCTTGACTTGCAAATCTGGAAACGGTGCGACGAATGGTGCTGTCATCTCGAGACATCTGCTTGAAAAGAAAAAGAAATCTTGCTTAGTTCGTTGCTGTTTATTGCTCCACTGAGATTATTATTTCATATCACTCAATTAAGTCTCTGATATCTCTTTCGTTTGAAAATATATTCATATAAGAAAATTAGAAGCAATATGTTGAAACCAACCTCATTAAAACTAAGGATGAGCTGAAGAGTGCGAAGTAGGTCCGTAGATTTCAAATTCATTCCTGGACTGAATTTCCCGCCCGCGGCCAGCCTAAACCTCCAACGATACCAGATGCATCCATCTGATTATTTACTTTTTTTATCAGATATGTCCAGAAATACGGACATATATGATATTTTGAGTAAAAATGTTCGAAAGTCATAATGGGAATTCTATGCATTTATTTATAGAAAATGTAATGACATAATAATTCGGTGAATACAGTCTCGAAACTGCAAACTTCTCATATCGCCAATTGGCAACTGCCAACACGCCAACGGCTCTAGCTGAGAGGACCAGACCTAACGATGTGTCTCGGCACTATTGTCAAACCGAGTCAAGCACGAGTGCAACATAAAAAGACATATTCTTCATTTTCTCTTTACATATTACACGCATCTAAAATCTGAAAGTACCGGCGTATTCAGGGTGATTTTATTGTTTAATAACACAAGATTTTATTTTATCTTGATCTCATGAATTATGCAAAATCCGATGATGAATAAAAACAGGTATAAAGAATGAAATGTTTCTCCCTTCACTTCTACTCGTTGTAATTCCTTTGTATTTTAACTTATTGATTTCAGGAAAAGATTATTTAATTGTACATTTAATACCGAATCCTTAGGTATGACCAAAACTTTCCTATCTTTTGTAAAACGTGAGATAAATGAAGAAATGTAAACATATTGCTAGTTTTCTAAGCTACAAACGAAAATATGACCCACTGAGCGAGCAGTCTGCCTCCCGCTACCAGCCAATCAGAGGCCGCCAAACAAACGTCTCGTAGGCGCAAGAATCTACCTTAAATGAATCGACTATAGTAAGTTTTATTCGAGGCTAATGTAAATGCCTCATATAAATCATTG
>NC_061087.1:56503969-56528969 GCF_015104395.2 Macrobrachium nipponense
CAATGATTTATATGAGGCATTTACATTAGCCTCGAATAAAACTTACTAGATATTCATAGTTTGTACTTACTACTGTATATTGTCAATTAGACTTGTAACTTCAAGTTAGATAAGTAAGTCCTTCTCCAAACTTCAAGTTTTCTTAAACGAATTAAGTTCTCTTCATCACTTTAGTTTCCAAACTCAGGTCGGTGATAGAGTACAAGGACGCCATTTACAAAGATTTATTCAGTGGTTATATCTAGCAGCATTTTATTCTATATTCTCTAGGACACTAAACTTTAATAGCTGATGAGTGCATACAAAATCAATAATTTTAATGGAAAAATGGATCACGAAAAGATGATAACAGTAGATGGATTAAATACTCTTTGATACAACAATACAAAAATGGTGAAGTAAAATGAAGCTGCGAACAAAAGGACAATAATCATCATGAAATAGTCAGTCATAGAAACAGGTTTTGCAAATGACTGATTGCTATTTTGGTACTAACATAAATAATACCACTGCGTTCCAAAATTACATGCAAACCTAAGCTGAATTATAAGGACTCATGCAATTCTAGTCTATTTAATTGCCACTGTTAATGATGATAATAAGAATATGCTTGTGATGAAGGGATCACTACAATAGTCGGTTATAGAAAAGTTGGCTCCAAAAATGAAAAGGTTCCGGATAGACTTGCAAATCTTATGCCTACCCCAACTTGGATGCGACCTATTGAAATCTAATAAGTACAAGTGTCTAATTCAATACTTTAATTAATGGGTGTTCAGTAAGCTTTAATATAAAATGTATAATATAAATTCAATGCAAGGCACAGTGCGTGCTAAGTTTTAATTCCACAGATCAACATGACTGGTCTGCTCTTGAGTTCTGTGTATCCTCCGATTTTGTCCAGCTAGTTGTGGAACCACACTCACATTTCTGGTAAGAGATAAGACCTCATATTCGCAGATATTCCAGCTATTGTCAAGTCCAAGGTCTGTGAATATATAGGCACTTCTGATCATTTCGCCATTGAGATGTACATATCTGTCAGTCAGTGTAATCCTAATGCTATCATTAAAAAAAACGGCCTGGCTAAAATCCAGAACTAACTGGGATTGCATTATTGAAGCTTGTCAGGAACTTAATATTTCAAGATGCTACATAAGATCCTGATCTCAAGAAGTTAAATGAAACACTGATGACTATTTTAATAAGATATGTCCCTAGAAAGGTTATCAAATTTAGGGCAAATGAACGACCTTGGTTTAATGATACATATAGACGAGCCTGCCATGATAAACAGACCAAATTCAACGCATGGAGACGAAATTGTTCAATTGAAAATGACACCATTTTTGTCGAGTCTTCCCGTGTTGAGAATAGAGAAATGACAATGATTCCTTGAAAAGGAAACTTATAAGAATTACCAAACTGGCATCATCTATCTTTGGGTCAAGGTCGTCCTCCATTTTACCACTACTAACAGGCGATGGTAGATTGGTTACTGGGCCTAAGAAAAAGGCTGAAATGTTTCATTGAAGCTTTGAAGCTAAGTTATCAGCTGGGGATATCCTTCTCCGTGATATATCTAATCCTGAACTTATTCTTACAAATTTGCATTTCGCTCCAGAGATGTTAAGAAATTCTGGATATTCTTGATAGCTGGGGTAGAGAAGATCCTGGTGGTTTCTTCCCTTTGCTTTAAAAAAAAAGTTTTCTAGTGTTTGTCTCCCAATATATGTAGATTCTATAGATTTTTATGTCAACGTAGTATCTTTGCATAGGAGTGCAAACTTAGTAATACAGTACCTGTTCCAAAGAGCTGTATTTCAACAGAGATCTTTCTCACCCACATTTAATCCCTGATCCCCTTTATCTGCCGAGATTAACCAGATTCGCTGAACAGCATCTTCAGTTCCAGAGATTCTTTATTCCTCACACCGCTGCACTGTGGAACAGCCTCCCAGAGACTATCGTGCAATTGGAACTTCAGAAGTTCGAGCAAAGACGAAATGCATTACTACCTTAATACTATTCTCCTTGTATCTTAATACATTTTTATTTTTTTTCTTTTGTTTATTAATTTTTTCTTTTTTAATAAGTGGGAACTCTTCTACATGTATTTCCCTTTACCTCCTCTTTCTTCTTCGTAATGAACACCATATTCTTTGGAAGCTTGTTCCATATAAATAGGTTTCATTTTGAATACAATAATAATAATAATAATAATAATAATAATAATAATAATAATAATAATAATAATAATGATAATAATATCTCGCCATATTGCTTTTTTATTTTCAGTCCAGTGCGATTCTTGAAAATTTACTTATCTTTAACCTTAACCCATTTTTAAGTGATCTGTTTCATACAATCATTATTCATTTTCTTCTCATCAAACTTTCTTGCTTTCATTAATAATCAATATATAGCCCGATTTTTATCTTTTCCTATGCAACTAAAACTTGTATCTATATTCACTTCTCCTTGAAGTGTAAGGAGTCAGTATCAATGATGCAAAATTTAAGACCAAGTCATAGAATAAGCAGACTACACTAAGAGTAAAAGAAGAGAGAGGAGGAAATAAAAATATCATGTGGTGAGATGAAGAATTGAACGAGTGTACACGAAGATCATTTGTACTATAAATGAAAAATCCTATGCAGATATGCAAAATCGTGAATGATGAAGGTGTTCTCAAGGTACGTCAGTGCTAAGAGGAAGCTTAATAATTAAATGGATATTGAAGCAAAATAAACAACAAAGAAATTTTCTCCGGAGAGAATGCAGCCTGTTGCTGGATACGTGGGAATATTTTGTGAATGAACGGAACGGAAGTCTATGAGATTTCATCGAGGTCAAATTAGAAGTTAGTTCAAATTTAATGACATTTGTGAAGTGACCACAACAAATGTGAAGCGGGTATCTCAAAGGATGGAGATGGAAAGTTACTTGGGTTAGAAAAGATTAGCTGGCATTACATATACCTACATACACACCCGCGCACACACACACCACACACGCACACACACACACACACATATATATATCATACATATATACTATATATATATATATATATATATATATATATACACACATAAAAGATTAGCTGACAATATACTATATATATATATATATATAATATACATATAATATTATATTAATATATATAATATATATACTATATATATATATATACATGTGTGTGTGAGTGTGTTTGTGTGTTTGTGTAAATATATATTGTCAGCTAATCCTTCCTTTATGTTCCAAGTTTTCGTGATTCAGTTATACGCAGGTACACACTATATATATATATATATATATATATATATATATATATATATATATATATATATATATATATATATATATGTATATATACATATATATATAGATATATAGTCATATATACATATATATATAATATATATATATCATATGTATATATATACATATACATATATATATATATATATATATATATATATATATATATATATATATATGTGTGTGTGTGTGTGTGTGTGTGTGTGTGTGTGTGTGTGTGTGTGTGTGCACGTGCGTGCGCGCGTGTGTGTGTATAACTGAATCACGAAAATTTTGAATGTAACGAATATATAAATAAAGGCAAAATCTATGAAGGAAAGTGAAACAATGGAATAACGCTGCAAGATCTTTTGACTCGTCCTTTACTAATCAGACTGAAAAAAATATTAGTGTAAGTTCACAAGAAAGCTTATATAAATGACAGATAAGGATTATAAAGGAAAATGTGCACCTGGAGTCCGACACACCTGAAGAATTAGTAGACCTACGCAAATTGGGTGTATACAATTTGAGAGGTTTACAAAAGATTAAGTCCAACTGCTCAGAAGCAGGGCCAAGACAATGAAAAGATTATACAGGACAGTGACTGACCACGCAAAAAGTTATATAATAGATATTTCAATAAATCTCCTTTTGGTAAACTATAAGAACTTTTTTCACAAAGTGTACATTTCACAAAAGATATATTAAACATACAGATACAAAGAAAATATCTGTAAGGTAACTGATTTTTTAATTAAGTCAGTGATTTTATATTTAAGGTCATTCTTAAATATACAGGGGTCCAAATAATACAAGCCAGAGCTAGGGTTAAGATTACAATTGGAAGTAGGTTATAGTATAATGGTAAATTCTAAAGATTTTATGAAAAGACATCTCTTGATCAAGCAATTACTGAACTGTGGTTCCAAATTATTGTACGGAAGTTTTCACTTGAATGAATATTGCATTGGATGTTTGCCAAGTTTTGACAGAATACTTATGCTGTTTAATTCTGACTACTGAATCCTTGCTAGATTGGCCGATATGAAAAGAGGATCGCCCCAATCATGGAATTTGGACTGCCCTTCTTTTCATATCGGCTAATCTAGCAAGGATTTAGAAGTAAGAATTAAATTGCATAAGTATTCTGTCAAAACTGGGCAAACATCCAATGCAATATTCATTCATATAAGTGAAAACTCCCATAGGAAAAACTGGACAAGCAGTTTGGTAATTGCTTGATCAAGAGATGTCTTTTCACAAAATCTTTTAGAATCCGCCATTATGTAACTTACTTCCAATTGGAATCTTAACCCTAGCTTTAGCTTGTATTATTTGGATACTTGTATGGGTAATAAGTTTAAGAATGACCTTAAGCATAAAATCACTGACTTGATTACAAATTAATTACCTTACAGATATATTCTTTCTACCTGTATGTTTAATATATTTTTCATGAAAATGTACACTTTGTGAAAAAAATTTTTTTTTATCATTTACCAAAATGAGATTTAGTGAATTGTACTTTTATAGAAAAAAAAAAAATTTGGTCAGTCACTACCCTGTTTAACCTTACCCGTGCTTCTGAGCAGTTGGACTTAATCTTTTGTAAATCTCTTAAATTGTATACCCGCTGGTTTGGGTAGGTCTACTAATTCTTCAGGCATGTTGGATTCCAGGTATACTTCTTCCTTTATTATCCATATCTGTTTTTTCATATGAGCTTTCTTGTAAACTTACTTTCATATTTATAAATAGTCTGCATAGTAAAGGACGAGAATCGAAAGGCCTTACAACGGAAACTCCATTGCTTTCAATTTCCCTCATGGATTTTTCCTTTATATATATATTATATATATATATATATATATATATATATATATATATATATATATTATATATATATATATATATATATATATATATATATATATATATATATATATATATATATATATATATATATATAAAGTTTATTTCTATTCATCTACGTAGGCAGATGTACTCTCTCTCTCTTTCTCCCCCTCTCTGTATTATATATTATAGTATATATTATAATATATTATATAATATATTATTATAGATAATATTAATGCAATATATATTTATATATATATATATTATATCAAATATATATATACTATATATGTGTCTGTGTGTGTGTCTGTGTGTGTGTGTGTGTGTATGTATATATACAGAGGGAGAGAGAGAGTACGTCTGCCTATGTAGATGAATAGAAATAACTTTTATTTTTATTTGAAATGCGTTAAATATATGTTTTTGACTTTTAAGACAATAATAGGAAAGACTTACCGAAGGAAAAGAAAAACGTAGTGTAATTTCTTCCTTCAGACTCAGGGATGTTTAGTTATTTTATGGTGATTAGCGTGAAAAGTCATTAAGGAAATTAGCGTTCAACTAATTTGGCGTGAAGTGGGTACGAGACTTTTTCGTAGTTGTCGATACTGAGATGAAGGCGTGGCTGGCTGGCTGCCTGGTCGGAAATGCGTGGCTGAGCAGCGCTTTCCTCCTCTCCAACATTTCCTTCTTTTAGACGCCGACCGAATTTGTTGTCAGTTATTGAAGACATTGGTACTTCTTTTACCCAAAGAACTTACTCTAGATGATGATTTAAATTACGAATGGCTTCTGACAACTATGCTGCGATATTGTAAAACCTAACCAGCCATGAGATATTCCTCTGGTTTCCTTTCTCAGTCTGTGTTTAATAGTCTCCATTGCAGCTTTACCTTAGAGTTTTGAGCGCGATAGATTAGAGCCAGTTGACCATCTTACTGAGTGAGTTACGGCTGCCTGATGTACGAGAAAGTGAAATACAAAATTTATTTAGAGAAGTGGATAAAAGATGAGGCAAGACCTTCTTTCCAGCTTTAATAGGACATCAACCTAAAGCCTTGTTTTCCTAAAGACAGCTTCTTATCCTACTATATGAATAGAGGAACACAAGAAGAAGAAGGAGGAACCTATTAATTTTACAATAGTAAGTGGGAACTCTGCAATGCTCCAATTCAGTGACTCTGAGAAGTCCATAGATTTCATCATATTTTACCAAATTATCTTTGCATTAGAAGCATACCCTTTGGATTTCCTTAATCGCGCATTGCTAGGAACGTAATTATTATATGCGCAAAGAGAGTCTATTAATGTGGCTAAAAGCGCCTTTTCTTACTCTTACGCCTTTTGTATATCCCATTCATGTTGACTATATTGGCAGATGTTGCCAAGCTTACATGCACGATACTGAACGTGAGCGATGCATACTTTATTATATTATTGCCAACTAAACAACGTATATACAGTTTAACAAGGTCTAACAAATTTTAGTGGCACAGTATCCATACGTGTGAAGGCCCTCTCCCCAACAGACCACACATTCACTCACACATACACCTACATACAAGCATGCATATATACGCACACAAACAAATATTATATAATCCAGTGTGATCATTGTAAGTACTTATTTGAAAATGTCATGATGGCAGTCCTCACGGGCGAAAATATTGTCACTTTCACAAATACTTTCTTTTAGCCTTTGCTTCCAACAGCTCATCAAATACTCATTCTCTAGACACAAGTTTGCAGCCTCTTCATACATATAATCACTGTGATGTATTTACTGAAAATATTAGAACGCTGATATATCAGATCTCAATTACCGATAAGTGAAAGACGGTCAATAAACATCCAGGCAACTGGTGGTGAATTAATATGGAAGATTCATGACGAGGTAGAAATAGCTTTCTTAGAAAAACAGACAGCTTAGCTTGCACCAGGGAAACTAATGAAAGGTGAAATAAAAGCTGTAAAGAGAAAAACCAATAGAAATGTAGAATAAACATCGAATACAGAACAATGAAGAATCCAACGACGATGAAGTAACAATAGAAATCATAAATTCCCGACGGGAGGACAACCTAGAGAGAGAGGAAGGGGGGAGGAAGAATGAAAAAGAAAATGCTATCCGTAAACTATCGAGAGCATTTGTGAGACTAATGCAATAATTCAGGGTTGCCATATCGATCTATTCTTCAGTGTCGGAACACCATAAAGAAAACGAATTGTGGTGGCTTTCATACGCTTCTAATATGGCCTGTAAATTACTTGTAAAACAAGAGTGCAAATTCTTGCTGTGTGATTATCGTTATTATACGTAATATTGGTAATAAGAAACGCAATTACGTTTTTGAAAGGTTAACCTATTTGGACAATGTTCTTTTTCACTATTCTTCATAAGCGTCCTACATAAATATCAAGCGTTTTACTTCAAAACTCTTGTAATGACTTTTCTATTATTTTGCCCTCTTGTTTCCTTACATAAACACGCACTCAAACAAGAGATTTACTATAAAGGCCTCTTCCCCCCTCCGAACCGTCTATCTCGTTTTATAAATGATATGTCTTATTCTATGATTTTATGTTATAAAACGTAGATAAAAGCACAGACATAAAAATGCAATACCAGTGAGAAAGAGGCTAAGTTAAAGCAGGTTTATTTGGAAGGGAAATTTAAAATTTGAAAAATTTCCTCAACTGCAGCGATTGTTACAAAGGGAAGGTCAGTGCTGGGGAGGATTGCCAGGGCGCCACTTATAAAGTAATTTCTATCAGCAGAATGTAATTCTTTACTCTCCCTGACATTTAAAGTCAGTTTTCTCTCGTGTGAGAGCGAATTACAGGAACATTCCTCTTATATATAAAAGTGCCTAACAGGTGATTTGTTTCTTCTAATAGCAATTCACGCACCCGAACATCTACAACTATACTTGCCGGAGATCAGCGCCCACATGTCGCGCTGATACTTGCAATACAGTGGAACCGTTTTCTTATCTGTGTATTCTACTTCGTGAAGGTTTGTTTGGTATGTCAATGGACGTTTTTTTAAGTTTAATTTATGGTAATGATAATAATAATGATAGTAATACTAATTTTATTAGGGATATAAAATGCAGAATGTAGAACTAACATATGTAAATATCTCGTAGATAACTAACCACCCTATCTTAATTTATAGACCAAACATTGCAAATGAAAAATATGGCAACTCCTTCTAATCCAACCCTATCAGTATAAACAGAGCAAAGGAGTCTATATATTTCAATTGTCGCTTGAGAAAGCCTGCGATAGGGTGAAATGTACGATAGCAGTAATAGTAAAACACACGCCACGAATCTGAATACAGGCAGTCCCCAGGTTACGACGGTCTCGCTTATTAACGTTCCGAGGTTACGACGCTTTTCAATTATATTCATCAGACATTATTTCCAGGGTTACGACACATGTTCCAGGGTTACGACGCCTACAAAGCTCATCTGGCAGATGAAATATGACACCAAAAAATGCAAAATAATCAATATTTGAAGGTTTTTTTTGATGAAAAAATGCCATAAGAATGCAGTTTACATACTTTTCAATGCACCCAAAGCATTAAAAGTAAGGTTTTCTTAGGATTTTTGACGATGTTCCGGCTTACGACGATTTTCGGCTTACGACGCGTCTCAAGAACGGAACCCCCGTCGTAACCCGGGGACTGCCTGTACTTGCCCAGAACTCTGAAGAAGTATCGAAAGCAGAAGCAAGGAAATATGAAAAGTCTGCAGCAAAGAAGTTATTGCAACAAAGGCGATTGCCTATATATATATGTAAACGAGATAAGAATCTCGTTTTTATTTAGTAAACGTGGAACCCCGAGCGTCAGGCAAACTGATACACACACAATCTCTCTCTCTCTCTCTCTCTCTCTCTCTCCAAGCGACCTCTCTCTCTCTCTCTCCATTCTAACAGGTCATCAAATGAGAGACAAAGATATGGAAAAATATAACATTTATTTAACAATGGAAAGATAATCCAAGTCTCACAGACTAACTACAAAGAGGGAGGGCCGTTCAACCTTCCTACAGCGTACTACAGAATGCTGGAAGTTGCAGACAAAGAGGGATATTCAAGAATCCAAAATGAGAGAAAATTTTAGTGTTACTGAAGATGAAGCATGATATGACTTTACTTTATAATGCCAGAGACGTGCTTATTACTTATATTTTATTTTAAGCCGGCCAATGTTTTCTTATATGTATGAGCTCTTTTGTTTGACCATTTGCTAGGCAGGTGCTAGCAATTTTGCGTGGCCGAGCTTCTGTGACAGGGGTTATAATTAATAATATATTTAATATGTTCGTTGTGACATTTCTTGGAATGTGAAGACTGTTCACTTTTAACTTCCCATAGAGACAGCTGAAGCAACGACCTGATAAAGCTGATAAATGATTTCTGTGATGGCGTGATTCGAAAAGTGCATAGTTAGGCGGGTCAATGTTCACGAGTTCATGGGTCTTTTCCAAGTGCCTTTGAGAAACTGGTTGTAGCCAGTAATGTGGGGCGTTAACAAAGTGTGCATTCGTATATATGTGTGCGCCTCTTCCTTTGATAATGGCATCCTTAGCCAAGTCTATGGGGAGACTTTCAGAGACGTCTGTGGGAGAAAGGCAAGATGCTGGGGATAGCTCTGCGAAAGTTTATTTAGTTTGGTGTGTGTTTTCCAGGCTGCAATAGGTAAGTGTACCTTACATTAGCCAAAGGGATGGCTTGTTACACATTGTAAGAATGTTTAATCTTTAACTTTGTCTTTAAACTTATGTGTGCTAACGAGTCGTTCTCTGTCTTTGTAACAGACGATTCTGGCGAGGGAATTAAGTGTTCTGGCAAGGGATGACCGCGAGTCCCGTATGGGAGGAGAGACAATTGGTGTGACAAATTACTGATTAAGACATTTTAAATACTGGGGGGTTAACTGAACAAATACATGTATATATATAGTACATATACATACATACATACATATATATATATATTTATATATATATCTATATATATCTATATATAAGATATATATATATATATATATATATATATATACATATTGTTACTGCCGTGGCTGTGCAATATCTAGTGTGCTCTGACCTGTGATCACTGTGCATCTAACATGAGGGGGCCACTTGTGTAAAACCGATTAATGAAAGTTAAAGTATAATTAAATCAATTGAATCTTAAGAAAAAAGCAACATTACCTTTAGTAATTATAACTAAACAGATCATAAGAAACATACACAGGAGCTTAAAGTTAACAGCTCTGTGGCTATGTGATGTTAGATAAGAAGCAAATTGTGCCACAAGGAAATCTGATATGCAATGGAAAATCTCTAAATGGAGTTAAGTAAATCAGGATTTTGTAGCTTATAGACATGAACAAATAAAATCTTCAATTCTCAATCTTGAAGAACTGCCTTAATGCTGATCGATAGGGTAGAATGGCACCTTGGAAACAGATGAGTACACAGTAACATGTTCACCTATTCTGCAATACAGAAGTGCAGTCACTACAATTTCAAAGCAAACAATGTTGAAGTGGGAATGCTGAAGGCTAAGAGAGAGAGAATCAATCAGAGTTCAATAATATGCAAAATGGAATGATGCATATGTTTATGTTACACAGAAAATTACACCATTTTGCTTAGGCTCTTAAAGAGGTAGCAAGTGATTGAAAATATCAGAGAGTGATGGAAATAGAGTAAAAGAATGTGTGCCGAATAATTCCAAAGGCAACTTTAGGTACCTTTGTCCTGAAGGCGAGACGTCTTGATGGTAATGCCTAACTTTGAATTTAATGCAAGGGATCTTTGGTTGGTTGGATCCAGAGACACAATAAAGGTCACTGGGGGGGAGAGGGAGAGGGGTCGGAGGACCAACAAGAATTCTGGCCTGGCTGCTGGTTGGTTTTGAACTGCTTGGTGGTCCCTTGACCTCTATCCTTATATGCTGGTAAACTTCTCCCCCTTTTCCCAGTCTGATGTGTCAGGTTAACCCTGGGTGATTACTGTTAGGTTTTGCTGGTTTTTTCTAGCATCCGTTGGCGTCTGGGTTGCAAGTGTAGGCTGAAAGATGGAATTTGCATGGCAGCACAAATTGGACAAAAGGAAGTACAATGGAGGGACATTAAGAATGAGAGAGGCGGAGCCATTAAGGCGATAGTGGGTGCCATAGCAAATCGCTTATTAGCGAGGAGGGTTTTCACAACTCTGATTTCCACTTTGTGTGGTCCTACTTAAAACTTCACAAGATTTTACATTATTTTATATCCTAGAGCTTGTACGTGCATTCAAAATTAATGAAGTGTAGCAGGTCCTCTTACTAAGAGAAATTTTACAACTTATGTTGGACATGAATGTCTGCAAAGCTTGATACATGAAAATAATACTCTCTCTCAACCTTATTTCTCAAATATAAACTTGTACTACACAAAGTACTTTCATTTACAGAGTTTTATGCAGACTTATTTTATTTTTACTTTCAATTTTTGTATTGTCCCTGGCTATGTTTGATTCATTAAATACAGACTTTCCTCCCTTTGATATATGGACATGTGTGACCTGTTCACTGATCATCTGTCAGTCTTCACCCATTGCCTATTACAATTAATCAATAAGTGGTCAGTTTATCTGGCGGTTTGTACCATACAATCACATGTGTGCATAGCAAGTAGTATAACAAATAGTATAACCTAAGGTTAGAGGATTTGTGATAAGTTATGAGGAGTTAGAAGTTGTTAGCTAAGGGGACAAAATATTATATAGTTTTAAGAGGTTATAAGAGACAGAAGTGTGAGAGAATAAAAGGGAGTTCCTTATCATCCTACTCTGGATTATCTACCAAGTACTCAGAAATTGAAAACACTGTTACAACTGGGTTTTAATCATGAGAGACCATACATGAAGGTTAGTGCCTGGACAGGATGTAGGCAATTTTGTTGTCTGTTCTCATCAGATGTTTCTTCTGATTCCTGAAATATGTCAGGTATTTAAGTGCATTATGATCTGTAAAATAGTTAATGGGAACTTATGATTTGTGTGGTATGCCTTGTAATATTTCATGGCTAATATATGTCTAGTAGTTCTTTTTTAATAGTGCTGTATCTGGTTTCAGCGGGATTCACCTTTTTAGAGTAACTAATAGCTATGGGACGGTGAATGCTATCCTTTGTTTGGAACATCATTAGTCCAGATTCCTACATCGCTTGTAATCTGGGGTTTGTGAGACTGACTTACTGATAAGCACAGCCTTAAGGTTGCCATATGCTTTCTCCCATTCATCTGTGCAGTGGAATATTTTTTGCCTTTGAAGAGGTTAGTTATGGGTGCAGATGCATCTAATAAGTTCTATAAATCTAAAATAGTGGACCATGCCCACAAATCTGTTGCCTCCTTTTTATTTTAGGATATAGCATGTTTCTGATTTCCTTTAATGTTGGCATCCTTTGGCAAGTTATTTCTGCAGCCCAAAACTGACATTTCTTTAAATTAATGACTAGTTTGACCTTCTGGGGGCAGCTAAGACTTTAGCTATGATACGAAGGTGTTCTTCCCAAGAGTTTGTGAATATTACTATATTGTCAAGACAGACGACACAGTTCTCAATACCTGTCAGGACTTGATTCATAAAGCACTGGAAACAGCTGGGTCTGTGCTTTAACCTGAAAGCCATCACCTTATATTGGAAAAACCCATCCTGTGTCGTGAATGCAGTCAGCTGGTGCAAACTCCGCTGACAGAGGAACTTGCCAATAGCCCTTCTCTAGGTCTATTTTGCTACGAAAAGGCACAGTTCCTAGGCTGTCCAGACAGTGCTTTGCCTTTCCTCAATGAAACCCAATTCTAATTGCAATTCTACTTGTTTCTTGATTTTTTCTGCCTTGTGCGGGCTTACCCTATAGTAACTTTGACTATAGTTTTTGTATTTCACCCAGTTGAATGCTGTGTTCCAGGAAGTCTTTGCAACCAAGACGATCCTGGACCACTTCAGGATGCTGGAGCAATAGATTCATCATATCTTGACGCTTGACATCGTCAAGGGCAGGAGTTGAGCCAGTACTTCAGAGCCGTGGTAGTTGTGCCTCTGAATGCGCTAGAAGTTTGCTATGGAACTTTATTCTCCTCCTTCCTTCTCCTACCTGGTTATGTGGGGTTTGAGTGAGTTCATGTTTAGCCACTTTGCTCAGTTTTTTCTGTAGTTCTTAAGGTAATTTAATACTTCATTCCCCACAGCAAAATAGCACGTGGTAGTTTCCTTATCTAAATGAACTTTGACTTGTTCTTGTACTTCTATTTCTGTTGCTTGAGCTAGCCCCCAGGCTACCCTGCATTTGTTTTGGATATATGGGAGTTAATTCATCCAATCCTCCTTGCTGGATTCAGCTTGGGACTTGTATAGGATATTGATTGGCCCCCTCGTTAAGTGAGTTTCTGACGGTTTCTGTTGGAGGTTGAAAAGAGTGCATGGCAGGGTCTCCTCTTATGTTCCTCCACTCTCATGTTGGAGTTTGGATAAGATAGATTTCAAGGATTGGTAGGCATTGTTCAATGATTCCCTTCCTTTCTGGATGGTAGGGCATTGAATGGACACACTTGATCCTGTGACTAGCCAAGTTGTCATGGAACTCTTTAGACATAAAGTGTCGTCCATTGTCACTTTGCATGGTTGCTGGGGAACCAAATCTGCAGAAAATGTGCAGTAAGGATTTAATGGTGGCCTTGGAGGTCTCACTTTCCAATGATAGTTAAGCAATGAGCATTGCCTGTCATGGTTCCAGTATGCCTTTGGGGCATAGTGTAATCTGCAATGACATCCCTGAAGGGGACACCAGCTGAAGGGATGATTTTAAGTTTAGCTTTTGGTACGACCTCATTTGGGGTTGCCTACCATCTGGCAGGTAGATCGTGATGATACATAAGATTATTTTGTTGTTTTCCACAACCCAGTCCAGTACCTACGAACTACTAGGTAGTGCATCCTACTAATGAGGTGGCAATGGGAGCATTCCCTATGTCAATGAGTGGCATTCAGTATTACAAAAGGAGTGCCTGCAATGTGAGTAAGGTGTAGGATATTGGTGGTAGTCATACACAACATAATGGCAGTGGGTTGACACTAGTTGCCAGATAGTGGGGAGTGCCAGCAAAGGTGGCACTTGTGGTAGGTAGTGGTAAGGCAGGATTCCAGGTGGCACAAAGCATTTGGAAAGTGGCACTTCATTGTGTGTTGGATTGGTTGGTGAAGTCGGGTCGAATATGCCAACTTCCAGATCTAGGTTTTGCTACACGAGACAATGGTTGTCATTAAGTGTGGAGTAATTCAAAAGAACAGATTGGTGGCACTGGTAGTGTGTGTGGATTTGTTTGTAAAGAACAGGAGCTGATAGGGTTCTGCAGGATGTTGGATTGTTCACAAAAATGTAGTTGCTTGTCCCAAAGAATGTAGATGGTTTGTTCTAAAAAACAATGTTTGGTGATTTTGAGGAACATGGTTGTGCTTGAAAGAATGTTGGTGCGAACTAGTACCTTAGGATTGAGTGTGATAATGGGTTGCTCGGTTGCTCAGAAGAAAAGGATTTGGTTGTTTCAAAAACAGGAGTAGGTTGTTCCAGAGAACAGGATTTGGACGTTCTAAAAACAGAAGTTGGTTGACGAAGTTGTGGGTCACAAAGGACATTAGGTGCTGTTCAAAGAATGTTGCAGAAATGCAGATGGATGAAACCAGCTACTGCACAAGTTTGTAAGGTGCTATTCTTTCGGGGTAACATGCAAACAGGCAGGCTCCGATGTCAGTGCAGAGGTTATTTGGTATGTAATGGTAAAGTTAATGTGTGCGATAGATGTGAATACTAAAAGTAGTCTATGAATGGTAATAGGTTCCGTGGAACATGACTCATGCGATGAATATATGCAAGGATAAATGAGTTCGCTGATCAAGTCAAGTTATGCAAAATACTGCAGAAGTGGTCTGACAAATGGGAATTGAATTTGTGGCTCTTGATAATCACCAATTCAGAACAGGCTGTGGAAACATGGCCAGTGAGATTACATATGCCCACAAATATAAAGTTAAATATGAATTTCTCTTTGAGGTTAAGGGTGGACAGAAATCCAGATAGTGGCTTCTGTTAGTATATATATATATATATATATATATATATATATATATATATATATATATATATATATATATATATATATCTAACAGAGATCTCGACAAACCTTCAGTGGTTTAAACAGATATTGGTCATCAAACCACTGAAGGTTTGTCGAGATCTCTGTTAGAGATATATATATTATATATATATATTATATATATATATATATAACATATATATAATCTATATAGAGTCTATCTATAAATTAATGTATATATAATATATTATAATACTATATATTATATATATATATAATATATATATATAGTTATTATATATATATCTAACACAACAGAGATCTCGAAACAACCTCCAGCGGTTTGATGACCAATATCTGTTAAAATGTACTGTAGAGAGGATTTCCATGGTGATGTGTATATTCGATGTGATTGTATACATTTAAATTAGAGATCGAAGGCGGTTACAACGAGGTATCGTATCAAGGTACAGAAATACCGGTCCGCTAGTCAGTGATGTCACAGATAGACAACTCTCGTATTAATCAATCTATAGAATAGTTTTTCAGATTTCCATTTTCTTTTTTTTTTTCTGTCCCGAATACAGTTTGCTCTTAAACAACAGAAGTACACCTCAGAAAATTTAATTTTTCTATGTTAATCTTTACGTGTAATATATATATATATAGATAAATACTATATATATATATATATATATATATAATTATATATATATATATATATATATATATATATATATACATATATACACACACATATATATAATATAGTTACATATATTATATACTATATACTAATAAATATTAATATTATATAAATACACGTAAAGATTAACATAAAAAAAAATAATTTTCTGAGGTGTGTTCTACGTAAGTACATCACATATTTTTTGAGACTTACATGGATCTCAGACCTACAGAATTACGTAGATATGGACTATAAAATGTATTTAGATTTTACGACAAAAAGTTGCCCATTTTATGGAAAATCTCCTCTTGTATATAAAAAGGGAGGTAGCTGGAGTCTGGGTCACTAAATTGATGTAAGAAGGGGTTAAAAGATGGCTGCCTCCCAAATCTTAAAGATGACCATCCCACCTTTTCTCCCTCCTCAGCGGAAGGTATCGCGTCATCTTGCTCAACATCCTGGTCTGAAATTACCCTCCCTTCGCTTTCACTCACTCTCTCTCTCTCTCTCTCTCTCCTTTCCTCTTGTCTCTCCGTATCTTGCCGCTGCTATTCAGAATTATTCTTAACAAGTTTTATTTACCAATGTAAGTTACTCTCGAGTTTTTGTTCAATTTTGAATCTGATTTCACTACACTGGAAGGATCCTCATTTTTTCTCTCCGTAATTAAATTTTTTGCAATACTCTGTATTCAAAGTACATTCTGAGTGCAACCTATTTCAGTTAGTCCTTTGTTACTAAATGAAAAAATGGAAAAATGAAATCCTTACTGATACGCAAAAGATTAAACAATTGCTGTTATTGTACATTATCGCCCTTTTTTACTTTAAAACATGAAAACGTCGAATTTGACATCACTAAATTTTACAGAAAATGTATTGACTATTGACACAGAAACAGGAAACAGACAACAGATTCACAAAAAGTTTGCATAATTTTTTCTTGGCAATATTGTCTTGTGAGAACACACACACACACACACACACACACACACACACATATAAATATATATATATATATATATATATATATATATATATATATATATATATATATATATATATATATGCACTTTTAACTGAGCTCCACGTATTATGTTACACTGCTCAGGTCAACAAAGGCGCAAAGAGCAAGGAGCTGTAGAGGCAACAGTTGCCAATGACTTGCATGCTCCTCCAGAACTGTGCTTGGGATCTGTTAATAGAGCGGATTGCATGAGACAGGCTAATCACGTCTGATTGACAAAGAGATACGGATTTTTTCTTATTCAGAATTTGTCCAGATTATTTTCGGTTACTCGGGGAGTAAGCCTACAAACTACGTTGTTGTGGTTTGTTGTTGTTGGTGGGGTAGGAAAGCCTAAAAAGGTCTGAAAAAGGTGTTTCGCGTTGAGTTAAAGATGCAGGAATCATAGGAGAGGATATTTATGATATATTTATTTAGAATGAAAAATGTAAAAGATGAATAATGGGTATTGTTAGACAGTGCAAACAAATTTCCGTTGGTGAAAACAACGTCTATTGGCCGTCAATTTTAGCACGTTCTAATTTGTTTGATGTACTGAATTTAGAGGCTAAAGTTCTGCTAAATCATTTTTTTCCACTTATGACTGAGAATATTTGAACGAATTTAATTTGTGTCCTTTTCATTTTTTGATCCCTGTTGTTAGTATGAGTAGTACTCATTAAGAGCACTAATTACAAAGACCACTTCACGTTGAATTATGCGTGAGGAGAAAAGCTTGCACGCGTCCCGAGTAAGCTGCAGGTTGGATCACGCCTTGTTTAGTCTACACGTTGCCACTAATAACGCCCACAGGACAGCAATATTCTAAGAAAAACCGATGATTTGTAAATATAATCTCACTTGTTCACAAGATTTTATCCTGAAAAGGCCCAGACTGGGAGCAGCAACGGCCCCACCCCCCCAAGAAAGAGAGACGAGGCAGTAGTCATTTAAGTCTGTCTGGGCGTTCCGCCTTAAAAGGCGGTAAAATTTCTATTTTCCCATTTGACTGAGAGTAGGAGATTTAGAGGTTTTGCCGAAGGACAACGTGAAATAAAGGTCTTTCATGAGGTACCAAGTTTTCGAACTCAAATTTTCCTCATTTCCCAGGTAGAGTCATTTTCTATCCTTCATTATGGGCAAATCAGTGAATCAAATAATTTTCTTCGCCTTTTAATTTGCGCTAAGAACATTTGTTTTTCTATTAACAGTACATAACACAATTTGAAATAACGCCTCAACAGTTCATTATTTTTCTTTTCTTTTTTTTACTGTAAAAAAAAGCGAGAGACGAGTAAATAATTGGTTTTCGCTTGTTTTAAAGTTTTATAGCCGTTTGCATAATATTTAAAACAGAGAGAGAGAGAGAGAGAGAGAGAGAGAGAGAGAGAGAGAGAGAGAGAGAGAGAGAGGGAGAGAGAGAGAGAGAGAGAAGGAAGTGTAAGTATAAACGGCTTTATGTTACGGGAACTTGTCATATTTATGTTAATGATAAATTTACATGATTATTGAAAAGACAGGATGTCTAAAAGCCTATTATTTGTCTAATACAATGAAGGGAGTTAGCAATTTTAAAAGGGCAATTTCTTTATAGGATATTCGTAAAATCTAAGACATTTTCCTGTGTGCCATGATTTGAATAGTAGATGACGGCATTGCATTCGGTTGTGTTTGTTTCTTGTTAGTAATGAATGCAAGGATCGGCGATGTATGCTACATCGTAGAATGATGTCCACGTTTAAATGTATGCAACCTACATATAGAACACAGCATGTAATCGGGTATTTTCTGTGTGGAACAACGATAGCCTATGGGTCTTAAACTCAACGTTTTGCCTTCACCAGTCAAGGCCAAGGTCTTATATAATGGCACTGAGCTTCGGAGTGGTACGTATGTCCCGGGGTCCAAATCAACCATTTAACTAGCATAATTATGTGCCCGCTAAAGCTTTAATTAGAAGTCCAAAGTGAAAGAACATCTGCTGTTTTTACGAATTGATGTTCAAGTTTGAATGTACAGCTGCTTTTATTGCAATACCTATAAATTGTTATAATACTCAACTGACATATTGTGACACTAATGACTTTTATTATTATTATTATTATTATTATTATTATTATTATTATTATTATTATTACTACTACTACTACTACTACTACTACTACTACTACTACTACTACATATATCTTTACGGCATGGGTGCACAGTGCAAATATTGCGGTTGTAACTACCAGTTGAGAGTGTACCTCAGGTAATGAAAACCCTCATTGCCAATTTTGCAAAGTTAATCGTATCATTCCCATAGACCGGCCAAAATCCATTCCTTTATTGTGCCTAACTTTCATCCTGGGCTATTGGGTGGGCTGTGTGTGTGCGTGTGTGCGTGTGAGAATAGACCCATAGACCCCTTCCCGTATTTAAGGTGCTAGCCGGTATTTCCCTTTGTATCCAACATTCTCCTCTCTTTCACACCCGCGACAGAATCCTTCCTCTCTTCTCCATCATCATCAAGGAAAAGGAAAAGATAGAAGAAACTATTATATTAGAAATGGACAGACTAAAGTAGTCCAATGCTGCCTCTTAACCAAATACTCTCTCTCTCTCTCTCTCTCCTCTCTCTCTCTCTCTCTCTCTCTCTCTCTCTCTCTCTCATAATACAACTTCTAAGCGAAAGGAATGCCAGATTTCAACACCCCTAAGGAGAAATATATTCTGGTTTTACTTACTATTTCTTATTCTTAACTTTACCTTTTTTTTAATAAAATCTTCCGATAATTTGTGAGGAGGGCACACCATTGTCCGTTAATTATTTAAATGAATAGATTATTTGGAAGGTCACAGTGCCTAAACAAATGGTAAACCATAGTAAAAAAAAACTAGTTGGGGATACTTTTCTGTATACAAAAAAAAAAAAAAACAAAGAAAACAAAGTGATGCTTGTTTATGTCATTGAACGATATTCTTCCTTGCGTTAAGCTTAGCCTAAAATGAGATAAGGGATTGATCTGAAGTATTTCTTTGAAAAGCTATCAAGAGTGTCAAATGCTTCAATGACTTAAACTGAGTTCTATGAAACAGAGATAATGGAATATTCTCTAGCCAGGGAAACGTATGATAATATGGAGGGGATTAGAGAAATATCTTAACAATATAATGATCATGCAAAGCTGTTTGCATCTCGCGCAATTGGAGGCGATGATGGTGATGATGAATATTATTATTACAAAGTAGGTTAAGGCTCGCCCGTCTGATTTGTCTATGAGAAAGTATGAAACTTAACTTAGAGCAAGGCAAAAAGTAGAAGAAGCAGAGTAACCACATTAGTGAGAAAAGACAAAAGACAATGGATGAAAGACAGTAGACAGAAAGCAACACAACTCAGCCAAATAGATGCTGCAAAGTAGCTCTCATAAAGCTCTCATAAACACCTACGGCACACCACATAGACTTTGAATGTGTAAGAGGCAAATGTTTAATGATGCAATTAAAGTCTAGCTGTAGGTAGGGAAAATTAGATATTAAACAATGGGGGGAATCTAAAGGTTGGAGAAAAACATATGCACCAATAGTTGATGGGATCAGAGAGAAATTCGGCACTACGACAGGGGTGGCGTGTTTGACCAGCTGGCGAGGGATTGAAAGGTATTTCTGTTTGGTGAAAGGTTCTGAATGAATGGATGACAGGAGTAACTGTTTCCCTCAATAAAGGTAAAGGAGGTGAAGGTGATTGTAAGATTTTGACAGCACGACAATCGGATTGGCTTTTGATTAAACGAGTAAGATGACAGGAGTCATAAAATAATAACACAGTGGGTTTTTTTAGACAAGGAAAGAGGTTTGCTTATTAATCTTTTATTGTAATCTGTTTTGTGAGAAGTTTGAAAGTAAAGGGAACAAATTGCACGTGAGATAATTGCACATAGAAAAAGCATAATTGAGTATCAAGAGAAAGGCAAAGTGGAATGTACTGAGAAAGATATCAAAACATTTTCATGATGGAAACGAAGCATGTATCCGAATATGATGGCAGGTAGGAGATAAGGACGCGCAAGGTTGTAAGGGAGAGAAAATGAGACGTGACGCAGGAAGGAATAGTTGGTTTTCGCAGATATTAGGTGCGGAATAACGATAATAAATAAAGGAAAACTCAGAAACTATAAAGAGTTTGAAGTTGGGAGTAAATGTGAGAAACAGAAGCCTATGAGGGTCAGTGGAAACCAGGAAGATGAAGCAAAAATGCCAATATGGGTGGTGGGAGATTTCAAGTGGTTGATTCGTTTAAACATTGGTTGGGGAGTAAATACAATGGGAGTAAATACAATGGCAGCAGAATTGCACCGAAGAAGTCATGTAAAAAAAGGTTGTTTGCAAAAGTCTAATAGAATGTCGATTGATTCTGGAAGCAGGTTGGGGTACGCATGAAGGTATTGCTGCAAGTGAAAGAAACATTTTTGAAACTGTTTAGATAAACTATTACCAATTTATATATAGGTATATATATATATATATATATATATATATATATATATATATATATATATATATATATATATATATATATATATATATATATATATATATATATATATATATATAAGATATAAATATTATAATATATATATATATATATATATATATATATATATATATACTATATATATATTCTATATATATATATATATATTATATAATATATATATATATATATATATATATAGATGATATATATATATTTATATATATATATATATATATATATATATATATATATATATATATATATATATAGAAAGGTGAATGAAAAACTGGGGACTTGGAAAAAAAATTTAATAATTTTGTAGTAGTATATTCTACATTTCAAATTCACACTATATTACAATAGAGAAGTTGACAGACCTTTATATACAAAAACAGAAAGCAGGGGCGGGGTTACAGTTTGTTAATCTGGATGGCGTGTTCTTTCAGCAAAAGAGTCAAGGGGAAAGGATAGGCAAGGAACAACCCAGGATGAAGATTTAGATTCCTTGTTGACATGGCTTCAATAAAGATGGATTCCAACAAGTTCCCTTTGCAGTGATCTTTAACCCTGCAGAATATCAAGGAATTATCCAAGTTAATAGTATGGCCTGTCTTAAGCCAATAATCCGTAATACCATTATTTGTTAAGCCTCTTAATATGGCATATTTGTACTGAGGGCATCTCCCCTTTAGATCTTTGGATGTTTGCCTTATATAAATTTTATTACATTCTTTACAAGGAATACTGTATACAATATCGTTTGAATTTGACGAGCTATTCTTAATTAGTTTATTTCTTAAAATATTATATTTAAATACTAAATTGATATCAATGGCTTTTAATATGGGTACATCAGAATGAAATTAGGATGAAATGGTATAATGAGAATCTTCTTAAGTTCTTTGTTAACACCAGTTGGATTGTAATATGCCTTTTTTTGCTTTGTTTTTGTTACAAAGTTCCAAAAAATATCGGGGGGTTAACATAATGAATCTCCTATTTTATCAATAATTTTAAACCCATCTTTCAAAAATTCAGGACTACAAATTCTTCAGCTCTAAGACATACTGGAAAATGTTGACACCTTAATTTGTTTAGCATGGTTAGAGCAAAATTGGATATATGACAAATTATTCGTGGGTTTCCTATATAATTTAAAACAAAAATTGGTAATGTATTTAAACAAGACAATATTTTCTTCATATTCTATTGTGAATTTTATGGATGGTACAAGAATATTATTTGTATGCAAGAAATCAGGAAACTTTGCATTTTCTTTTTCAATACAAAAACAGTCGTCTACATATCTAACCCAAAACACCTTAGAGAATAAATTTCTTGGAATAAGTTTAGACTTAAAGAACTCCATGTAAATATTGGACAATAGTGGCGAAAGAGGGTTACCCAAAGCCATACCAAATATTTATTCGTAAAAATTACCACTGAAAGTGAATTACAATTTTTTATACAAAAGTCAAGTATACCTTAGTTTTTTACACCAGACACTGCTGATTAACAGCTCCCATAGGGCTGGCCGAAGGATTAGATATTTTTACATGGCTAGGAATTAGTTACTTAGCAACGGGACCTACAGCTCATTGTGGGATCCAAACCACATCGAGAAAGGAATTTCTATCACCAGAGCGGGGAATCGAACTCAGACCACCAGATCGGTAGTTGAGCTCGTAAACGACTCGTCCAACGAGGAACTTTTTTTATACAAAGGGATACCAAATTAATAATAACGTTGGTAGGTAATTCTAGATTATACAAGTCCAAATGTTGTGTTAAATATTGAAGTAAGTAATCAATAGGAACCTTAGTATATAAAGATGTTACATCAAAAGTGGTTATTTTGTCAGTACTGGATAATTCATATGGGAAAGTCTATCACAGAAATCAACAGTTTTGTAAATGGGATTTTGTAATAGTATCCAGATAGGTGATGGTAATTTTAACTAGATATTTAGAAAGTTTATAGCTAATAGAACCGGTTGAACTGTTTAATGGGTCTTGATTAATCCACACATGTAAGGTAAAGATGGGCCCATTGGTCGTCACTTTCTCTTCTATTGAACTGAATTTCTTTAGAATAGCTAATGGGTCTTTCCGTAGCTTTTTGCTACTTACTGAAAAACAATTGGATTTGTCAGCTTTAGTCTTTCTTTGTTCTTGAATTGCTTCTGTAAACCTTTTCGGGAAATTCATTAGTTTTGTTAGGTATTTGAAGTTATCCAAAAAAAAATACCTTTAACTAAATTGATTAAAGGAGATATATTTATGTTTATTTTCTCCAAATTTTTCAGGATATCTCTTAAAATGAATGTTTTTGTGCACGAAACATCATCACTAATGGCATAAGATAAACCATAACCTAAAGCACATTTAAGATTCTGGTTCAGTTCTCTGCTTGAAAGGTTTGTTACATAATCATCTTCATGTTGTTTGCTATTCCAGTCATTTATTTCATATGGCTTTTTAATTTTTGAGCCTGGTGATGCACTGGTTTGTTTACATTGAATTCAAGGTCACTATAAATTTTTGCCCAGTAGCACTGTTCTCCAATCTGGGGAATCTTGTTCATAAATTTAAATTTGTCATTTCTTAATTGTTAGAAAATATCAAATTCCTATGTTTGTTGAGGGAGATCACACACAATTCATTAAAAGGAGATTTACTGTCCAACTCGTAATCGCCGAGGTAATAATAACTTTCGGATCATTTGCTCTTGCAGCCACTTTTGCAGGAATTTTCTTCGCAGCCGAGTACTATTTACTTTAACCAATGTCCTTTGGAAATGCAGATGGCATCTGCCAAGAAAGGGAGCAGGAGGTAAAAAGTTTTTCGCTCACCTTTCTACTAAGGATCTAAGGATATATAGCATCATTGAGAATTAAAATTTGGAGAAGTGTGGACATACAGAAAAAAAGTATATTAATGGGAGAGAGTCAGAAGTCAGGATCTGGCTATTTTTAGATGGTTTGCTCATATGGACAAAATGCATGTTAGGTTGCTGGGAAGAATGGAGGTTATGATTTACAAAGAACAGAGGCAAGTAGGAAAAGAAGACCTAGAAAGGGTTAGATAGAAAGGACGAAAGAGTTATTGGAAGGAAGAGCTAAATACCCAGGAAGGGGAAATGCTGAGGAACCTTTTGTGCAGGTACAAGAAGCGTCGATTGTTATGAACATTTCACTTCAAAATACATTTATCCTTGTCTCAGCACGTGATATAGTAACGAGTAGTGTACCAGTGACCATTGAAGAGAAGTTTTTCTCTGGTGTACCCCCTACCCTACCCTCCCCTTTAGAGAAACTATATCTATGGGGAACAGGATTTATGATAGCCATCCGCTCGCTAAAAAAGTTAGATGTTATAATAAGTTAGATCCGACAAAGACGGCAAAATCGTAATAATGGACAGACTTCTACCTCGACAAATCAACCAACTCCTTAGCGACACAAA
>NC_061087.1:56536871-56559371 GCF_015104395.2 Macrobrachium nipponense
GAAAATGTTCCTGAATTATTTCTGTGAACTTTTTGTGAAAGTTGAGTTCATGGGTAAATGCATAAAACTTCATTTGGAACAGTTAAAACTTTTGATTTAGCAATGAAATGTTTGATAGTTGATATAATTTCCTATAGGATTATATATATATATATATATATATATATATATATATCATATATATATATACATACATATATATATATATATATATATATATATATATGTGTGTGTGTGTGTGTGTGTGTGTGTGTGTGTTTATGTGTGTATGTGTATGTAATGTTTCTTTTATTTCACGTGTACATCCTATTCTGTGGAATGTCGTTTCTCAGTTATTGTTGTTTTAAGATTGTTATGTCTGAATGTCTTCTCGTGCTGAATGATGACAGCAATAAAAATAGCTGCCAAAAGACAGAAAACATCGCCGTTGAGGTAAGAATAATGCCTATCATCTCCAATACAGAAGCAAATCTTACCCATATAGAATAGTCTGGCCTTCCTGTATGGAAAACCCTAAACCATTTTCTATTACCATTGTAAATAGCGTTTCCTCAAAGGAAAGTGAAGATAACTAAAAATGCTTAACATGCTGTTAAACCCTTCATTTTACTTTAAGTACGGCTGCTTGATGCACCATGATTCTACTGCATTTTTTTATTTGTGTACCCATTACCTTGTTTACAATAACATTTTTACTCTATAAACAAATATTGCTAAAATGTTCATTTCGTCATGTAGGAAAAATCTTCCTTTATTTCCCGATATATATATATATATATATATATATATATATATATATATATATATATATATATATATATATATATATATATATATATATTATATATCAAGCTACAATGTCCTTTAATATCTAATTCGCTCTACCTCGGAATTATATATTTTCATATATGCTTAACCGAAGGGGAATTTTTTCTCGATAATAGACTTGCCTGGACCAGGGCGCGAACCATGAGGATAAAGCTTCACTAACGTTCCTGGATTTGTAAGGATCATGGTCGCGCGCCGGTCCAGACAAGTCTATTATCGAGAAAAAATTCCTTCGGTTAAGCATATATGAAAATATATTAATTCCGAGGTAGAGCGAATTAGATATTAAAGGACATTGTAGCTAGATATATGTATATGAATCACGGAATGTGATATGACTTATATATATACGTATATATATATATATTTATATATATATATATATATATATATATATATATATATATGTGTGTGTGTGTGTGTGTGTGTGTATGTGTGTGTGTATATATATATATATATATATGTGTGTGTGTGTGTGTGTGTGTATAGTTAACAATCATTAAAGACTTTCAGGCTTCTTGATTAAATTACACTTTGTTTTGGACACGACTATACCACTGCAAGCTTTGAATTTGAATATGAAATAATTGGGTAGGATTCGAGGGAACACTAGACGAAGAGTTAGATTTCTGATAAAATCATCTGGGATCGATCGCGGAAAACATAGATTTTATTTCAGCTCAAATGAAATACATATGCATCGAATTCAGATATATTTTACCAGGCCAGAAATGGACCTATCTCACTTTAATAAAGTGACTTGATGTTCCAGTTTTGGTAGGCCAAGACCTGAACTCACCTGGTCATGTTCACCAGAAAATAAATGTCTGTTGGCAAAAATATAAAGAGGAAGATTCCTGTCAAAAAGAGGGGGTTGGGGTCGGGGTTCAATAATAGCCTCAGAGGTGACAAAACGGGCAGAATATTTTTGTGAAGTAGCGAGGGAGATCATTTGAGTAATATACCAGAAGATGAAGAACTTCTGGGAGTGGAGCCATTAATGAAGAAACTTCGGGTAAGGAAAACCTCCCGGAATGATGGATCATTTCAGTTACAAATGAAATGACACCTCCTGTACTAACTAGACTCATGATTGGTGAATGAGATTTGGAGTTCGGAGCTGATCTCACTCAAAATAGAAACTATAGAGTCGTTGCACTGATGGCAGTTGTAATGAAAATATTGAGTCTGCTCATTCTCAATAGGCTGGAGAGAGAGGGATGAAAACGGCAGAGGCACAGATCAAATATTTGTTTGTACAAATGATTCAACACTGTAATCCACAGACCAATAGTATGGAAGTTCTTGTCACATTGGCATTCCGTTTAAATATTTAAAGGAAATTAAGTTTATCCATGAACAAAGCAAATGCAAAATTATATGGATGCATTCTTGTAGAATGAATTTGCTGTAAATGTTGAGGTGCTCCAAGGAAATACTATCTCGCCTTTGCTGCTGTTTGCCTTATCAGAAACTTTTTTATGGAAAAGTAGTTGGATATGAAGGAGAAGGTTGAATTGGAGGAACGACAGCAACTTGGCAGATTTAGAATTTGCAGATTATTTGCTTTGAATAAGTAAGGCTAACAGAAATAAAGCTCAAGAGGAGTCTAAGAAAAACCGGTACACCCAGGACAGAGTGCGCCCAAAGTGACCAATTAACACAAGATGGAGAAAGTCATAATGTGGATGTATCCTTTCAGTATCTTTCAAATTAGAAACAACGTTATCCAATAAAGGTCCGCCTGAATTTGAACCTGACGAAAGATAAATGCAACAGTTGGCTGGATAAGCACACACGCGCACACATAGTATATATGTATATGTATATGTATGATGGGTGTGTATGTATATGTATATGTATATGTATATGTATATATATATATATATATATATATATATATATATATATATTAACATTTGTTGAAGAGTGTTTGCAGAGGGAGTATGGGGCCAATGGATCTCTACTTGTCCATGGCATGAAATATTTCATAGAAGTTACCTGGTCATCAGTTAATTAAAGACCTTTGACTCGGTTGTGAGTACAATATTTTAGCTTACTTTTGCTTAATTTTTATAGCCCTTCTTGATTTTATTGTTCAGTATATATATATATATATAATTATATATATCTTGTCTATAATAATTTATTTATATAATATATATATTATATATATATATATATATATATATAATATATACATATATATAAATATATATATATATATTATACATATATATATATATATATATATATATATATATATATATATATATATATATATATACATAATATTATATAAATATATATATATCTATATATATATATAAATATATATTATAACATAGATATATAATATATATATATATATATATATAGATAATAATTATATATATATATACGCTACATATATATATATATATACTATATATATATATATATAACTGAACAATAAAAATCAAGAATGGCTATAAAAATTAAGCAAAAGTAAGCTAAAATATTGTACTCACAACTGAGTCACAGGTCTTTAATTAACTGATGACCAGGTAACTTCTATGAAATAATTCATGCCATGGACTAGTAGAGATCCATTGGCCCCATACTCCCTCTGCAAACACTCTTCAACAAATGTTAATTTTTCTGAAGACCCATGGTACTTTAGACAAAAGTTAAAGCAATTAAGATGAAAACTTAGATTTTTATCATGCCATAACATTCTTCCAGATCTTGATACCGAACAACATAACATATTAGCTTTATATACAGTCCAAAAAAGCCAGTGTCAATCAATGCAGAGGATACAGTAAGATATCCGGATCTCTCATGACAACTGAGAGATGACCGTTGTTCTGGGAAGGAACACATTTAAGCAAAACTCATTCTGGACCTTGAGGTTATGTAAAAAATAATAAAAAAAAATAAATAAAAAACGAAAAAAAAAAGTTCATCATAAAAACGTCACTGTTGGTGGGACTTCCAAACACTGCTCCATGGTGGCCTCTGTTTATGGGAAATCAAATGGTGCACTCATCAAAGTGGTAGTTTGTCAGAGTTTCAACTTATTTCCTACTCTGTTAGCTTAGGTTTTATCTGCTTTTCTCTGGCATATTCAGAAGGATTGTAGCTTACCAGTCCTTTTTGTTTTTGACTTGAGTATTACCATCCAAAACTTTGTTGCTCTCACTAACTTGTTCCCTCGCCTCTTACTTAATTGAAGTGTTGCCAAGATTCTTGAGATTTAAGGGTATTCTTGTATATGAAACATCAGAAAGCATAGTAAAAATGACTTAAGTTGTCAAATCGCTATTTGGTGATTTATTGTAATGAAGGGGAGCATGGCCATACTCATATTTTTCCTGCTTTGTAAGAACGTCATTTTAACTGAGAATTTAATACCCACAGCACACTAATGTCTTTTGACGTTTTAATTTTTTCTTTGTAGGATTGTAATAAACCTGAAGTGAGGGATTAGTGATATATAAAGGCTCCTAAGATGAAAATGAACACCTGGTAAAATTCTTTGCTGTTTATTGAAAAATTTGATTTTTGCTAATGAATGATCGTACAGATAATAATGAATTCTCGTTGCATAATTACTATACATGCTTTACCCTCCTATGTTCTTGAAGTTTGTTTCTAATGTAATTTAATGATAAGGCGTGACTGTGACATTTATTTTAAGTCCAGTAATGTGAGCTTAACGTTGTCTGATGAATTAATTTCACCAAGTGTGAAGTCAATGTCTTTGATAGGGCTCTCAGTAAGATTTAAAACATTGCGATGCTACACCGTAGTACATCACTAACCTAAAAGGAATCACTCAATTGTGGTTTACAGTATGGAAGAATCTACGCTATTTATAGGTATAGGGACGCTTTTCAATAACTCAACTTCTGGTGACTCTATTCTTACCCCAAGTGGCTGAAACTCTGAGCACTCTATAAGTAATAATCTACCTCACTGACTCAGCACTATCATTACTTGTAAATAATCCCTCTGAGGAAGGAGTTTTAGAACATGAGTGTTCACCTTAGACGGCACATTAAGTGATTCCAAGTTATCATTTCTTCGTGACTGGAACGCCTGTTTGCTTAAGAAAAAAAAACGGAATTACATCAGTATTTGAATCAAGTCCAGAGGATGCCCATAACTGGTCCATTTGCTTGCCACTTTAAAATGCCTTTCAGCCAGAGAATCAACGTCCAGGGCCACTGCATAACAGACATCTTTGCCAGTAATGAATCTATAGCGTGGCTAAGACGTGAGACCCTTTGCAACTGAAACTAAAAATCTTCTAAAATTCACGTATATAAAATTTACTAACTATTTTGTGATGCTGAAGTGTTTTATTGAGCTTTTTAACTGTACATAGTATGAAAAATAATCCTAAACTAACTAGACATAATATACAAAATTTTTTCTTACTCCATTATATAACATTTCTACATATTGAGCTTTTTTGTATGTACCAAAGCCATCATATCACACGTTTACAAAGTTATTAATACTGAACTTGGGAAATTATACTGGGATGCAGAATGTACAAGATATAACATCATATTTGTTTTTCTATTTTTTCTTTTAGAAAATTTACCTAATTTCCTTTCTTACTGAAATGAAATGGCATCCTTCACTGTGTCCTCTGCAGTTACATCTCTTGACTTTTGTTGTTGTTAAAAAAGTACTAAATTGACGATTCGTGTTTACTTCCATTCATTCGCAAGTGAGCTGTGATTTCAGATTTTACTTTTATCTTCCATATTTGAATTTGCAAATTTGGAAAATATAGTAATGAGTTCAAATTGTCCATGGCTATAGTTTATCACAAATGGTATATTCAATCATTCAACTTCATGTAATTAATTTGTTTTCCAGTATATGCACACAAAAAAAGATGTTACTGACGTAAACCTAGCTAAGAGTATAACTTATTACTTCAAAGTTCAGAATAAAATTAAAACTGGCCCTCTAGGTACCTCACCCCAATTTTGGGTATCTTAGAGTTAATCACACCTGGGTTGTTTTGTCTCACCTTGAGCTGTAATCCAACCACTGTACCACTGCAGGCTCATTTCCTTTACGTGCTTATATTTTCTATTCCTTTCGCATCTTGAATGGCCTCACCCTGGCTCATCTGACTTGATCAATTGCGAGATCGTCGGGTCTTCTTCCATTTTCAGAACGATGACTGAGAAAGGTGATATGATACACTTGAATTATTACCAGAAGTAGTTATGCTTTACCCATGATTGAATATGTCACTGAAACATCAAAGGTGGCTGCTATAGCTCCTGACAGCACATGTAATGCAAATAGAAGCAAGAACTACTTTCTAAAACCTATTCACTATTTAGGTTAAGTGATACGTCATATTGAGAAATGTCACAGTCCCAGATGGGACATTCACTGCCACACAAGCAAATAATTAAATAATTAATACATGAATAAATGCATTTTTTGTTTTTTGTCCATTTTTCATTTTTAACACAAATGGGAATTTATTCTACTGGGATTGGCTTTACTAAGGAAATTTACTACTTTTGTTTGACTGTACGTGCAAGGCCTCGTTCTGTGAAGCTGCTTCCCTTGCAGGACGGTGGTAATTTCCAAACAGGGCTTCAGAAACACATGAGAAAGACTAGCAGGTGTGGCAGGCTTGAACCGGGTTCCAGATGATGGCCGAAAAACGATAGAAGGACTTGCCAAAAAAAAAAAAAATTAATATTTGAAAATAAAAATAAATAAGTAAATAAAAGGCACTGTCAACTACAAGCGAGAAAAGTCATCAGCATGAACGTCATTGCTAAGTAATATTAATTTTTATTCATTTTCCTCATTCTTTGATCGGCGCAATCATCTCGTATTCGACAGACTTTATTCCTCTCGAGCCAATTTTTTCCAGTGAACGGAAGCAACGGTAGCTCCGAACCAGACTTGCAAGTAATGAAAACTAATGTGCAGCTTCCGTAGGATGTATTTGCTTGCCATCTCCTCCCCCCTTCTATACTCCATCAGGTCGCACTTTTTTTCTTTGTTACTGTAAACTGTCTTACCTGTAAGACAGCTTTCCTATGGCAAAGACACAAAAAGCCGAGAAATAAAGCTTATCGAGCATTTCATGTCAGAGGCAACGCACACAGGCAGCAACGATTTATTTCGGTATTGAAAAAAGAATTTTCCTGATGGTTCTACGAATATGTAAAGATTTGTGAACACTTACATAAAAGGTAAAAACTGATTATTATTTTACGACTTAATTTTTCTCTAATGTTCACTACCAGTTCAGCTGCTCATGAAAATGATATATCAAACTGATATGTAATCTGCTGGGAATCATAAAAACCAGTTTCCTATATACCGATCTAGGTAACAAGCCCTGAGTCTTCAATGAAGAGACAGAGCATTATAGTCAGCCTGAGGAATCGTAAAAAAAAAAAAAAAAAAAAAAACAAAAAAAAAAAAAAAAAAGTTATTACATTATTCATGAGTTTATACTTTTTCCGCTCATTGGAATGAAATACCATCGGTTCACCCTGAAGACAGACGCAAATGACGATTGTATTCAAATTCGTCTGGTCATTCCAGGTCTCTTTGGAAAATTGATCTGACTCTCACCTCATATTCCTTTTCTTGATGCTGATGCTTCCAGGATGTCAACAAATATCACACCAGGCCAAGCCCCTCTTCACCGCCTTCCCAAAGCCCCCTCCCTCCTCCTCCCTCCTCCCCTCTCCCTCATTCTTCACCTCCGTCCCTCTGAGGCCCCAACTCTGGTCCTCCCCACCAGGAGGACGTGGGAGGGGGAAGGGCATCATCATCCCAGGTGCTAACCGTGAGTAAAAAGGGGTTAATAAAAAATGAATAGGAACTGAATAGGGGAGGGGAAGAGGGCGTGAGTAAGGCGGGAGAAAGGGAGAGAGAGGGCGGCAATGGGCGGCACAGTGGCAGCACTCTCCCATGATTGACATCGGATACGCCCATGGATGTCGGTGACCACAGGAGAACGCTCTCGGGATGGGAGGGCGGAGGTGGGTGTGAATGGGCGGGAGAGAGAGGCGTGAAGACGGGGTGGGAAAATGAGAGCTTTTTCCCTCTCGGAAGTGTTGTGGGCGGATTGTAGGCGTACACGTGGGTGGGCAGAAGGTGCGGAGAGAGAGAGAGAGAGAGAGAGAGAGATATGTGGCCTTCTATTTCTCATTATTGGTGCAATGCTTGCAAAGTTTCGATTCTTCCTGACGGCAGATGGAGGGGCGTTCCACGTGAGGACACATAAGCATCGCAAACCGCCTTTTCGCTGCTCCCTTGGAGTTCTGATCATCATTCACTCTGACGCTCATGGCAGGGACAAAGATAGTTGTGACGACAAAAATATGATAATGCTCATACTTATGGCAACGCTCATGAAAGGATTATCCTCGGGATGAGGGATGAGAGCAGCATTCATCTCTTTTTCCGGCTTTGGTTTTAACGGATGGTATATGAAAACTAGATCTTGGCACCAGAAGGTCAAGCCATCGTCAGAAAATAAACTGCTTAGTAGGCGAAGAAGAGGGGGAAACACAGATGGGAATATATAGGGGAATAAAGGAATGATTGATTGATTACCAAGTCTGGAAGTTACCTCCAGAAAATCGTGCCATAATATTGATCTAGAACAATAATCATTTTTTACGTTCGCATATAAAATTGTTAACATCCGGCAATTTCCTATCATTTTCTTTCCATGAAGCTGTACAACTGGTTCTTAATTGGTCTTTTTACCGTTTTGTCATTACCCTTGGTCTTCTCTATAAAGAGAGAGAGAGAGAGAGAAGAAGAGAGAGAGAGAAAAGAATGATCTCGCGGCAAACTTCCCCGTAAAAAGTCACGCGAGGAAAAGCATGAATGCAAACACGAGTTCAAATCCGTTTCAATGAATGGCCCCAGGCGTCGCTGAAGATTCACTCGGCATGTGCATTGCCATATTATACAGACATTAATTTCTTTAAACGATCACTCAAAACCGTATCGTACGTGACTCGAGTACGGCAAATTGTCCCTGAGATGTACGTGGAGAGCCTCTTTATTGCACGAGTGCACTGACATTCTGTGCTTGTGGAGTTAAAACTTGTCAATTACCGATCAAACGATAAAGACTAATGGGAATGGAGTCTTTTGGACCAGGAAGATCTCTAAGTAAAAGCCCAGGTATCAGAATAAGAATTCTTTACCTTTTAATATATTTTGCATCAAAATAAAACCCTCTGTAATTTCTTAGAGTGGCCACCTGGGATCGAATACGATGAAAGGGTTTAATGTTGTTACTACCATTTTAGCTTGTTTGCTAAAGCTCACGAGGAAAAATTCTCATGTGGTTTTTATTGAAGATCTACCCCTTCCACACCCAACAGCTCTCCCCTCCCCCCTCTCTGATTTTTAGTACAAGGTTTTTCTTATTCTCTATCTCCATGTACTTCCTCACTGTTTTGGTCACTCTTAATTAATTTGTTGTTACATAAATATAAAACGTGCCAGCGTCAGTTTGTTTTCTTCATTATTAGCATTTTTCCTTTTTAAAAGCCATTTACATAATATGCATATGTAAACTTACCGCAAAAGTGGAAAACATGATTGTACGTTCCGTTGGTATCTCTTCATCCGAAAAACGACGGGATTATGCAAACCAATAATGGTAAAAATGGAAACAATGGATATCTGCAACAGTTTACAATAAGTAAACTCTGATACAAGACGAATTGCCATAGACTCCGAGTCATTATATTTCAACGGTAAAAATATTTTGACGAAAAATTTTTGACAAGTAAGATAAGTTTAACAGAGACGCTGGGGGATCTGAACTCCAACGCAAAATTCTGGCCTCATTATACTTGTCCTAGATGTCGCTGAATCATTAATCGTACTGTTCTTTGGTAATCTAGTGACAAAACCACCACTTTGCACTTATCATTTGACACGCAATCGTGGAGAGCAAATTTCGTAGGGGAGCGCCCAAGCACTTAAAGTGTCACCACACTTATGATGAGCAACTATTAGCACAAGGGCGTGAATTTTACGTGCTGGTTAGGCAGTTGTTATGTCGTTAGACCGTCCTTACCGAGGGAACTCCCTGAGCAGATTGGCTAAATGACGTCTTTTCACCGTCTGTGGGAGCAAGCCGAACTTTTCGGCGCTAGCGTGTGCATATGCGGAAGCTCTTTGCTTGCAATTCTCACGCGACATCTCCTCGGGGCTGCTGTCTGACACGGGGGGTGGGAACCCTCGCAACTCCAGGAGCTTTTCGGAAAAGTCTCCGTCTCCAACAATGCACCTAGACGCTTAAGGAGTATTGCCTTTCCTCAAGGCAATGTCATTTGTCAAACGCTACTCTTTCAGCTCCATGAAACTGCAGTTCTCCGTGAAGGGCTTTTAGGATCTTTCCTAGATAGTAACCCCCGCTGATTTTAACCCGGTATGTAGCCACCTTTGCGGCGTGTTTAGTACAAGGCCGTTGGGGATGACCGTACAGACATAAACAAGACTATAAATACCATAAAGATAATGACCCCCAAGAAATATTAGTCCAAGATATTGACCACCGAGCACACTGGGGGTCATTATCTAGGAAAGATCAAGATTTTAATTGTCAGTTAATCAAATATATATAGAAATTTTATTTCATGGCAGTATAAGTGAATTAGCCTAAACAGGTGTTTTATATGATTACAGTATGTTTTGACTAATTCAGAGCAATGCTTCAGCCATTAAGTTATCTTATGCAGTGGCTAGGTAGCCTCTGCATTATTATATGCAATATATTGTAGAGATGAATTTTTTAATTTCATCAACGATTAAAGATTAAAATGCAATTCAAACATTGAAATACAATAAGGATTATTGAGAGAGACGATGAGAGAGAGAGACGAGAGAGAGAGAGAGAGAGGAGAGAGAGAGAGAGAGAAGAGAGAGAGAAAGGAGAATCTCACGGCAGACGAATATTTATAGTGTATAAACCACTTTTCAGAGCATGTTCTTTTATGAAAGGGATCTGAAATCGGTTTTCTACAAGATTTCCATTTACTTCTGTTACAGTCAAGGAAAGAAATGTACTGTACCATAATATACGGTGTTTCCTACATGATGCAAGACTGAGAGGTCCAACAGCTTAAGTTTTCCTAAGTGGCTAGGTAGCCTCTGCATTATTATATGCAATATATTGTACAGATGAATTTTTGAATTTCATCAACGATTAAAGATTAAAATGCAATTCAAACATTGAAATACAATAAGGATTCATGAGGAGAGAGAGAGAGAGAGAGAGAGAGAGAGAGAGAGAGAGAGAGAAAGGAGAATCTCACGGCAGACGAATATTTATAGTGTATAAACCACTTTTCAGAGCATGTTCTTTTATGAAAGGGATCTGAAATCGGTTTTCTACAAGATTTCCATTTACTTCTGTTATAGTAAAAGAAAAGAAATCGGTGTATTCTAATCCACATAAACCTCACCGTAAACTCGACATCCGAAGAGGGGCTTTCGTAACAAATCGTCGTACGCATGAAAATGGATCGTCTAGTTAGGGCTACAGAATTTCAGAATTTTGTTTCCTCAATTTGGCTGACTATCGAGAGTTCCACAACCATTTGTGTATGTTCAGTGTTGTTAAAAAGACTTGACAACGAGTTACCCGCAGTAGATTGGTCATAGACTAGTCGTAAGCCTGCAGTAAGTTTGTTGTAAGATCAAAGCTTAAGCTGATGACAACCCACGCATTTCCATCTTATTAGTCAAAGGCAACTTTTTATACTACTTAAGGGGGAAATGGGCCGTCAAAAAGCAGGACATGAAATTTCAACAATTTATCATAGTACTCAAAAAAATTTCAAAATAAAGTTTGATCGATTCACGATCTTCCCAAGTTATTTAACCTCATTTCTGACTTTATAATGACTATTTTACAAGTAAGTTGCGAGAGATCATGACCCAGTCACGACTGCCAAATCGGGGTCGTGAAAGTATCACGAATGGATAACACCTACCAAGAACTAAGTTAACATGCCACGCCAGTGTGCAGACAATCGAAAAGTAGTCTCATGAGTGAAACACAGATTTTCATACGCCTACTGTGATGACATGTCCTAATACTGCTTTGATGCATTACATACCTTGTTAAGATGATAATAAAACGTGTCTTTTCCATCTAAACCATTATTTTATTTTCTCATTTTCTGGTATATGGCTTGAGGAACGCATTTTATGAAATACTTAATCCAATGCTAAATTTACGATTCAACAGAATTGTAAGTGAAGTACTAAATCACAAGGGCCATAATATTCTTCAAGGTGCTCAAAGTTCCTAAACTTGTGTGTACATGAGTATATGTTTTGCACCTGTTATAATTCTAAACAGTTTAGTTTTCTTTAGTACCACAAAGAGCATTATAATGATCATAGAATTATATATATATTTGTGTGTGTGTGTGTGTGTATTTATTCATTTATATTTATATTTTATATATATATTATATAATTAATATATATATTATATGTTATATATGTAATATGTATATATGTATATGTATATATGTATATATATATATTAATATATATATATATATATATACCTGTATATATATATATATATGTTATATATATATATTATATGATATATATATATATGTATATATGTGTATATGTATATATGTGGTATATATTTTATGTGTGTATAATATATGTTGTATATATATATCTGTGTATATATATATGTGTATATATATATATATGTGTATATATATATATATGTATATATATATATATATATGTATCTCTATATAATATGTGTAAAAAATATATATATATGTGTAGATATATAATGTTGTATACTATGTGGTATATATGTGTGTATATATTATATATATTATATATATAAAAAAAAATTAAAATATATATCTGAATATAATATATATATTTATATCTATAATCTATATTTATGTATATATATATAATCTATATGTATATATATGATATATTATTATTTATATAATATATTGTTATGGTATATATGTTATAATATGTGTATATGTATATATTGATATATATTATATATATTTGGTTATCTTTATATATTATTATATGTGAATTATGTCTCTAATGTGTCTATGTATAATATGTGTTATATGTGTCTTATATATATATGTGTACTATATATATGTGTATATATATATGTGTTATATATATATGTCTATATATATCTGTATAGATATATGTATATATATGTTATTATATTATAGAAATATCTATATGGAATATTATATACTGTATATATATATATATAATATATATATATGGGGTAATATAGATTATGTATATATAAATATGTTTATATATATATCTGTATATATCTATGTTCTATATATATGTTATTATTATATAGATGTTATTCATATATGTCTGGCGTATGTATATATATATAGTATACATATATGAATATATATTATGTATGTATCTCTCCTATGTAATTACTATATATATGTATATACATATGTAAATATATATATATGTATATAATATAGGTATAATGTATAGATATATACATATAGATATATATATATGGTATCTGTATATGTATAGGTATATGTATATCTATATGTGTATTACTATTATATATATCTATAGATTATATATATAAATATATTAGATAGTATAATATTTAAATGTAAATGTTCCTTTGCTGAAAATCTTAAATCTCCGAAAGTTCTTCACCAATTGCTTTGAAATTTTGACAGATACAACATTGCATTCGAATACGTGCGTTTTTATAATGGGGATTCATCCTAGCTCCCCCTCTCCGAACTGATTCCCTGAAACGGAGTTTGTTTGTGGTCATAGACTTAGCTACTTTACGAATTTGTCATACATAATTGAGAAAGGGGCTGAGAGCGAGAGAGAGAGTTGGTGTTAGTGAGAATAATGAGGGAAAGAGACAGTGTTGGTTGGAGTGAGAAAAAGAGAGTAAGAGAAAGGAGCTTTCTCTTTTCTTTCTTTTCCATTTAACCAGACTGAGCCACGCCACAGCAGCTTGTGGCTCGGTAACAATCGAGCGGAATGATAGATAGGAGTAGATAGATAGATAGTATAGAGGTAGAGATAGAGATAAGAGATAGAGAGAAGAGATATATTAAATATATGAGATTATAGGATAGATAGGATATATAGATATAATAGAATAGAGAGATATAGAGATAATAAAGAGATATAGAGATATAGAAGATAGAAGAGATTTATATATATCTATCTATCTATCTATCTATCTATATAAATATAATAGATATATATAGATATATATATATAGATATATTATAGATAATATATTATAGATATAGATATATATATAGATATAATATATATATAGATATAGATATATATATAGATTATATAATATATATGAATAATATATATAAATAATAAGGATATTATAATATATATATATATATATATATTATATATACTATTAATGATATATCGATATACTCTATATATTATAGAATAGAGATAATATATATAGATATAATTATAATAGTATATATAATATATATAGATAAGTATATATAATATTATATATATATATGGATAGATATTATATAAGATTAATAGTATTTATATACTATATAGATTTATATAATAATAATTATATAAGAATATATTATATCGAGATAGATTATAGAATAGATTATAATAATATTTTATATAAATATATCTAGAGGTATTTATATATTATATAGAATATATATAGATATATATATATATGATATGAAAATTAACTATTAAGATCTATATATATATAAAGTATATTATATATTATATAATCATATATATATATAATAATATATCATAATTTTTTTATATATAGATTATTATAGATATATAGATATATAATATATATAGATATCTATATATATATATAGATATTATATATAGATATATATAATATAGTATCTATAGATATAAATAAGAGACTATATATATATTTAGATTTATATATATATTATATAATCTATATAATATAATACATAGATAATATATATAGATTTATATCTATAATATATATAGATTAATATATATATTATTGTTATATTATAATATTAAGATTATCCTATATAAGATATAGATATATATATACGATCTATATATATATATATATATATATATATATATATAGATATCGAGTATAATATATATTATATATAATAATATATAGATATAATATATATATATCTATAATATATCTACTATATATATCATATTAATCTATATAATAGATCTATATATATATTCTATATATATATTCTAATATATATCGATCTAATATACTATATCAGATATAGATTTATATTTATATATCTATATATATTATTCACAATATAAAGTAACTATTATAATTATAAATTATATAATTATCCTAATATATTATATTCAGCGTATCTATATCGATATATTATATATATATATTATATATATATATATATATAATTATATATAGTATATATTATATGCATATATAGATATATAATAGAACATTATTGATATTATATATATAAATTACTATCTATATATATATATATGATATATAAAGTCTTAGAACTTATTTAATAGATATAATTTATCATTATTAAAAAATATAATTAGATATAATATGATCTTATATATATCTATATAATATTATATCAATATAATACTATATATAATATATAGGTCTGGATAATATTAATAATTATATATATATATATAGGGATTAGTTTATATTATATTAGTATATATATCTATAATTATACTGCAAATAAAGATAGTATATCTAGATCTATAGTAATATATATATATATATAATATAGTAGTATAGATCATAACTATTACTGGCGTATATATGCTTATAGATATATATTATAAATATATATATTATATACTCATATATTCTATATAGATATACGATATACTATATATATCTATTATTTTTATATATCTCATAGATAGTATCTTTAGATCTTACTTATTGGATATAGTATATATATAGCTATCTACATATATACATCGATATAACCTATATCTATCTATAGATTATATCAATCTATTAATCTCTATATATATATATTATCATATATATTACAATTATATATATATAGATATAGTTATATATATATATATATCTTCGCATTAGATCCATATATATATACCTCATCATACACTCCTATACCTAGATTATCTATATATATATATATATCATACACTCATACTGATATCATATGACTTACTATATATATATACTCCTTACCTCAGTATCTTAGACTATCACTCTATATATATTATCTAATATCTATATATATATTTCATCTACTACTATTATCTCCTATATATATATTCCATATATAATATATTATCCTATTATATAATATAAATATAATATATATATAATATTCTATAATATATCTAATTATCATATTTAATTTATATATATCATCTATATCTCATCTTTATCATCTATAATATATAATCTATATACTATCTATTTATTATACTATATTATATATCTACTAACATTATATATATATATATATATTATATTATATATAGCTATATCTTATATAGATATATATATATATCTATCTAGAATCTATCTATATCGACTAATATATCTAGATAGTAGATATTTACTATATATCTATATATTATATATATATATATAGTCTATCTAATATATATACTATTATATCTTCTATCTCATCTACTCTATATATCTATCTTATAGCCTTATAATCATTATCTCTATATATATCTATTATATATATATCTATATTCTATCTTATATTCTATATAGAGTCTATCTATATATATCTCTCCACTCTATAATCTATTATATATATATCTTATCATATATCTATTCTCTCTAGATATATATATATTATATACATATATCTTATCTATATCTATATATCTATATATACTATATATTCTACTCTCCGTATATTATCTCTCTATATATCTATATCACTCACTATATCTCCATTATTATAATATATTTCTTATAATATTATAATATAATAATAGATATATAATTATATCTATCCTATATATATATATATCTATTATATCTATATTATATATATATAGAATATATATATATAGATCATATATTATATCTTATAAGTATATTAGATATATATAAATATATATTATATATATACATACATACATATATATTATAATCTATCTCTATTAATATAGATCTTAATAACATATATATAGCATATATCTATATAGATATATCTAGATATATATATATATAGATATATATAAATATATATATATATATTATATATATAGATATCATATCTATATATAATATATATCTAATATATATATATATATAGATAATAATATATATATTATCTAATATATATATTATATCTATATATCTATATATATATAAATATATAATAATATATATATAGATATAATATATATATATATATATAGATATATAATATTATATATATATATATATATAATAATATATATATATATATAGATATAATATATATATATACATATATAAATATATCTTATAATTATATATATAGATATTATAATATATATAGATAATTAAGATATATATAAATATATATATATATATATATAATATATATCTATAATATATATCTATCTATCTATATCTATATATTATAAGATCTATTATATATATATAATATTATATATATATATATATTATAATAATATATATATATTATATATATATATATAGTATATATATATTATTACAGTCGTGAGAGAGAAGGGTAATTTACCAAATTAGCAGGTGGGTTCAATGGACCATAATAATACAAAATAAAGGTATTTTGAAGGAATACGATCAAACAAGATTGTAAATATAATAATGCAAAAAGATTTACAAAAAAAAAACAAAAAAAAAAAAAAAATTAGGACAAAATAAATAACAAATGACAAGTGACAACCACGTCTCGAAAAGTAATCGTACTTGAAATTAAGAACACTTGAAACAAAGCACAATTCGTTATTAAACCCTTACAACAATATCACTTATACTTAGCTTATAGATACATTACAATAAAGTGGACTGCTTCCCTGCCGGACACCAGAGTCCTTGGTTTAGTTGCTGAGTGGAGAATGATTCAAAATTACATTTAGGGGTCGAAGAAAAGTAGGATGGGCGGAGCAAGTAAGAACAAGGAGTGTGAAACAAGACCAACAAGTTTCTTGGAAAGGACAAAGGAAAGTGGATATACAGGGGAAAACAGTCAGGCAAAATATATACAATAATTATAATTATGTGGAAGTGTAATACCTCCCCATAGAGGTCAAGCCCAGCGGAGTGGGCTTGATCAAAGTTAAACACCTTCCTTCTCCTGAGAAGGTTGAGAATGGGCCGTGACAAGGCATCAGCAAATACGTTGTCGCTGCCCTTGAGGTGCTTTATTTGAAGGTTGAAGTTTTGAAGATATAAAGCCCATCTTAGTAATCGCTGATTATGGGCCTTGGTGCGCTCAAGAAAGGTGAGGGGGTTGTGGTCCGTATAGACATGGATGACAGGAGCTCCTTGTAGATAACATTCAAACTTTTGGAGAGCAAGAACCAAACTTAAGAGCTCCTTCTCTATGGTAATGTAGGACAACTGATGAAGCTTGAAACTACTGGAGTATCCTATTGGGTGGAGTACCCCATCAATTTCCTGCAACAGCACTCCTCCAGCCACCAGTGTCGCAAGCGTCTACTTGCAAAGAGAAGGGTTTAGAAAAATTATTAGGACTGTGTAAGACTGGCTCACTACTCAAAAAAATATTTAAATGTTCAAATGCTGCCTGACATTTCTCATCCCATTCATACTTCTTTTTAGGGCTGGTAAGACTATGTAAAGGGGCAGCTACTGAAGCAAAATTACGGCAGAACTTCCTGTAATATGAAACCATACCCAGAAATCTTTTAAGGGATTTCCTAGTCTTGAGGTTCTGGATAGTCAAGAATGGCATTAACATTTGCAGTTTTAGGCCTGACATTACCTCCACCTACAATATGTCCCCAAGTAAGTAACTTAGCTTGTCCAAAAACACATTTTTTTAAATTTATTGTTAACTGTGCTTCTCTTAATCTATCAAAGAGCATATTCAAACGTGTCATCAGCTCCTTCCAAGAATCTCCTATCACCAATATATCATCTAGATATGCAAATACTCCCTCTAGACCCTGAATGGTGTAGTTAATTATGCGTTGAAATGTGGATGGGGCATTTGTTAAACCAAAAGGCATTACTTCATACTGGAATAACCCAAAAGGAGTTATGAAAGCCGAAATAAGCTTGGCTCTAGATGTTAACTTCACCTGATAATACCCCTTGAGGAGATCTATTTTAGCTACATACTTTGCTTGGCCCACCCCAGAGTCTATAATGTCATCTAGACGGGGTAAAGGGTAACTATCCTTAACAGTAGCAGAATTTACTCTCCTGTAATCTGTACACAGTCGCATGCTGCCATCCTCCTTTGGTACCAATAGACAGGGAGACGCCCATGGTGACTTGCTTGGTTTAGATAATCCAGTTCTCAGAAGATATTCCACTTCTTCTTTCATTACTAATTTCTTGGCCGGGCTGATGCGATAAGGGTGTTGTCGTATGGGAGCAGTTCCTGGTAGAAGTTCGATGTCATGGGTGAGAACTGTTACACTGACCTGGATTTTCTCCATAAAGTTCTGGGTAAGAGCAAATAAGGTTTTGAAGTTCTGTTGATTGAAAAGGAGAAAGATGTTGACATGAGTTTTCAGGGTAGCATCATTATCTACAAAACGCCACGAATAGATGAATTCAGGTTCACTTACTTCAGGTTTCTCGTCCTTGACCTTAACATTAACATTAACAATTTTGTCTCCATAACCAGTTTCAGTATTCCTGGAATGATACCTTTTAAGCAAATTGGCATGGATAATTTGAGTACTTTTCCTTCTATCAGGGGTTTCTATCACATAGGTATGGTTATTGACATTTTTAACTACTTTATATGGACCAAAGAATTTGGAGGAAAATGGGATCCAGGGATAGGAAAGTATGCTAACACAAGATCTCCTGGGTTGAATTTCCTAATTTTAGTTTTTTGATCATAATTATTTTTTCATTCTTTTAATCTGAGCTTTGCTTAAGTTTTCACTGGCTATTTTACGGACTTTGGAAAGGGTTTCCTTAAAGTTACTCCAAATATTGTTGAACAGTTACAGTCTGATAGAGTCTGGGGGCTTTAACCATTCATCTTTAATTAATGCAAGGGGTCCTCTTAATAATCTCCCATATACCATTTCAAAGGAGAAACACCTAGGGATTCCTGGGGGGACTCACGTTATACAAACAACAAAAAAACTTTACTCCTTCATCCCAATCAAGATTGCTCTCTAAACAAAACTTTTTTTAACATACTTTTAAATGTTTGGTGCCATCGTTCCAGGACTCCCTGAGATTCCGGATGATATGCAGATGATAAGCTATGTTTTATATTTAATTCCTTCAGGATTTCTGAAAAGAGTTTACTTGTAAAGTTAGAACCACGATCAGTTTGGATATCCTTGGGGATCCCGTAAGTTAGTAAAGAAACTTAAAAGGTGTTTAGCAATATTTTTGACAGATATATTCCTAAGTGGGATGGCCTCTGGAAAACGAGTACCGGGACACATAAGAGTTAATAAATATTGGTTACCACCTTTCGTCTTGGGCAAGGGTCCAACACAGTCTATTACTAATTTCTCAAAGGGCTCATGTGGAACTAGTATAGGCTGTAAAGGGGCTTTAGGAATTACTTGGTTAGGTTTGCCAGCTATTTGGCATACATGACATGTCTTTATGAAATCTCCTACGTCTTTTCTCAAATTAGGCCAATAGAACTTATCAAGTATTCTATAGTAAGTTTTGTATTGTCCCAAATGACCACCTGGTCCATCATGTGCAATTTCCATTATATGAGTGCGTACCGAAGAAGGGACAACAATTTGGTATTTCTCACTCCAGGTATCGAGATTTGAATAGTTAGAAGGACGGTAAAATCGCATTAGGATACCATTATTATGATAAAAAGAAGGGGATTTATTCAAGATTTTTATATCAACAGCCTTATCATGCAAACAAGATAAAGATTTGATCTGACCTCTGGGCAATATAAGTTTATCTCTAGACATCACCTTAGCTAAGAAATCACTATCTACTTCAAAGTCATTTACCTTTTCTCCTGCTTGGGACCGAGTGACTATATGTGTTGGGGCTTGTTCAAGATCTACCTTATCCTCCATGGGGGTATCAGTGACAATTAAATTTGGTACAATTAATTTCCCGGCTAAATCATTACCCAATAGCAATGAAACTCCTTTTACCGGCAATTCTGTATCAATCACCCCTAATTCAACTTTCCCTTTTACAAGTGGGCAATCAAGGTAAACACTGGCAAGGGGAATGGATGAGATTCCAGTAAGATCCCTTACAACCACCTTCTCACCTGTTAAATTATTCTCAACATTAGGTAAAGCCTTACTATGCAACAAAGTTAAAGCAGCTCCAGTGTCTCTTAATATAGTGACCCTAGACTTCTGTTCTTTCTCCCCCAAGGTTATTATACCTTCAGCACTTAAAATCATCAAATACATCGGGTACATTAGCTTGCACATGCGAAACAGGTTTAATCTGGGAGGTTGAAAATTTTACGTTGGGTTTCATAAAAACATTACGGTAGTTATCAGATCCTTTACATTTAGGGTCTTTACAATTACGAATAGTATGTCCTTCTTTCTTACAATAACTTACTTTATTTGGATTATCAGAACCTTTGGGATTATCCGAAATCTGCTGGGATTTTCCTGAAACTGGTTTTACAAATACCTCAGCTTTTTTTATTAGGAATACTCTTATGTTAAGGAATAAGTGTCAGCCAAGGAAGCAGCCTTTAGAAAATCTTTCTCCTGCCTATCTTCAATATAGAGCATTACATTAATGGGAAGTTTCCTTTTAAATTCTTCAAGAACCATTAAATTTATCAGTTCTTCAAAAGAAGTTACTTCAGCACACTTAAGCCATTTCTTGAAAGCTCTAAGCTTGTCAGAAGCGAATTCTAAGAAAGTTTGGATATTTGATTACATAAGTTACGAAAAAGCTTGTCTATATCCTTCCTCTGTTATGGAAAATGCATCTAAGATTGCTTTCTTAACCTGTTTATAATCATTAGTATCATCCAGATGCCTAACAACTTTAGCAGCTTTACCTGACAATTTAGGTTTAAGGAGCCATACCCACTGTTCAAACAGGCCAATTAAGGTGTTGATTAGCAGTTTCCTCAAATACCCGAAAATAATCCTCGGGATCATACTCTGTGAATAAGGGAACTAACTTTATATTTTTAGTCAGGTCAAAGGGAGATAACTCTTGTCAGTTTGGCCTAATCTGAAGATTGATTGAAGCCCTCTCTTGTTCCACCTTTATAGCTAACCTAGCTTCTACTTCAATTTAGCTTTTTCCTCTCTAGCTGAATTCTAACTTAGCTTTTTCTTCTCTAGCTTGAAATTCTAACTTAGCTTTTTCCTCTCTAGCTTGAAATTCTAACTTAGCTCAAATTTCAAATTTTTCTCTTTCTTCCTTAAGAGAAA
>NC_061087.1:56564371-56589371 GCF_015104395.2 Macrobrachium nipponense
ACTGTAAAGATACTTTGTAATTTCGGTTAGGGTCAGAATCTGTTAAGTTTGTGGGACCGTGTGATATCCGATAATCCTGGATTATCCCTTTTAATTTTTACCCTTTTGATAATTAACCATCTGGTATTCCTGATCTTGTTTGTACCTGAGGCCTTCCTCTCTGATTGTACTTTAGTAGCTCCTTGACGATGTCTGAATAAAGACGAAAGCGCTTGGATTCATGACTATCATTTCCCGTGGTATTCGCTTATTTATGAAGTCACGTGCATCTACTGGGATTTCTTAAGCATATATATATATATATATATATACTATATATAATATATATATATATATATATATATATATAGAGATATATAGATATAGATATATATATATATATATATATATATATATATATATATATATATATATATATATATATATATATATATATATATATATATATATAGATATAGATATATATATATATATATATATATATATATATATATATATATATATATATATATATATATATATATATATATATATACATATATATATATATATATATATATATATATATATATATATATATATATATATATCTATATATATATACGTATATATATATATATATATATATATATATATATATATATATATATATATATATATATATATATATATATATATATATATATATATATATATATATATATATATATATATAATATTACGAATCCCCTTTGCTTCATTCATGTAAAGTAACATAATAAAGCACATGCCTCTGATTTTTTCATTCTCTCTCTCTCGCACAAGTCATCCCTCCTCTGTTTTGCCTGTGCTGCCTGTTCGTACTTTTGCAGAACTACTGAGAATGAGTCATCAGGATGTAATAAAACCCATGAGCACTCGAAAGTCGGCTTTTATGGGCTGCTTGGTGAGCAAGAGCCCGTGCTGACACAAGGTCAGCTTAGTCAAAACCAACAAAAGTTGGCCCCACTTTCTCCCACACCAAACTCGAATATGGTGCAAATCCGCCAGGACCCACCACGTGGCTGTGTGTGGCCGCCACGCGAAAGCCTTGCCTTTGATCAGTGCTCTGAAGTCGACTTCCTTAATCTACAGTTTACGAAGACATATCTCAGGAGAAAGGTAACGTGTGCAAACTAGTGGTGGTAATCTTCTTAGATTTTATTTTCTGTCCTTTTATCAGTGCTTTTGCAATCCTCCATAGTGTTTCAGCCATCCTCACATCTGTGCATCCCCTAGAAAGATTCTTTGATTAAGAGCTGTTGTTCCTTTAAAAGGTGATTTGTGTTCAATTCCTCCCCTTTCAGTACAGTAACATTTGAGCCATAATTCATTCATTCTTTGTCCCCTGAGGAATCTCAGGGTTCATGTTAACCCTTATCACGTGCTCAGATGACGTCTGCAATTTCCCTGCTGTGAAGGTGGATTCCCCCTTGTCCTATTACACTTGGCCTGTGAAAAACGCTGCGAATCATCACCCATGTCTCTGAACACTTGTTCAATTTCAACTGTTCCAATCAGCGGCCTTCGGTAAGGGTCACGCACGACACTGTCGACGCCTTGATTTCAGTAACATAGCAACTAGGGTGTAAATACACTCCCCTTTTGATTTAACCCTTGGTGTTTCCTTACGCTTTCGGTATTTCTACAGAAGCAATCTGCGGTGGCCTAGACTATGGCAATTGATATTTTCCTATGTTATTTTACCCACCGAGCAAGAATTTAAAGGAATATTTATTTGGACGACTGTAATTAACCCCCAAGGGCCAGTAAATCTCATCTTGTTTTCTTGAGGAAATGTTATTTTAACCCCCTTTTCCACCTAACAAGCTTGGGGGGCCCCCGGTTGGGAATCGGTGGTTTTGGGTGGGGAAATACCAGAAAGGAGTGCTTTGCAGCAATAATAATTGGGAGCACCTACAGATTCCCGGGCCCACTCGACCGCCGACCGAAATCGGCGGAAGAACACCAAAACCAATATGGCGGCGATACCAAAGCAACAACAAAGTAGGGAGCGACTACATATCCACGACGATAGATTTATGTGTGCTGTCAGTAAGGCCGTGGCGGAACAGCGCTTCGTGCCTTATCCGCATATTTAAAGATTCTTGGTAAGCACAGCATGAACTGGCAAGAGGTAATGTTGCGCTGCGTGCACTAGCCACAGGGGTTACAGTAAGGCTACTTACCGTGGCGGATCACACCTAAAGGCGTTCCTGTTGTAGTCGATCTGACAAATAGCTCCACAACACTCGCAGTTTTTTTGCTTTAGAATTAAATTATGTCTTTGAGCATATTCAATTACAACTTCTTTACCACCACCAGACAAAAAATGATAAAATTCATCGTAACCCACATTGCACTGCAAACAATCGGTAGGAAATCGAAGGTCTCTGTCAAAATTAACGCCAGAACGGCCAGCCACTGCCTCTGCCATAGCTACAGGAAGACAAAATGCCGGTTTTTGCTTCATTATTCGAGTATTCAAGTCAAACAAGGATACCAGTGGACACTGGACAGGTAACTTTATTACTCCGCTGAAATACTAGTGAAACTTAGTTTTCGACTGAAGTCGTTCGTAATTCGTTATGAAACCCATGACGTCATAACGATGTCACACCTCTCAGCCAATAATGATTAACTGGAACTGCTTTTGTTTGCGTAAGAAAGTAAGTTAGAGGGCTCATTAAAAGTAAACATTACCGTAGAGGAAACACCTCTCCCGACTTAGGAAAAATTCGAGGTAAAAACTTATCAAGCTCATTTAATTCCACATGCTCTTTCCATGTAGGTGATTATTTATTTTAATGCGGAGTGCTTCTGAAGTATTGCTGTTGTAACTTAGTCAAAGTTTGGTTATGTTTCGTGATTGAGAAATCACTAGTTGTAAGTGGATAAATGCCCAGAATGCATTTGAGTATAATTATTGTAAGGAAGTAAAAAAAATAACTTTTGTTTATACAAATGGTTAAACAACAAGTTAGTAATGACTATTCCAAGCACATCTGTATCTCCAACCTTACCAAATGTGCCCTCTATGGATGATCAGAATTCACTCTTAAATTATCACATTATAAAGTTTTGTGGAAGAAAGGGAGAACATAATGCTTGTAATTTAGAGATGTGGATCAAACAGGTAGAACGTCATCTCTATAGTAGATGGAACAGATGTAGAGAAACTAACTGAAGCGAAGGCATATTTAGACTTATCTTCAGGAGACATAAAATGTTATGTTCACACTAGTAACTATGAAAGACTTAAGAATTGAGAAGAATGAAAGCAATACCTTAGGAAAATATACTCCACAGTAGGTGAGGTAAGCCCCGTTGTCAGTCTCGCAAGGATATTCCAAGAATGGAGAGAAGATCAAAGAAATTACCGTGAAATGAATCCTCAGTTAGTTAGAAAATTCAAGAAATGGGGAAAATTAGTTGCAACCACACCATGGAATATGAATGCATCAGGACAAGATATAGTGAAAATTGAGGATGTACAAACACTAGTAGAGTTAGCTATGACATTGGAGGATACATCTTTAAGGGCTTACGAAGAGATGGACCATGCTACGGACTTAGATAACGAAAATGAAGACGAAGTGAGGGAAAATAGTTATCAAACTTCTCGAAATAAGAAATACAGAATACCAGTTGGAGATTTTCAACAATTACATGTTACAACTGCCTAAAGAAAGGGCATTACGCAAGTGAATGCTACAGAGAAGCTTACTGTCCTTATCATAAGAGAACAGGACATAGTGCCAGAGATTGTAGAGACAGACCTAGACATAGATCACAGTTACAAGCTAGAGGCAGAAATGGAAATCAACTCCCACTAGTTAGGAGGAATAGAAACCAGGATTGTAATAATGGTCAGAACAATGGCGAAGCAGCAAATCTAGCATATCAGTCGGAACAAGAATCGTCAGATGATTCAACAGCAAGTTCCTACACAGCTATAACAATGGATATTCCTACAAGGTAAAACAAAGGGCAAGGCTATAGTTCAAGGCTGCCTGTATCAAAGCATCGCCAGGCAAAATATTGCAGAGATAAGATAAGGGAAAACTAAACGGTGCAGCCAGTTCGATTCTATCAGAATTAGATTTACTTTAGATACCAAATGGGAAGGAAAACCATAAGGGTCCATTGCAGTATGAAGCCCAAGGAATATAATGATTGGTAAATCAGTGCATACTTCTCTCATTTAAGTTTGAAACCTGTAATAGACTGTAACGCCACAGATGTTTAAGGGAACAGAATCGAATTAATAGGACAAATTGATTTACCATTTAAATCAGGAAGAGTCTCATTTAAGGAAGTAATTCTAATAGCAAGGGGTACCTATTTTGCAGTTGCACGCCTATTAATAGGTTATCCAAATATGGCTAAACAATGAATTATAACTGAAGCAGCTAGAGAACAATTAGTGATTAAAAAAGGCACTCGTGATTTATACGCATCGGTAATTGAACCGTGTCCTTTCAAAAATCACTTTTACTTATAAGTCGATAATTGGACTTATGTTATAGTTCTAGAGTCACTGTCACTTGTAGAGAATTTTTCTAAGTGCGTAAATCACTAACGAGGCCTAGGACCGCACAGCCACACACTCACTCAACACTCCCCCTTACTTTCTGCCTAGCTCTGCTCCCGCTCCTTCGTACGAAGGTTTATATGTAGTCTTTTGGTTAGGTTCCTATTAACTATTAATTTCTTTACTTTCATCTGCGAAAGAGTTCACTTTTCATTTTTATTCGCGTACTACTTTTCCACTTCATTTCGATCATGACTAGATGATGTCTTAGTCAACATCTCATAAGAGGTCACTCTGTGAGGTCAGGAATCACATTGTCCAGTACTGGCTCCTACTCGCTTTTATCCCTTTGATCTCCATAGATTAGTTTGACCCAACTTTAACTTTTGCACCTTTGACTTTGCTTAATGCGTACTGAATAATATGTTTAATGAGTAACTCTTGTTGTTCTTATCGTCCCTCGCGTTTCTCTCGCCAGTTATCAAACATTTCTGTATATGCCCTTCGATTATCACTCGTTTCTGTTATAGTCTCGCTATGCTCATTATAGAGAATATATATATATAGATATATATATATATATATATATATATATATATATATATATATATATATATATATATATATATATATATATATATATATATATATATATATATATATATATATATATATATATATATATACTCTATAATGAGCATAGCGAGACTATAACAGAAACGAGTGATAATCGAAGGGCATATACAGAAATGTTTGATAACTGGCGAGAGAAACGCGAGGGACGATAAGAACAACAAGAGTTACATATAATTTACATATATGCATATATATATATATATATATATATATATATATATATATATATATATATATATATATATATATATATTCATTGAATAGAATGGCTTTCTCACTGTTAACCAGCTTTTTTGAAATTGCTTCATATTTTCTAATTATTTTCTTTACTTCATTGTTCAGGTTACTAATGGACACATAATGGGGTTCTTCCAATTTACTCCAGTATTTTACACGCGACAGCTGTTTCGTCAACCTATACGTATTGACGTTTTCAAGCGTACTGATACAAATATGAGCCTACATGCGTTTTTGTGACGTCATGAGGACGGAAAGGTAGTACAATTGCCAGATACCTAGTTTTAAGTATTTACAAAAGACTATAGTGAAACATAAAATAAGACAAATAACTAAATATTGTTTTAACGACAGAAATTAAATAAAAAAGTTGAAAGTCCAGTTATTATATACACATTATACATAAATATATATTAAGTTAAACATATATGTTTAATTCACTGAAAGTCAGTGTGCGCTCCTGTCCGCGTGGTGGGGGCTTTGTTCCACGCGGTTGAAGGACTGCCTCCTACACGAGGGCAAGGATCGGTCTGCCTCACGTTGGATGTTAAGGCTGGGGGGGGGGACGTTGCATTGCGATGCTGACTGCTTCTGATATCAATAAACGATTGTAGTTGCCTTCCTTGTGTATTATTTTGGTGTTTTGTGAGAAGTTCTTGTAATGATGGGTTTTTTTATTGTGGGGTTATCCCAACAAAGTGCTGATGAATGGCTCCTTGGTTTCTGTGGGCCTGATGCGACGTTTGAGTGTGGTGGTTGTGTGTTCCGATATAGCATTTTTGGGGGGTTTGGGGGACTGACATTGCTCGTCAGCACAGACAAACTTGTATACTATATCAGATTTAACCTCTTTCTCCGTCGATGGGGCCGTACTATTTTTCATTACCAAAGAGGCCGTAAGGTTTGGTTTGCAGTAAATCCTTGCTGTTATTTTGTTGTTATATGGCGCTAGGGGGGTGGTTCCTCTTCTCAGTATACCAAGGATGGCTTTCCTTTCATCTTCGTGGTGTTTGTTGTATGGTATCTGTGGTATATCACTATTTCTTTGTCTTTGTCTTGTGTGTTGTTCCTCGGGGTCGGATTATGGAAAGCCTCTAATCTCTTTTTTGACAACTTGCTGGGATCATGTCATCTGGATATCCGTTATTTGTGAGCAGCTGTTGAACTCTGTTGATCTCTTCGTTAGTCGCTTTCCTCGTGGAACAGTGTGTTATGGCGCGTTTTATGTATGCATTTACCACAGATCGTTTATATGCATCAGGGCATTCTCCTCTAGCATTTAAGCATCTTCCAGCGTCTGTCTTTTTAGTATATACGGTGTATTGTATTTGTTGTTCTTTTGGGTCACAGTACGTCCAAGAAAAAAGGGAGCATCTTCTCATCACTTCTTTCTACCGTAAAAATTTAATGTAGAATTTGCTTGGAGTTTATTTACTAATTCTTCTGGTTAACAGTGAGAAAGCCATTCTATTCAATGAATGTTGTATCCGTGAAAAATTGTGCCCTAGAAGTATTATATATATATATATAATATATATATATATATATATATATATATATACTATATATATATATATATATATATATAATATATATATATATATATATATATATATATATATATATACTATATAATATATATATATATACATTATATATGTAATTTATATATATATATAGATATATATATATATATATATATATATATATATATATATGAGTGTGTATGTATATATAAAGTATAGAGTCCAGTCAGCAAGATATATAGACTTCAGGAGATTCCATGATACAAATGATAAAAGGCCAAGTTTATTAACAAAAACGTTTCGCACTCATGACTCAGTGCATCATCATCAGACAAAACAAAATGCAATATTAGCATAAAAGGAATTCACAATGCAATTACAATTTACAAATTCAGGCAATAAAAATTCAAAGCATGAAAAGCACATAAAACAGTAAACAAAAAAGAGAATACTAAAAACCAACCGTTCATAAGCAGGAGAGAAGAGGTAATGACATACAATGGAGTCCAAGACCAGACGACAACTATGCCAGATACAAAGTTGCTGAGGAAGTATTGCTATTGAGAGAGGGAACCAGTCTTTTAATATATAACGATTCTAAAGTTGTTAAGTGGTTGGGGTCCCATACATAACCAATTATTGAGAAGTGCTGTTTCAAGACTTCGGTTTTATATATTACGGCATGATTTTTGGTATTAGAAAATTCTGGCTGTTTTAATCTTTGGCCAGTGCGAAAGCTGAACCCCAAATGGCTGCAATATTTGACCTGCAGAAACCTCTGCGTCGATCCGTAAGATCCCGGACATCCATGGCATGTGAATTTATAAACCACATTGGATCACATGAAGAACAGCAAGCGATCTTTGAAATAAAAAAAAATGATCCTATTGTACACGGGTTGTTGGAGATAAGTTTGACTTTAAGACAGGGAATTTCCTGTTCAATTGTTCGAGTGAGATTTAAGGTAAATTTGGAGTCAGACACACATACGGGATTGAGGCATAGAATAATTTTTTGGGAACATCAAAGTTGACAGTTGGTGGATAAGCGTTTGTCTTGAAAAAGTTCAATAAAAAGATTATTTCTTTGAGAAATATTTGCCAGGTTGAAGAATATTTTAGAGCTCTAGGGACTAAGGTGTAGAGTAGTATATATATATATATATATATATATATATATATATATATATATATATATATATATATATATATTCAGAAGGAAGCAAGGGAGACGTCTTTTGATAATTTAACCAGGATTTATTAATGGACGTTTCGGGGTCGAACTCCATCATCACAGCTGTAAAAAGATATGCATACATAAAACATAATAAAAAGACTCATCCTAATGTCCAACATACATTTAAGATAAAAAAAAAAGGGAGGGGGTGGGGGGGAATCTAAAATGCTAAGACAATTACCATTTCAAGTGAAGGGAAGACGACGAGTGACCAAAAGAAGAAGGAAAGGTCCCAAGTAAATATAGTTATGCCAGGTAAAGAGGGGTAGCGGTAGTTTGGTTGTTTAATTTTGGAACTATTGTTTTCATGAAGAGCGATTTGAAGACAGGAAGCTGTTGAGGGAAAAAGCCCGTGTAATGATTTTAAAATGTTTATACTCTATATTAAATTTACATTTCCCCTTTGGGGGTTAGTGCCGTCCGTGCACTCATTCGGTGTAATGTCGGCATTAGTTATGATCAGGTTGCTTAATGTCAGATTTTGAGATTTCCCTTACAGGCCTGAAAAGAGCACCAAATTTGGAGAGATGATCCTTCAAGAACTACTAATTGATATTAGAGTTGGAGCCCTCTTGAATGTTTTAATTTTTATGGTACAAATGCTGAATTTCTCTATTTTTGACATTCATAATAAATTAAACTTATATTGATCTATCTGAGGGAGCTTAAGCATTGCAAAAGAGGATGAGAAGTGTTTGAATTGATTGATTGTTATGCAACTAAAAACATGAACCTAATTTTGATTACCATGATCAACATTTAATTATCTGAAATATGGAGTCAGTCTCTGGGAATGATGGCGGACCTCGGGCAGGGCATCAGTAGAGTGTTTGTGTTAAACAATGTTGTGCAGAGAGCAATCTCAGCGCCACTAATTCGATGTAAATGTGTGTCCTGTAAATATGCCTAATTTTCTAAATTAAATCAGGCCAATGTCCTGAAATAAGTTGATAATATTCCTTACTTTCATGTACTGGGGCATGATCATGAGATATGAAACCCTTATTCTCATCTTCACCAAGGTCACAGAGAAAATAATTTTTCTCTGTATGTGGAAGCCTTGGAAGAACTCACTCCGTTGTTCTTTGCATTAAGCCATGCCAATTACCCATAATGGATGAATGTCCACATCAGGGATATGAAGTCCAAGCCTGACACTGTCAAAGATGAGTTCGAGAAATTCTCTCACTCTGTGCTTTCCAAGATCCCAAATAAATTCTTGGCGATTCCATTTGACCAGGCTCATGAGCAGGAGAACAAGATAGTGAAGGGCTCAAGGAGTGCTGTGGGGCTTACTGAAAACCCTGTTGCCTTACTACGATGGATGCTCTCAGGGTCAGAGATGGCACGGCTTCTTAAGCAGTTTGAAGGAGATACCTTCAAAATGATGACTCGGGGGTCCTGAAAAACATCAGGCACCATGAGCAGGGTCTCTCAGGATAGAAAACCTTCCGGACACAGATTGCTAGGCCTCTCAAATGCCATAAAACGAATGGGTAATCCTTTCTTAGATGACTTCCAAGATCTCGTAACACTTGTCAGTCGAAACTTCAGTGATGGCAACTTTGCACACACTGGAGGATACAGGCAAGACACAGTACAAGGAATTGTCAAGAATGTACTTGATGCACGTAGCCACTGTATTCATGATCCAATCAAGAGAAATTCCTTAGCACTATTCAGGCAACCTTAGAGGGCACTCTTTGGCAAGCTGTATGTATCCATGTAGAATAGAAACAGTGATTTGGCTGAGTTCTTTGCACATGAAGTACAGTCCTTCCATCCTTCTCTTTCAGACTTCGGTAAACTTCGCTAAAATTTCTTGAGCAGCCTGACCAATCAGAGCCACCCTCAACCTATGATTGCAAAATCCTCGATGGCACCGTCATAGTACATTGCCTTCCCATTTCTGGAGTGAGTACCTTCCCTGAGCATGCAGATAAGGTATTCATCCCTCACATAGAAAAACACCTCCAAGATGCAATGCAGTTGGATGTTGTTTGGGACACATACATTCCAGACAGTTTGAAGGAGTCAACCAGGGAAAAGAGTGGCAAGGGTTGTGTGCAGAAAGGTGTCAGGTGAGACCAAGTTACCAAGCAAGTGGATGGATTTCCTATGTGACCCAGTTGACAAGGAGGAGCTGTTTGTCTTTTTGACTTCCAAGGTTGAAGATTTCAATTGGCAACCAACTAAAACTGTATATATCACATCAGGGCACGCTGTGGTGATTGTTGCTGCTAGCATCTCCATGCAAAACTACAATCATGAGGAGGCAGACACAAGAATTGTAGTTCATGTGCTTCATGCTCTTCAATAAGGAAGATAGATGATTCATGTACGCACTGTTGACACAGATGTAGTAGTCATTCTTGTCGTTGATTACTATACAACTATTGGCTGACATCTGTTTTGCTTTTGGAATGGGCAAGAACTACCGGTTTTGCCACATCAATGCCATCTGCACAAGCCTTGGAATCCTGTAGTCATGAGCATTACCTTTTTTCCACGTATTTTCTGGTTGTGACACAACCTCTGTTTTCAGTGGAAAGGGCAAGAAGTCTGTTTGGCAAGCTTGGAGGCCTTACGAAGAAGTCACAAATACATTTGTGCATCTTATCCGTAATCCCTTTCAAATCCTGACTCTCGATGATGACCATTTCTCAAAGCTGCAGAGACTGACTGTTGTCCTCTATGACAAAACTAGTCAGTTGACCTCAGTCAATGAGGCATGAAGCAAACTTTTCTGCCACAAGAATTGCACTATGGAAAAACTGCCACTGACCAAAGATGCACTTTTGCAGCATGTCCGACGAGCAGTTTACCAGGCAGGAATCTGACCACCAGTACTCAAGACCAGCTATTGGTTCCTTCGCCATAGGATGCTGCTTGGACAAAGGTATCAGGGTCATGGGTACCAGTTTGGACAACAATTCCAGAGATTTTATGGAGGAGTTATGGAGTTCCATTTGAAAATGTCTCTGTGCGTGTGTGTGTGTGAGAGAGAGAGAGAGAGAGAGAGTAATTGGTGGTTGGATGGTTAATGACTGTATTGGCTGTTGGTGCTGGGTTGTCTGCTGATGCTGTTGGAGTTTAGAGTTCTGTGTTTTTGGTGAGTGAGAGCTAGTGATAGACAGTAGTGTTTGCAGCATTTCAGTGAAGGCATTGAAAGTCAGTTGAGTTGTGTTATTGATTTGTTTTTAGTTATTGTTAAGTTGGTGTTGTTTGCTTAGAATTGTTGTGCCTGTGCTGTTGTCTTTGTTGTTGTTGTGATTTCTTGGTGTTGTTAGTGGGTGTGTGTGTTGCCTTTTGTTTTGTGTTATTGTTTTTGTGTTGGTGATTGGTTGTGCAGTGGTCTTTTGTTGTGGTTGCATTCCTTGGTTGTTGTTGTTGTTGTGTTCCTTGTTGGTTTGTTGTGTTCCTTGTTTGCTGTTGTGTTGTTGAGTTGTGGGGTTGTGGTCCTTGGGTGTTGTGTTGAGTTGTGCTCCTTGGTTGTTGTTGTTGTCTTGTTGGGTTGTGGCTCTTGGTTTTGGCTTGTGGTTGTTTATATCTCTGTGACCTCAACCAGTGGACAGCACAGGATAGCCCTGGAATATCTGGAGTTGGTAAGTACATGTGTTTTGTGCTTGTTTTTTTGTTTTTGTATAGGTGTAGGTCAATTGTCCTGCTGTATTATGTTGTGTAAAGAAGAAAGTGTGACTGAGGGTGGGTTTGGCGGCTGGGTGGATTAGGTTAATGTGGGGAGGGTTTTGCCACTTGTTTTTTTTAAGCTTGTGATCCCGCCACAATTTCTTTGGCATGTAGAGAGCTAATTAAGTGCTCTTGTAAAGGAGACTGCTTCAGCTGCAAATGTAGCAAAGTGAACCTGGTTTGCTCTCATGTCTGCAAGTGCAAATATTCTACACAATAATTCTACTGATGCCTTCCAACCTTTTCACAATTTTTTGTCTGGTATGTATAGCTATATGTAAGCACAATTTGTTTAATTTGGTTCAATTTGTTTGATTTGGAGGTTAATACTATATCTAAGTTTGGAGGGAGTAAAAGAAAATTGGAAAAGGGAGGGGTATCACCTCCTTGGCCCCACCTCGCAGATCAGACATTCTATATTATGCAAAATATATGCATTCCTACTATCGTAATGTCTAAATTAAGGTTCTGGTGAGAAGCTACAATTTTAGGAAAAGACATTGTCATTGTATTACTCGTATGACCTGAATTTTTTTTCTTTTTATAAATATTGGCCATCTTGAAATTATATCTCTTTTGTCTTTCTCTTAAAATATTCTGGAGGGCTCCTACTCTAAAACTGTGTAATAATCCTCAAGGAAGTCATATGGCAAATTTAATGCTTTTCACTAAGCCTCCTGACTATTAAGGTTCTTTGGTTCTTTGCATGTCCCTTCGACCCCTAGCTGCAACTACTCTCATTACTTTTACTGTATCTACGTTCATGCTCTCTTTCTTTTATCTCACTGTCCACCCTCTCTTTTAACTTTGGCAGTGCAGGACACCGCCTTTATTTTTAATGAGAAGTCTTATGTACAATGCGATGGTATGGCTATAGGCGCTCCTTTATGCCCGGTCTTTGCCAATATTTTTATGTGTGAATTGGAGGAGCGGTTGCTGGACAATTGCCCTCTAGCTAATCATCCTCTATTTTATTGCCCTTACGTTGACGATACGTTTATTCTTTTTCGAGACAGAGACAGGGCTGATTCCTTCTTACAATTTGCCAAATTAACCTCACCCTAATATCAAATTTACAGTCGATTACAAAAATGATAAGCTCTCTTTCTTAGACATAGAAGTGTCACGTAACAAAGACGGGTTTTACACCTCAAATTTTAGAAAAAAAAGACGTTTACTGGACTAGGTACAAATTTTTATATCTTTTGTAGTTTCAACTTTAAATTAAACGCTTTATATTATGTTCTTTTCCATAGAGCCTATTCTCTCTCCTCTGGCTGGTCCGAATTTCCCCATGAGATTACTGCTTTACGACAATAATTCATGAATAACTGCTATCCAGCTAAGTGTTTCTTTAAACACTTATATAAGTTTTTAAATGATAAATTAATAGAGAAAAATACAGACCAACTGCACCTAGAATGCCATTCTTTGCTAGTGTACCATTTATCAGTGAACAAGTTAAACGTTTTATACGTGAACACTGTCTGGCCATAAAATGCAATTAATCTTAAGAAACCCATTAACTATATGGTCTTTATTTAGCCACAAAGTAAAACTGAGCCCTCTTTTGACTTCCAGTGCGGTCTATTTATTCTCTTGTCCCAAATGTAGTTTGGGAAATTATGCCGGGGCCTCACGTAGGTTTCTTAAATTCCGTATTGATTGCCACAGGGGCGTGAGTTATCGAACAGATGTCCGGTTGTCTTCTCCAGAATTCTCGAACATTCGAGAACATTCAAAGAAATGTAAACATTTTAAAATCATTACACGGGCTAAGTTCTTACCCTCGAGAGCTTGCTGTCTTCGAATCTCTCTTCATAAAAACAATAGTTCCAAAATGAAACAACCAAACTACCGCTACCCCTCTTTACCTGGCATAACTATATTTACTTGGGACCTTTCCTTCTCCTTCTGGTCACTCGTCGTCCTCCCTTCACTTGAAATGGTAATTCTCTTAGCCTTTTAGATTTCCTTTTTTTGTGAATTTTAAATGTATGTTGGACGTTAGGAAGAGCCTTTTTCTTATCTTTTATGTATGCTTATCTCTTCACATTCTGGCCAAATTACCAGAAGACGTCTCCCTTGTTTCCTTATGAATATGTCTCCCATGACTGTTGTTTTCCTGTGATATATATGTATATGTATATGTATATGTATATCTATGTGTATATATATATATATATATATATATAATATTATATATATATATATATATATATATATATATATATGTATTCAGTTTTATTTTGTCAATTTTAACTATCTTTTATCTCATACAATCTTCCTGTGCTGTGTGTGCGTGTGCGTGCATGTGCATCTGTTTGTTTCTGTATATTGCTTCATAATTTTATAGAAGTCTGTTTCATAATGATGACTGTTAGTTAACTGTAAATAAGATATCTTTCGATTACAACAAATAACTTAAATCCTGATATGTTATTTAAAGCTGTCATTTAGTTGTGATAGGTTTAATAACATTTCCTGTCTGAGTAGCGGATATTAAAACCACTGAAGTCACTTCATGTGGTGCTTTCGGTTCAAGTGTCGTGAACCAACTGAGATTTGGTCTGGTTCGGTCGTGTTAAGTCAGGCTATTTTTCATCCTGTGTGACCGAGACTCTTGGTTGCCGCTATCGTCAGGAATCTTGCAATAGAAAGACCTGAGTGTGAAACCTGCCTTCCTTTCATATGGTTTAATCAGTATCAGGTCCGTCTCCTGCATCATGTGAAGTGTTTAGAGCTTTTTTTTCATTTAGAATATGGAAACTGTTTCACACCACTCATAGAAAGTGACCAAAATCAGGCAAAAACAAAAATTTGAGCTAGATCTCAAATAGAAGTGATTCCTTTCAGTTATATTGGGACGCTACCTATACCTATTTTGCTTTTCTGTAAAAATGAAAAGAAACGGGAGTTAGTTCTCTGGAATATGAGATGTATGCTGCAGGAAATAATGGTGCCGAATTACATGCACACTTCTCCGATGCATAGTCATCTCCTTGGTTTTGCACCTCCCTTACCGACCATCAACTGTGATAGCTGCGAGAGTGGCAGTGGCTGCTCGGAGTCAAGACACACACAATGTGGGGCCAGTCATCTCATCCCTCAAGACTGCTCAGAACCGAGAACCGGAATCTCTGCCTCTTTGCCCCTCCCCCACCCTACACCCCGACCCCACTCTTTCCATCCTTAATATGAAGACATGCATGGTAGTTGGTTCTGAGCAAGTCTTTAGGGATGACATGACATGCTATAACTTTTCTCCAGCCATTCTCAGTCTTACCTGGCGAGTCGTCGAATGAACACATTGTACACTGTCATCTGTCCTAAGAGTCTACACACACTGCCCCCCCACACCCCCAGTTCAGGTAACTCATACACAATCTCACTATATAATTCCAATTCATTCCATTATATATGCATGCATACACACACACACACAAATATATATATATATATATATATATATATATATATATATATATATATATATATATATATATCCTCTTCTTTCATACCGTTATCCCTACATTAAGGGTTCAGTTGCCTGATCCGCCTTATTGGCCGTGGGCCTTACCTTTGACGTAAAAGTCCACCTGCAAGGTAACAGTTTCCACAGTTATTGGCAGTGTGCCTGGCCTTTTACTCAAAAGTAAGACTGTCGCCTTTTATGACACGCAGGACCTACAGTGGTAGTATTCTTACACCCCTACCACAAGGGATATATATATAAGATATATATATATATATATATATATATAATATATGTTATATATATATGTATATATATATACATATATATATATATATATATATATATATATATATATATATATGTGTGTGTGTGTGTGTGTGTGTGTGTGTGTATGTATATAGGCGACTAAAAGGACAGCTGCTGCCTTGTAGTCTTACTTTTGAGTAAAAGGTTAGGCCCACCGCCGATAACTTTGGAACTGATACCTTGCAGGTGGACTTATTCATCAAATGTGAGGCCTACCACCAATAAATGTGGTTGATGACAGCAAGGGCATGCAGTTAGAAAACCCCTTTGCCAAACAATAAACCATGCCTGATGTTTTAAGGCGCATCAGGCAACCGAACCCTTAATGGAGGGATAAATGAGATATTAACACACCTACATGAAACACTCATTTACCCTCCATTGTGCTACTTTGTATTATTGTACATAAGTACTTTGTAAATACACTTATTACATATATGATTTAGTTAACGCTTGCAAGGTCCTTACTAGGGTCGCTGACTGCAGCATAGAATATATATATAAATATATAACTAATATATATATATATATATATAATATATATATATATAAGGTATATATATATTATTATATAATATATATAATATATATAATAATATATATATATATATAAGTAAATTATGATTAACGGATAATTTAAGCTCGATATCATCCATAGCCAACCACTATTTCGTGCATATTCTTAGTAAAACAATTTTCGAATCTTGGCCCTATACTCAAGTCTTCTAATACACTTACTATGTATAATTATTTGGTTTATTTGGAGGCATTCTAAGAAAACAAAGTCCCTTTTTTGTGCAATTCAAGCGAGAGCCTATACTTTATCAGAAACATTTAGAAAAACAATGTTATTTAGTCAGAAAAAGATTTTAAAATGATTCTTTTCCACTGAAAATTACAAGACATGTTCTTATTACACGCATTGCTCATAAAGGTAAGGAACCTACGTAGTACTTTATTAGTTGCAAATAATGTTCTCGGTTGAACCGTCCTAATCCTAAATCACTTGTAATAAAGCAAGGAAATCGTTGAAAATCGGGTGTTGGTGTTCACTGAATTCTACGATAAGTAAATGTTTTTCAATCCAAACTTCGATTAAGTTCATAACAGTCTTTAGGAAGGAGAGTGTGAGAGAAGATATCCTAGAGAAAACGGTGGCTGTTTTCGCTCCGTAAGAAATGAAATGGGCCGGATTTGAATTGCTCATGAAATCGTTATTATATGGAAGTTAGCATTGAGACCCATAAAGTTTGCTTGAGAAAAATAAATATTTATATATTGTTATATGAAATATGCTGCTTCGTTGTCATTCAATTTTTTTATGATCAACGAGTATTTTTTTTAATGCTTTTGTATAAATGTGTATTTTCTTCATCAAAATATATGGATTTCAATGTTCACTTTCCTCTATTAACGATTTTCTGGCCGCTTCATATGCGGTCCCATTCATTTCTTGGGGAGACAAAACAGACAAATGGGCCCACAGGGAGCGGTGGTGATTGCGTCACACCAAGAGTGCACACTCAATTAGTGTGCACCCTTAGGTTTCAAATAGATATCGCCTAGTAAAGAAGAAGGCCTTTGCAAAGCCTGTCATTTGACAGCCAGGTAACCTTACACTTCAATGGGCGCGTCGGTATTAGTTATATACCTGTAAAAATGTCTATCGTTTCCTGATTACGGATCACCGACGCACTGATTTTGATGAAAAATATATGCTAGTAACTTTGCAAGGTTTGGGTTTAGGTCACTGAAACAGACCATCACCACCAACCAAGAGAACAGACCCCTTTACTAGACGCACTAAACTAAAGCTGGTGGACTTTATTATTTACATCTGCTATAAAAGCACTGAGAGAAGTTTCCGTAGGCATGGCAATAGACTGGGGAGGTATTTGCATTCGTGTCATTACAATTATGTTAATCATTACCATCAAAGAACACGGAACGGTGAACGTCGATAAATGATGAAGTTTTCATGAACTACAAAAAAAAAAAAAAAAAAAAAAATCCAGCCGATGAACACATATAACAACCACGCTATTCTTTCTAAGGTAACTGAGCTTTAGTTATGACATTTCTCTTCTACTGCGAGATGATTTATTGACAGTCGACTGCTAGCCTTTACTAGTTCTTTAAGTTATGCTTAGCTTTACTTACATGGATTTCTGTAAGAATGTGGTTCTATTCTCCTTTCAGGCCTAATGAATACTAATTAGTCAAGACTTACTTGACTTTTTTCTCTTGGAAATTCTCAAACTTACTAACAAAACAGATCGTTGAAGGCAGCAGCTCTGGTTGAGTAATATGTAGATACGAAGTCTGGACCGATCCAAGGCATTCTTTCAACACTGCCTAGTTTCGCATTTCGGTGTTTTCTCTTCTCTACCTTTATAACTAACAGATATGCAGGTATTTCCTTGTTTTCTCTTGTTTTATTTTTCTTATTATGAATGATGAATGAATGGACTTCTGGAACTTACTGCTCACCGCTCCTTTTAACAATGATTGCCTCTTTGAAATAGCACTTGAAATGGTCGTTGAAATATTCACACAATTTTTTCTCATTTTTAAACTAGAATGTGATAAAATCTTAATTCTATGGGGCGCTGTGGTCAAAGTATAAAAACAGCACTGAAAATCTTCCTTGGAAGCTTCAAGGGAAATCACACAATTTAGGAAACCCAAATCGTCAAGTTTTACTTACAAAAAACACAATCTCCACAAATCATCTATGGAAAACTAAAGCCTCTTACGTACCGCGCGTGGCTACTTGGAAGGTAAAATCATACACGGAGTGGGAGAGACACAACCTGGAAACTGAGAGTAGCATGGGATTAATGAGGCAGAATGGTTATGATTATCATTCTAATTATAAACGGAGGGGAGATTTTCGCAGTTACAGGGGCGAGGTTCGAAGAGTTAATCAACAGTAACATTTCCAAAAGTAAGAAACCATAAAGGAAGGTGCACATTGCATCATTGCGAATGTTGAAACTATTTTATTCTAATTTTCCTCTATAGCTTACTTATTCATTTCTTTTGTATCGTTATCAGTTGTCAAGCCTGGAGGGATAATTAAGTAGTTTTAGATACATCTTTAGAAATGAAGGTCATGATTTCAATGTAACTCAACGATTTTCAAGTTTCAATTAGTGGGTTTCCTCGAAATATCTTCGTAATTATATGTAACCTTTTTGCAAATATGAACTTTGTCTCATTGCCTACTAAAATAATTTCTTTGAAGATGAAGCTGGTGCTTAACACTAACAGTTGTTACATTTCTTTGAACACCGATGCTAACAAATCAGTATAATAATGAGGACAGTTTCACGAGTGTCATTTTCCCTTTATTCTTATCATTGTACTACTGACATTTTTCTCTCATAAAGATGATTTTTTTACCTGCATTTGTGCCTCTTTTCTACAGTTTAGATTTTATACTCCTGTTAGTTCAATAACAATTGATTGGATTTGAAATATGTATATTTTGTTATTGGCCAACTTCTTACTCCTTTTAAAATAACATTTAACACTGATATGTAGCTGTCTAGTTTTGTAAATGATTGCTATTACTGCTGCTATTTATAACAACAACAACGACAATAATAATAATAATAATAATAATAATAATAATAATAATAATAATAATAATAATAATAATAAAGACAGTTTTTTATTTCTAAGTCTTGATTTCCTCATCTTGTCAACAATGTGGGTTACGTCATTTTCTCACTAACCAAAAATGGAGGTTGTGGGAGTTGGATGTTTCGAGTTACAATTGGAAGGTTTAATTTTCTTCCTCTATTTCATTTTCGAACTGAATTCCCACGGAATAAATGTGTTAAAAACTGTGAAGGCATGCAGAAGGTGTGAGGTCGTTGTGACTTAATGATAACAATGATACCACCAAAAACTACATCATAAGATTTGCGCTCATGCAATTAAAGATTGTTAGAAAGAGAAGAGAAGAAATACAAATTTTTTGGCAAATGCATGAAGAGATAGAAACCAGATGTCTTTGACAACGAGCGAAGAACAAGCAGATGAGAAACCAAAATCATGAGATACGTTACTTAGAATGCGAAAGGGGCAGACGTGCCATCAACATCAATATTAAAAAAAAATTATCTAAAACATAAAAACTAATTTACAGGAGTGAAGACTTAAACAGTGAGGTGGGATATTCAAGCTCTTTAACAGATAAGGAAAAAGACAAAAGATTTTCTGGGGGTGTAGGATAAGAAAGAACCCCAAAAGAACTTACCTTTTTTAATAAAGAAAAATGCAAATTCTAGGGTTTTGAGAGCAGATAGTTGAGTAAGGTTCTGATACATTAATGACAGGAAACACTGAGGGAATTGGAGGATACTTACAAAATCTGGAAGAAGAATCTATTTTTGAAACAGGCAGAACCAATGTACTAGCTTCCATGAGGAAGGATAAAGGAAAGATTTCTTGTTCTTTAAATGACACGCCTTATCACTGCATAGAAACATTAAAACTTGTTTCACCATACACTTTTGTGTTCTTCCTCTTTCAAAATCTGAATTTTTTAATCGACATGTCTAAGCTATGTATTGCTTTTACTTATTCTTCTACTTATGAAAAATGTCATCTTTTAGGTACCAAATGATAATGTTTTTATCTCCTCTATAAAAAAAACACGTTCTTAAAGTATTTTTTAGGAGACAATTCATCCTAGAATCTTACAGATGCTTAGGAATGCAAGAACCTTACGAAGTTTAAGTGATAAAAACGAGAGCGGGTTTAGGAAAAGGGGTGAACAAAGCAATAAAATTACATGGTGTACCTAACTGAGAGAGGACAGTGATGGAACGTGGCGGGGGGGGGGGGGGGGGGGGAGGATAGCGGGCTGAGGAGAATGGTGATGAACAGACTAATGAGATCAAAGTATATTTCCCTTAAGTCATAGACAGCTTCTTCCTTCATAGTGCAGCGACCCTTAAAAGATATTAAAGGACATGAGTAGCAGAGGGACTCCCTTGGAATGATTGATATGACGGCTTGCACAAATCAGTGGTAAAGAAACAGAAGCGATCTACACACTGGCTGGATATAAAGTCGTCTAAGGAGAGAATGGGGTTAGGAAGACAAATGTAGAAGAAGCAGAAAAATAAAGACATCATCAATTGGAAAGTGAGGTACAGGTGGTGTTTCATGAATGATTTGTTTGATCGCAGTGATAGAAAGAACGATTCTTATCTCCTCCCTTATCCGTGTGGGTGGTATACGTGCATGCTACCCACTTGTACCAGCATGATTATTGCCAAATTCGTATAGAAAAATGAGCAACAAGAAACGCATGGCAACGGCAAAAGAAGAAAAGTAAAAAATGCCCCGAAGAAATCGATTTTTCTGCACATGAAACTCTCAGCCACGGACCTTGAAACTCATCCACGGCCCATGAGACTTTCAGCTACCGCCCGGTGGTAGCTTGTGATGCTGGCACCTATAGCGGTGCTAGACGCATGGTCATAGCAAACTTTAACCTTAAATAAGAGAAAAACTATGGAGGTTAGAGGGCTGCAATTTGGTATATTTGATGCTTGGAAGGTGGATGATCAACATGCCAGTTTGCAGCCCTCTAAGACGTACAGAAAAAGTGTGGACGGAAAGTTAAATAGCATCTCAATAGTATTCTTTTACAGAAAACGGAATGATAAATAGCATCTCAATAGTGTTCTTTCACAGAAAACGGAATTTTAAATAGCATCTCAATAGTGTTTTTTGACAGAAAAGGGAACGTTAAATAGCATTTCAATAGTGTTCTTTTAAAAAAAATGGAAAGATAAATAGCATCTCAATAGTATTCTTTTACAGAAAACGGAAAGTTAAATAGCATCTCAATAGTGTTTTTTTTTACAGAAAATGGAAAGTTAAATAGCAGCTCAATAGCGTTTTATTTTACAGAAAACGGAAAGTTAAAAATCCATCTCGAATAGTGTTCTTTTACAGAAAATGGAAAGTTAAAATAACATTCAAATAGTGTTCTTTTACAAAAGGAAAAGGAAATTAAAAACATTCTTAATAGTGTTCTTTTAAAACAAAAATGGAAAGTTAAATAAATCTAATAGTGGTTTTCCTTTTTTACGAAAAGAAAAGTTAAAATACCATATCAATAGTGTTCTTTTAGAAAACGGAAAAGTTAAATACATTTTCGTCAATAGTGTTCTTTTTTACAGAAAAATGGAAAGTTAAATACCATACTCAAATAGTGTTTTCTTTTTTACAAGAAAATGGAAAAAGTTAAATACCAATCCTCAATAGTGTTCTTTTACAGAAACGGAAAGAAAGTTTAAATAACTCTCAAATATTTGTTGTTTTACAGAAAACGGAAAATTAAATTACCTCCCTTCAATAGTGTCTTTTACAGAAAACGGAAAGTTAAATACCAACTCAAAGGGTGTTCTTTTACGAAAAGGAAAGTTAAATAAATCTATGTTGTTCTTTTACCAGAAAACGGAAAAGTTAAAACCATCGCAATAGTGGTTCTTTTCAGAAAACGGAAAGTTAACTACCATTCAATATTGTTCTTTTTACAGAAAACGGAAGTTAAATCTCAATAGTGTTGACAAAGAAAATGAAAGTTAAATAACATCGCAATAGTGTTCTTTTAACAGAAAACGGAAAGTTAAATAACACTCAATAAATGTTTTTAATTTAAAACGAAAAACGGAAAGTTAAATACCATCTCAATAGTGTTCTTTTACAGAAAATGGAAAGTTAAATAACATCTCAATAGTGTTCTTTTACAGAAAATGGAAAGTTAAATAACATCTCAATAGTTTCTTTTTCTTTTTACAGAAAACAGAAAATTGGGAAAGTTAAATACATCTCATAGTGTTCTTTTAACAGAAAACGGAAAGTTTAAATAAAATACATCTCATAGTGTTCTTTTTACAGAAAACGGAAAGTTAAAATAAAACAATTCAATAGTGGTTCCTTTTACGAAAACGAAAGTTAAATAAAACGGATCTCATATAGTGTTCTTGTACAGAAAACGACAAAGTTAAAATAGCCATCTAAATAGTGTTTTTTACCTTTTACAGTTAAAGTAAGTTAAATACCATTCTCAAATTTAGTTGTTTTTTACAAGAAAACGGAAAGTTAAATACCACTCAATAGTTTCTTTATTTTACAAAACGGAAAGTTAAATTAGCCAATCTCAATAAAAGTGTTCTTTTACAAGAAAGGAAAGTTAAATAGCCACTCAATTATGTTCTCAGAAAATAAGAAATTTAATGAATAACATTCAATAGTGTTCTTTTAGAAAAACGGAAAGTTTAAAAATACCATTTCTCCAATAGTTTTCTTTATACGTAAAACGGAAAGTAAAGTACCATTCTAATGTCTTTACAAGAAAATGGAAAGTTAAATAGCATCTCAATAGTGTTCTTTTACAGAAAATGGAAAGTTAAATAACATCTCAATAGTGTTCTTTTACAGAAAACGGAAAGTTAAATAGCATCTCAATAGTGTTCTTTTCGGTTCGAAAGTTAAAATAGCATTCAATTAGTGTTCTTTTACAGAAAATGGAAAGTTAAATAACATCTCAATAGTGTTCTTTTACAGAAAACGGAAAGTTAAATACATCTCAATAGTGTTCTTTTACAGAAAACGGAAAGTTAAATACCATCTCAATAGTGTTCTTTTACAGAAAATGGAAAGTTAAATAACATCTCATAGTGTTGCTGTTTACAGTTTTTACGGAAAGTAAGAAATACCATTCAATAGTGTTTCTTTACAAGAAAATGGAAAGTTAAATACCATCTCAATAGTGTTCTTTTACAGAAAGCGGAAAGTTAAATACCATCTCAATAGTGTTCTTTTACAGAAAACGGAAAGTTAAATAGCATCTCAATAGTGTTCTTTTACAGAAAACGGAAAGTTAAATAGCATCTCAATAGTGTTCTTTTACAGATAACGGAACGTTAAATAGCATGTCAATAGCGTTCTTTTACAGAAAACAGAAAGTTAAATAGCATCTCAATAGTACTCTTTTACAGAAAACGGAACGTTAAATAGCATGTCAATAGTGTTCTTTTACAGAAAACGGAATGTTAAATAGCATCTCAATAGTACTCTTTTACAGATAACGGAACGTTAAATAGCATGTCAATAGTGTTCTTTTACAGAAAACAGAATGTTAAATAGCATCTCAATAGTGTTCTTTTACAGAAAACGGAACGTTAAATAGCATCTCAATAGTGTTCTTTTACAGATAACGGAATGTTAAATAGCATCTCAATAGTGTTCTTTTACAGAAAACGGAACGTTAAATAGCATCTCAATAGTGTTCTTTTACAGAAAACGGAACGTTAAATAGCATCTCAATAGTGTTCTTTTACAGATAACGGAACGTAAAATAGCATCTCAATAGTGTTCTTTTACAGAAAATGAAAAAAAGGAAAACCTTCAGCCAAATAGCCTCAAGTGAGTGAACTCAAGTTCAGGAGCAAAAGGCTACATATTATCCAATAAAATAAGGGGGAAGTCACTGAGCAAAATATTGCAGCAGAAACAACAAAAGGTCAGTAAAGAGCAAGATAATGAGAAGAGTTTACTACTTACATTTATTGATTCCTGAAATGACAAAGAAACCATTGCGTATCTCTCCACCCGGAAAGAGGAAGTTCCCAGTTTCTCTTACTACCGTTCAAGCAGCTAGACTCGTACGTTACGAGAACCATGCGAAATTACTGGAGGGCTTTATTTGATAGCAATACTATGGAATAGCTAAAAGGTCTTTTGCAACTATAGAGGAATATTGAGAATGTGAAGCAAGCACCAGCACCAGATTAGTCTCATTGCTTCGATTTTCTTTCTTGCTGAGTATGCATGGGCAGAAGGAATGAAGTAGCTTAATGATTTGCTCAATGTGGTTGTCGCAACTCTATTTAGTTATGAAATAGTTTTTTGATGCAGAGAGAGAGAGAGAGAGAGAGAGAGAGAGAGGGATCACCTAATCCCAGTAATGCATTACAAAAACCCGTGAAAGAGTAGCCCTCCAATCATCCTTGTGGATTGGAAGATCTGTTGTAACTGATGTTCTTGAAGAGCTGCAGAGAGAGGGAGGGAGGGAGGGAGGAGCGGAATGGAGTCGGTGCCAGTGCATGATGTCTGCTCACACAAAAGGCAGAATTCGAGAATCTTGTCGGAGGCGGCTGCAGACAAAAGAAAACTTCCATCCTCAACACACGTATCAATCTCCACTCCTCCTGGTTGACTGTGATACCCCTATTTAGTACTCAATGGCTTGAAAATCCTCCGTACTAAAGAGACAAACAGTGACTGGATGCACTCAGAAATACTTTC
>NC_061087.1:56594371-56606871 GCF_015104395.2 Macrobrachium nipponense
TATATATCATATATATATATATATATATATGTGGTGTGTGTGTGTGTTGTGTGTGGTGTGTGTATGTGTGTATGTATGTATGTATATGTATGTATGTATGCATGTATGTATGTATGTATCTTTGGTAGCTAATTCAGCCCAGCAAAATAACTGCAGTTAGAGTTATTCATAACACATCATTAACTAGAGTACTTGGATCATTTAACGATTAATACAGCATCCATCTACAGAAAAAAAAAAATAGAATGGGACAATACCAATTCACAGAAGACACAACCCTTCGATTCTTTAATCACGTAAATTCTGGCGCACGCACTACCACACACACACATACACAAACACACATGTATATATATATATATATATATATATATATATATATATATATATATATATGCGACTGTAATAGCCACAACGCCCTCTTAACTTCTTTGCCATTCTTTTGGATACGCTAGTCACTACAAAGCCCGAAGATCCAAGTTCAAAGAAATTTTTGAAGAAATTGTGATGTCCGATACCTGGATACGAACCCAGGTCCCATAATCACAAAGAGGTCACGTTGCCGACCTGACCACGCGAAGGATAAAATTCTGATCCCTCTCATACATACATATACCTATCGTTTTCAGATATACTTATTTAAGGCGGAATAGACCCATCCTCACCATCGTAGCCAAGTGGGCAATAATTTTTATTGAATCTTTTCCCTTTCTTTCTTCCTTTTTTCTTTTTTTTTAGGTTGAAATGTGTCTTGCCCACTTGGCTACGATAGTGAGGATGGGTCTATTCCAGCTCTAATAAGTATATTTGAAAATGACAGGTATATTCATGTATGCGAGGGAGTAGACTTTTATCCTTCTCGTGGTAGGGTCGGCAATGTGACCTCTTTGTGATTATGGGACCCGGGATCGTTTCCTGGTACCGGACATCACAATTTCTTCAAAAATTTCTTTGAACTTGGATCTTCAGGCTTTGTAGTGAAAAGCGTATCCAAAAAAGAGCAAAGAATTCAAGAAGTTAAGAGGGCAATGTGGCTATTACAGTTGTGTATGTACCTGGTAAAAAAAAGTAACCAGTTGGTTTATGTATTTTACGAAGGATGTGTATTTCCTGCATGAAGCAATTTCTCATGCTATTGATATCAAGTAAGCGACTGCCTTTAGATTAACATAACCAACTTTCCCTCGTGATAAGAAGAGTCCTCATCTCATCCTGTTTGCTGCTCACCAACATCAGCACCATATCGCTGGAAATGCAAGAGATGTAATAATTATCGTCAACTCACATCAATGAACGTATAAGAGAGTTAAATAGATTATTTCGAAGTCGTTCACTTCACTGAATTAAATTTGATCTTATTAGACAGAAAGCAATCATTGTTTGGTATCAACAAAGCATTAGTCATAGCTAATGAATTACTAGTAAAATGATTATTAAATATTATGGCAAATTCACCCATGGTTACGTCGTACTGCCAGCCAAGTCGCAGAGCTTTTGCTTTCTCCCGTTCTAGTGCATAGGAAACCTTCTTCTTCCTACAGTTCTTTTGCTAGGCTCAGTAGATTTATTGGTGTCAACTATGAAAGCGGCTGTAATAGGCTCATTTTCACATATTTAATTGATAAACACTTACTTTCTGTTCTTTTATTGTATTCAAAATGATAACTTAGTGTAAGAGACCTTCCCAACCCAGCATTTCGTCATTTCACATATTTGTTTTTTTTTACGGGACAAGGCAATGATTCCTGAAGGTACTAACCTGTTCTGTGTACCAAAGCTCAAGCCAATCTTCAAAAGTTAGTGATATCATGACATTGTAATAATCACAGTCAACGACCGTAACATTTGGGAGGTGGTGTTTGGTGCCTTCGTTCAATAATCACGCAAGAAAATCTCATGCAGTTACCGCTTCCCTGTTGTTATCCGGATGCTGATTTGGCAGCAATCTTGAAATATCGAAAACTAAAAACAGTCCAGTCAAAGCTAAGCGTTTTACTTCTTATGCAGAATTTAGAGCGCAATTACCTCCATGTATCTCCGTTTCATGAAAAAACTGAACACCAAACCTATTCATTTTCTTCAATTTGTTATCTAAACATTCTTATTTTTGGTTGTTTATTTTTCCAACAACTGAACTGTACCGCTATTTTGACGAACTCCCACTGCAGGGACATACCTCATTCCCACAGAAGCCCAACCACTCACGAACGCAATCGTAATGACACAGAACAAAGGCGACTTGAATACCGTGACCGACTGGCAACATGAGAAACTTAATTGCTACTCCTCTGCTCTGACTGCTGCAGCGTCCATGTTGCTTCCTCTGGACGAACTCTGCCCGAGAGGGCATCAGGCGTAGTATTACTACTGTCATAATGGCATTCTGAGGAGGGGCCTTAACAAACATCGCTCTCATTCTGCTTCTCGGATGTTCATAAGAAACGGCCAAGAAACTGATCATCCGACAACAGATGATCTAAATTGTGGGCAAAATGAAGCATCTGTATGACGGTTTTCGTTTTCCCATCATGGAAGAATCTCAGTTGCAGTGCACACTTAATTATTTTTCCTCCATATTCATGTAATATGATTTTGTCTGTCTTATTATATTAGCCCAGTGGAGGGCAGTGTTTGTTGACATACCCTGGTCTCGTTGGGTATGCTCCCACTGTTCTCTGTACCGCCTGGTTTTCTTTCTCTTTAAGGTGATTATTGAGAAAAGTAGTGCAACATCTTTATTGTCTGCGATGTGAATTGTATTAAATAACATTACTTAATCCATAACTTACATTTCATGTAAACAAAGGAAATTATTATTATTATAATTATTATTATTATTATTATTATTATTATTATTATTATTATTATTATTATTATTATTATTATTATTATTTATTATTATTAGCAAATTTGGAAGTTTTCTCTTCCTTTACAGCAATCTTCCTTTACCTGTATTCTGTATTTTTATAAAGTCTCGAGCTGAATGAAAGAACTACATTATCATAATTATTTTGTGTATCGCTGGAAAATGTCCTGTAGATCTGGACGAAACGTCGCGTTGGAGAGAGAGAGAGAGAGAGAGAGAGAGAGAGAGAGAGAGAGAGAGAGAGAGAGAGAGATGGAACATTGTATAATCAATTTTGTTTAGTTAAGAATAGAATAATAAGAAAGAATAACTCAACAAGCGGATTTTACCATGCCCTATGGCGCGTTGCTCACCAGTCTAAGCAACAGAAAAATAGAGAGGACTCTTTACATGGCTAATAGTACTAAAGTAGCAACCATTTTTAACAAAACATGCTTTAGAGATAGTCTCCTTCCGAAATATTATTATTATTATTATTATTATTCAGATATGGTCGGGTGTAGCTGTGCAATATTTCTTTTATTCTCGTACAATCCATATTTTGGTATGATATTGCATCTCCCATGTGTCTCTGTAAATGGCCTCGAACTGAAAAAAGAATATTAGTTTATTAGAAAATAATTAGAGCTGGCCAGAGGCCAAATCAAAGTTTTGAAAATGCTAACAAATTGGACAGGTTAACACTGGATAAATTAACCGTTAAGCGGAGAGAGAGAGAGAGAGAGAGAGAGAGAGAGAGAGAGTCTGTATAATTAGGTAACAATCGCCTATCCCTAACCTCAGAGGGAGTCGGAGAGGACGCCTGCATCGCATGGCTCTATTCCGACGGGAGAACCTTATGGGAACTCAATTAGTGATTGTTTGACTTTAATTGGTAACTGGATATTCTTACAACTGCAGTGACGAGCTTCATTCACCCTCTATATTTCGTCACTCATCTCAGTGAACGTTTTCGTTGACAACTGCGTCGTCGGTCTCATTAGCACATCGGCAGACTGAGTTAGCATTGCATTCCGACGTTAGAGCAAATCAAGTAAGCAAATCAAGTTGCTCGTATTCACTGAACATGCTTTTCTTTTAGCAAATCTATATCATCTTTCTTTCCTTGTCTGCGTACAAGCGAGTTTTTCTAAAAGGAAAAATCAGTAGCTGTTGATGATGGGCACAAAGTCTTCACTATAAAAGTATTCATGTTTAATAGGAGGGAAGAGTTGTGTTCGCATGTATAGCAAGATAGACCAACAATTTGTTTCAAAAGAGAAAAATTTCAAAAGTGGCGTGGAACAGCGACGATTCAGTGACATTCAATAAAAGATATGAAATGGTTTTTGTAGGTTTTATTCACTCGGGCCATTACTTCAAGTTAACTTCTAATTATAGGTCAGGAAAACTGATAAATCCATCGGGTAGTACATAACCTTGTTGGATTGTACAAAAAAAAAAAAAAAAAAAAAAAAAAAAAAAAGCTTTTTCAGCCCATATCCCATCATCAGTAGAGATGTAGTCAAGGGCCAGAAATACAAGACCGTCGTCATTCGTGGCGACTGAAATCTTGCCAAACTTTAAGGCCTTCATGTCCATTATGCAACATTTCAGGCCTAAAGATATTCATAAGCCTTTACCCAGAGCTCACTTCTTCCAAACAAAGTGCAAATGGGAATGTGACTTTTTCTCAATTTTCTTCAAAATCAGCCACTTAACAGAGCGATATGCTAAAATCAGGAAACAGAGTAGCATAAATAATTAGGTTATTATTCCGAATGGGAATGTAAAAGGATAAAAAAGTAGGTGACTTTGTCTGCGGTCAGCGGTCGGTAGCCTGTTTCTAAAAGGAGCAAGGGCCTGTTTGTCAACGGATAACGGGTCATCCTGCCATGGCCAATAAGTGACAATAGCACTAACCCCTTTGTATAAAACATCCGACCACAGGCAGAGTCACCTGCTTTTTATTCTTTCACCTTCTGCTCATTTGGAATAATAACTTGATCATTCTTACTCTACCAGACTTAAAATTTCAAGCAGGCTGTATGGTGACTGCTGCTCATGCAAATAAATATGCTATCGCATTTCCATAAGCATTTTGGAGGAAAATAACCTATTGCTAAAAGCCAGTGAACATTCCTAAGTTTAAAAGTATTATATAGTCCACCACACACACACACACACACACATGCACGTGTATACTGTTATTGGGTAGAATGAAATTGCTTTTGCTCATCTATACGGATAAAAAGATAGTCTATAGTTAATAAAGCACACGTTCCTTGTCGACTTTCTCTTGTGTTAATAAGAGCACTAGATCTATATGCACATATATACATTATATATACATACATACAGACATGCACATAAATAGATATATAGATAGATAGATAGATAGATAAATAGATAGATAGATAGATAGGCGTTGATACGTTTATTAAACAACGGGTAGCTTTGAGACATTGGTATCACACAGTATCCTTACTTCTCTCTCTCTCTCTCTCTCTCTCTCTCTCTCTCTCTCTCTCTCTCTCTCTCTCTTGGCTTTATGATGGCTTAATTGTCATAAGTAATAAATAGAACTAATAAGAGTACAACTGATTATCTGAAAAGTGAACGAACACACGATAATCATCGTATTACTGAATGCTTAACTTTTCCGTAGAATGCTTCAGACCAACATTAACTCATTCTGAAGCGCGTCTGGAAACCCGAGTGGTCAGTTCTTAATGGCCTGCCTACCCCAGTGCACCTGATTTCGCTCGTCTAGTTTTCCGTTACCCGTAATAATAATAATGATGATAACAACAACAATAAGAGTAATAATAGTTATAATGATAATTTCTGTAGCATACATAAATACTGTATAGTGCTGAGCAGGAGACAGCAAAGCCACCAAGATATGGTGTTGTGTTTTTCCTTATGATAAGGCTTAACACGTCCTGGGCAGCAATAGGCAACTCAAAGAGAAACAAGACAAAGCGGCATCGCAGGAATAAAGCAGGACACATTCATATTAACAATTGCCGCTTTTTAATCGGGAGAGATAATGTGGAAAATAAAAGTCATGATATGTGAATACAGAAGCAAGGTCGTCTTATGAAAAATGACAGTAATGAAAGTAAATAATTATGAATGAAATTTACAAGTGGACTTCGTCGTTCAGGGCGCGAATCTAGTGCCAGATGGCGCGCGCTTTTCTTTCGCTTTCCAATTTCTTCCTCGCTCATCAGATCGCGAATGAAAAGCAGTTTTACGTCTGTTTGCAGTATCTATTCTGAGGTAAAGAATATGTTTGGGACGAGAAAAAACTTATCACAAAGTATAATCAAATCCGCACAAACATACATCAGCACTCGCATATTCATGCAGCATAAGATATGTATCTAATGCATATATATATATATATATATATTATATATATATACTATATAATATATATATATATATATATATATATATATAAATATGTATATATATATATATATATACCTATATATATATATAATATATATATATATATATATATATATATATATATAATATATATATATATATATATATATATATATATGACTGGTAAAAATGTTCTGTAACAAACAGAATTCCATCTAATAAAAGGGAGCCCATAAAAACACCAAATGTAGAGAGAAAAGTACTATATTTCAGAGACTGCTGTCTCTCTCTTCAGGTATATGAATGAGAAAAGTTTCCAGAAAAGGTGGTATTTATACCAAGAGATTCGTCCACAAGTAAGCCAATTTAGGTCACCCCCGCTGATAACCTTCCTTTAATCTCTTAAGCGTTGGTTGAATGAACACTGCGTCGACGATGTCGATGTCCAATTCCCTTTTGAGATGTTCATTACCGCTTCTCTTTTATTAAGGCCGATTCCATCATTTGACTCTTGTACCGGCAGTTGCTGCTATAAATTCACGTGAACATATTCCGGTTTATTCTATGGTTATGTTCATTTATATGGTTGAAAATAGCCGAGTTCTGTTGTCCATACCTAACTGACCGTTTGTGTTGTATTAATCTCTGGGAAGTGATTTACCTGTAAATCCGATGTAAGATTGGTCACAGTCCTGGCATGGGATCTCATATACCCCAGAGTCTTTGGCGATGTCTTTTGTTGGACGTTAATCAGGATTTGGCTAAGGTATTTGGGTAGGTAAATGCAAAAGGGTTGGATTTCCCAAGGGTGTGAGTTACTCTCTTAATCGTCTCCAGGTGGGGAATTTTTATTTTATTGTTGGGTTGTGTCTCTGGTCTTGTCTTTAGGGGGTCGGTAGAAAATTACGTTTGCTTTTTGAATTGCTTCTCAAATTATATGGTCAGGATACTTTAAAGATGAAAGTTGCTTGCGAATTAGTTCAAATTCTTTTTTCCAGGAAAATCTGGGGAACAAAATTCGTAAGGATCTTAAGAATAGGTTGCTAGCTACACCTACTTGATAGTATTGTCATGATAGCTAAAGTAGTGAATATATGAAAGTGAGAACGGTTGGTTTTTCTGTATATGGTAAATTTGTATTCTGTCGTGTCTCTGATTATTAAAACATCAAGAAAAGGAATTTTGTTGTCTGTTTTCCCATTCAACTTTAAATTTGATGCTGGGCACTAATGCGTTTAATTTGAGAGGAATTCATTAAAATTACCCCACTTGTTATCCCAAAATGTTAGTATGTCATCCACGTATCTCATCCACAGCATGTTTTTGGGTTTTATTGCATTTATACTGTAGTTTCAAAGTATTCCATGTACAGATTGGCTAAAATAGGACTTAAAGGACTACCCATACTACACCCGAATTTTTGCTTGTAGAATGATTCCCCGAATGAAAATACGTTATTTAGATGCACATAATTCAACTAACTTTATTATTTTGTCAAGTGCCAAAGGGAAATGATCTGAATAGGGGGATAATTTTTCCCTTAAAAACTAAGAACGTCCTGTACTGGTACTTTTGTGAATAGGGATCTACGTCAACGGCTTAAAAGTTTTATGTTGTGAAGTGGTATATGTGCTTCTCTGAATTTGTGACAAAAGTCTTCCGAATGTTTGATGTGACTGGGAGAAAAAGTGCCTCCAAAAAAAGGAGAAAGGAGGCCAGCTAACCATTTAGAAATTTTGTAATTGAAAGCTCCGGCGCATGAAACGATGGGTCTGAATGGGAAGATTCTTTGTGACGTTTTTGGAAGACCATAAAAGTAGGGTAATTTAGGATAATTACTTTAAATTTCTCTAATAGTTCAATACTCTTTTTGTCTTGGCCAATTAATCTTACTTTCCGAAAAAATTCTGTGGGAACGTTCTGGAGGGGATTTTTCGTCAGTTTTTCGTAAGTATTTGTGTCGCTAAGGAGCTGGTTGATTTTGTCGAGGTAGAAGTCTTTGTCCATTATTACAATTTTGCGTCTTTGTCGGATCTACTTATTATAACATCTAACTTTTTTAGCGAGTGGATGGCTATCAATGAATCTGCGGGGAACAGGATATTTCTTATGAAGGTCAGTTAAAGCATTTTAGTAACACTCCTTTTAAACATATCTCTTCACGGCTGTAGTTTTTTGTCAGATATGAATTTATCAAAAGCCACTATGAAGTCTAGGTTATTTTTGCGGTCTGGCATAAGGCAAAGGATAAGCCTAAATTTAAACTAAATGTTGATTTACAGTAAGGGGGGTGTTGGATAAGTTTAAAACTTTGTCTTGTTGTTCAAGATTATTCCATGCGCTATTATCTATTAGGTTATTTAACTTGCGTAAAAGTCTGTTGGAATGAGTCACGCTATTATAGGCAGCAATGTCGGAACAGAATGAAATCAGATACCTGTATACGTGGTCCGTAGTGAGGAGGCGAAGATTAGATTGAGTTCCATATATCACTCTGCGTAGCACGAAGATGTCGTTTCTCGTAATTGGTGATTCTTTTCTTCCAGGAAAATCTTGTGTGATAGAGGGAAGGGGTTTGATTGCAGAGTCCATCTCCCGAATCCGTACATTTTTGGAAGGAAGTACTTGTTCTTTGAGGCTTCTTCCAAAAAGTGTTTTTGGTTTTTCAGCCGGTGTAGTCTGTTCAGTTCTTTTTCAAACTTGCGGAAAACTGGCTTGACTTCTGGAAGTGAGTGAAGATTATCAGCGGGGGTGACCTAAATTGGCTTACTTGTGGACGAATCTCTTGGTATACAAATACCACCTTTCTGTAAACTTTTCTCATTCAATATACTGAAGAGAGAGACAGCAGTCTCTGAAATATAGTACTTTTCTCTCTACATTTTGGTGTTTTTTATGGGCTCCCTTTTATTAGATGGAATTCTGTTGTTACAGAACATTTTTACCAGTCATTGTCAGCCCATTATGGAATTCAACCGCCTTTCCACGATTCTTCACTCACTTCCAGAAGTCAAGCCAGTTTTCCGCAAGTTTGAAAAAAAACTGAACAGACTACACGGCTGAAAAACAAAAACCAAAAAACACTTTTTGGAAGAATGCCTCAAAGAACAAGTACTTCCAAAAATGTACGGATTCGGGAGATGGACTCTGCAATCAAACCCTTCCCTCTATCACAAGATTTTCCTGGAAGAAAGAATCACCAATACGAGAAAACGACATCTTCGTGCTACGCAGAGTGATACATGGAACTCAATCTAATCTTCGCCTCCTCACTACGGACCACGTATACAGGTATCTGATTTCATTCTGTTCCGACATTGCTGCCTATAATAGCGTGACTCATTCCAACAGACTTTTACGCAAGTTCAATAACCTAATAGATAATAGCGCATGGAATAATCTTGAACAACAAGACAAAGTTTTAAACTTATCCAACACCCCCCTTACTGTAAATTAACATTAGTTTTAATTTAGGCTTATCCTTTGCCCTTATGCCAGACCGCAAAAATAACCTAGACTTCATAGTGGCTTTTGATAAATTCATATCTGACAAAAACTACAGCCGTGAAGACGATATGTTTAAAAGGAGTGTTACTAAATGCTTTAACTGACCTTCATAAGAAATATCCTGTTCCCCGCAGATTCATGATAGCCATCCACTCGCTAAAAAAGTTAGATGTTATAATAAGTAGATCGACAAAGACGGCAAAATTGTAATAATGGACAAAGACTTCTACCTCGACAAAATCAACCAGCTCCTTAGCGACACAAATACTTACGAAAAACTGACGAAAAATCCCCTCCAGAACGTTCCCACAGAATTTTTCGGAAAGTAAGATTAATTGGCCAAGACAAAAGAGTATTGAACTATTAGAGAAATTTAAAGTAATTAATCCTAAATTACCCTACTTTTATGGTCTTCCCAAAACTCACAAGACAATCTTCCATTCAGACCCATCGTTTCATGCGCCGGAGCTTTCAATTACAAAATTTCTAAATGGTTAGCTGGCCTCCTTTCTCCTTTTTAGGCACTTTTTCTCCCAGTCACATCAAACATTCGGAGACTTTTGTCACAAATTCAGAGAAGCACATATACCACTTCACAACATAAAACTTTAAGCCTTGACGTAGACTCCCTATTCACAAAAGTACCAGTACAGGACGTTCTTCAGTTTTTTAACGGGAAAAATTATCCCCCTATTCAGATCATTTCCCTTTGGCACTTGACAAAATAATAAAGTTAGTTGAAGTATGTGCATCTAATAACGTATTTTCATTCGGGAATCATTCTACAAGCAAAAATTCGGTGTAGTATGGGTAGTCCTTTAAGTCCTATTTTAGCCCAATCTTATACATGGATACTTTGAAACTACAGTAATAAATGCAATAAAACCCAAAACATGCTGTGGATGAGATACGTGGATGACATACTAACATTTTGGGATAACAAGTGGGTATTTTAATGAATTCCCCTCAAAATTAAACGCATTAGTGCCCAGCATCAAATTTAAAGTTGAATGGGAAACAGACAACAAAATTCCTTTTCTTGATGTTTTAATAATCAGAGACACGACAGAATACAAATTTACCATATACAGAAAACCAACGTTCTCACTTTCATATATTCACTACTTTAGCTATCATGACAATACTATCAGATAGTATTGTCATGATAGTATTCTTAAGAGCCGTACGAATTTGTTCCCCAGATTTCCTGGAAAAGAATTTGAACTAATTCGCAAGCAACTTTCATCTTTAAAGTATCCTGACCATATAATTGAGAAAGCAATTCAAAAAGCAAACGTAATTTTCTACCGACCCCCTAAAGACAAGACCAGAGACACACCCAACAATAAAATAAAAATTCCCCACCTGGAGACGATTAAGAGAGTAACTCACACCCTTGGAAATCCAACCCTTTTGCATTTACCTACCCAAATACCTTAGCCAAATCCCTGATTAACGTCCAACAAAAGACATCGCCCAAAGACTCTGGGGTATATGAGATCCCATGCCAGGGACTGTGACCAATCTTACATCGGATTTACAGGTAAATCACTTCCCCAGAGATTAATACAACACAAACGGTCAGTTAGGTATGGACAACAGAACCGGCTATTTTCAACCATATAAATGAACATAAACCATAGAATAAACTGGAATATGTCACGTGTAATTCATAGCAGCAAACTGCCGGTACAAGAGTCAAATGATGGAATCGGCTTAATAAAGAGAAGCAGGTAATGAACATCTCAAAAGGGAATTGGACATCGGACATCGTCGACGGCAGTGTTCATTCAACCAACGCTTAAGAAGATTAAAGGAAGATTATCAGCGGGGGGGTGACCTAAATTGGCTTACTTGTGGACGAAAATCTTGGTATAAATACCACCTTTTCTGTAAACTTTTCTCATTCATATACCTGAAGAGAGAGAACAGCAGTCTCTGAAATATAGTACTTTTTCTCTCTACATTTTGGTGTTTTTATGGGCTCCTTTTATTAGATATATATATATATATATATATATATAGAATATATATATATATATATATATATATATATATATATATATATATATATATATATATATATATATATATATATATACACTATATTCATATATGTATAATATATATATATATATATATATAATATATATATATATATATATTATATATATTTGTACATACACATATATGTAAATAAAGACATATATTTTTATGTATGTATAACATAACATATCACGATATTTGTTCTCAATAATGATAGAAATGTTTTCCTTCATTCATCTCCGGCATTCTCTCCCTTACGATCCATAACTTGAAAGCTATCTGTAATTTCATGTGACCAGTTGTCCCTTACTATTAAATCCCAGAGAATTTATTCCTAATTTGACTTCCATTCCAATGATTATCTTTTGATTGAAGACGGCGAATGCAGAGCGACAACAAATAACATTTAGAAGGTCACTCTTAACGATCTCTCTCTCTCTCTCTCTCTCTCTCTCTCTCTCTCTCTCTTTCAGTGACTGTCTCAGCGGCCAGTCCTGTAGAGCTCGTGCTGGGATAATTGTCTCGAGTAATGACACTTCGGAATAGTGTTACCCAGTGCAACGCTAATGAGAAAGGCGAGTTAATTGGAAGAGGCCGAAGCTCGGAACTCAGATGTGTTTTGGGGAATCGAATTTCTTCTTCGTTTCCTTCAAAGCACTCGGGACTTTCTTTGTTTCTCCATTCCGTATGTCATAAGCATGAC